>NC_142810.1:9920349-10250349 GCF_049724085.1 Artemia sp. Qi Xiang Cuo | reverse complement strand
AGTTACATATTTTTTTCTCTTAGCTAACTAGTACAGTTTCCTCCTAGCGAAACTGATTTTGTTCATGAAATTCATTGCAAGCTTATTATTGTTCGTGAAAGTTATTGCATGTTGATTTTTCTCATCGTGAGCCATGTAAATTGATTTTTTTTCTCCACACAAAATTAATTTTGTTTAATGAACTTGATGCATGATGATTTTATATTGGTGAAATTGTTTAGGGCTGATTTTTGTTCGTTAAACTTTTTTTTCTCTCTATTCAAAAAACTTGTACAATGACATTTCTTATCGTGATCTGATTTTGATCACGGAACTTACTGCGTGCCAATTTTAGTTCGTGGTACATGTTATAAGTTGATTTTGCTCTTTGTAAAATTTGTACATTGATTTTTCCATTCGTGAAACATGTGTCAGGTTTATTCCACTCTTCATGAAAATGTACAGTGATTTCGAAAAAAATCGAAACGCAACTTTTTTCTCTTCCTTTGGAAAATTCAGATTTGAAGTGAAACTGTTTTTATTTCTTGATAAATTTCAGAATTAAAAGGGAAATATTTCTCGTCGCTGGAAAAAATTCAGAATCGAAGGATAACTTTTTTCGAAAATAACTTGAACTTTTCTAAACGTTATTGAGAAAACTAAGGGATTGGTCTTGATATTTTTCCATTCATTTTAAAAATTTGGAATCGAAGTGTACCTTTTTCTTCTCCTTGAGAAAATTCAGAATTAATCTGGAACTTATTTTCAATTCATTGTAGAAATTCGGAATCGAGATGTAAATTTTTCTCCTCCTTGAGAAAAATCAGAATTAAAGTCGAACTTTTTCCCTTCTTTTGGGAGACTCAAAACTAAAGTGTAAAATTCCTTTTATTCTACGAAAAAAATATAATCATGGTATAACTTAATCTAACTTTTACGGAAAAATTTAGAACAGAACTTGAAATTTTTTTCTTCCTTGAGAGAGTTCAGAACTGAAGTGTAGCTTTTCTCTTCTAAGGAAAATTCAGAACAGAACTTGAACTTTTTTTCTCTCTTCTTTGAAAAAATTCAGATTAAAATAATAACTTTTCCTTATCTTCTAGGGAAAAACTTTTCTCTTTCTTGAGAAAATTAAGAACTGAAGCGAAAATTTTTATCATATTTGGTGAATCTCTGAACCCGACTATATCTTTGAAAAATTCAGAATCGAAGTGTAACTTTTTTTTCATTCTCTTATTTGGAAAAATTCAGACGAAAGCTTGAGCTTTTCTTCATTTCTTTGAGAGAACTCATAATTAAAGGGAAAAATTCTGTTTTCTTTAGGAAAAATTCAGAATCGAGGAAAAACTTTTTTCTAACTTTTATGGAAAAATTCAGAACAAAACTTTAAATTTATTCTTTTCTTAGAGAAAGTAGACATGTTAGGTCACATAAGGATAACTACTTTTAATTTAGGTTCATTTGGGTTAGGTTAGGTTCATTTGGGTTAGGCATGACAGACCATGCTAAATTTTCCATATAAGATAAAAAGTTATACTTCAGTTCTGAATCTTCTGTAAGAAGAGAATAAGAGTTCAAATTCTGTTCTAGATTTTCCATCGAAGAGGAAAACAAAAGTTATACTTCAGTTCTGAATATTTTTTCAGAAAAGAAAAAAAGTTATGCTTCGATTTTAAATTTTTTCCACAGTAGAGAAAAAGTTCCAATTTAATTCACAATTTTCTTAAGGAAGCGAAAAAGTTCCACTAATTCTGATTGTTCTCAAGGAAGAGAAAAAGTTAGAATTCTATTCCAATTTTTTTTAAATAATAGAAAAAGCTGCATCGCGGGGAGAAAAAAATCAATGTAGGAGTTTCATGAGGAGAAAAATCAACATGCAAAAGGTTTCACGAACAAAAATCAGCATGTGATGAGTTTCACCAGCAAGACAAGTTTCACAGTGAGAAAAAAATACTGTTCATTTTCATGAAGAGAGAAATCAATGTGAAAAATGTTTCACGAAGAGAAAAACCATTTTACAAATTTCACAAAAAGAAAATAAACGTGTAACGAGTTCCACGAACTAAAATTGGCAAACAATAAGTTCTTGAACAAAATCAGATTCACAATAAGAAAAATCATTGTTCAAATTTTGCGAAGAGAGAAAATAAAACAAGTTTCACGAACAAAAATCATTGGTCAGCAAGATCCACGAAATAAAATCATCATGCAACATGTTGCATAGACAAAATTAGTTTATTGGGAGGAAAATAAATCAATGTACATGATTCGCGATGAGAAAAATCAACAAGCAACAACGTTCACGAACAATAATAAGCATGAAATGAATTCCATGAACAAAATCAGTTTCACTAGGAGAAAAGTTTACAAGTTTGCTAAGAGAAAAAAAAGCAGCCTGTAACTATTTTCACAAAAAAATCAGCCCTCAACAAGTTACATGAATAAAATTATCTTGCAACAAGTTCTATGGAAAAGATTAGTTTCATGAAAAGAAAAATTAATATACAAGTCTTATGAAGAGAAAATCAACAAGTAACAACGTTTATGAACAATAATAAACATGCAATAGGTTCCATAAACAAAACCTGCTTCCCTAGGAGAAAGGTGTACAAGTTTGCTAAGCGAAAAAACAACATTTAATTAGTTTTACGAGCAAAATCAGCATGTAATGAGTTTCATGAGAACGACAAGTTTCACAATGAAAAAAATAATGAGTGCACATTCTCTTGAAGAGAGAAATCCACGTGAAACATGTTTCAAGAGAAGGAAAATCAATATGCAAGTTTCATGAAGAGAAAGCCAACGTTTAAGAAGTTTCACGAACTAAAATCTGCACGAAATAAGTTTTTTGAACAAAATCAGACTCACGATAAGAAAAATCAATGTACAAGTTTTGCAAAGAGAGAGAAAAAACAAAATTCACGAACAAAGATCAGTTCTCAGCAAGATCCATGAAATAAAATCATCATGCAACAAATTCCATAGACAAAACTAGTTTCACGTGGAGAAAAAAAATATACCTGTTTCACGATGAGAAAAATTAATATGCAACAACGTTCATGAACAATGATAAGCGTTCAATGAGTTCCATGAAAAAAATTAGTTTCGGTGGAAGAAAGTGTACAAGATTGCAAAGAGAAAAAACGACATTTAACGAGTTTCACGAACAGAACCAGCATACAACAAGTTCTACAAAGAAAAATAAAAAGTTTCACGAAGGGAAAAATCAACATATAACAAGTTTCACGAACAAAAATCAGAAAATAAAAAGTACTACGAACAGAAATCATCACGCAACAAGTTCCATGATCAAGACAAGTTTACAATGAGAAAAGAACCAATTGACATTTTCACTAAGAGAAAAATCAACATGCAACAAGTTTCATGAACAAAAATCAGTGCTCAACAGGTTTCACGATCATAAATCATCGCGCGACCAGTTCCATGAACAAAATCAGTTTCACGAAAAGAAAAAACCCACATGCAACAGGTTTCCAGAACAAAAATCAGCATACAGTGAGTCCTATGAACGTGACGAGTCTTACAATGAAAAAAAATCAATGTACATTTTCACGAAGAGAAAAATTAACATGTAACCAGTTTCACGAACGAAAATCAGCACTCAAGAAGCAGGATCAGAACTTGGAATGGGGGACAGAAGTGATGAATCTGGAATTGAGGGAACCGTATATTTTTTTGTAAGAAATATTTCATATTTTTGTAAGAAGAATTTGTGATCGGTGGAAATGGATACTTGGGGGGCCTCGCAGAACTGTCTGCTTCTAACTTCAGACATTTTCAATATGTCGACTCGAACTCTGAGTCCTTTCAGTAAAATAAAAATTAAATAAAATTCCATAAATAAATAAAATTTCAAATAGGGATAAAATAATTTTAATAGACAATATTTCACAAACAGTGATTGAATTTCACAGAAAAATACCAGATATTTTGGTCACATATACAGTGACCGTCATCAGTAGTGAAACTAAACTAAAACAATTTAAAACAAAATTTTATATACAAAATCAAATAAATGAGTCTCCGAAATTATCTAAATGAAACTTCAACTCCAGAGCTGTGTTTTTAAGATTCTTTTGAGTAGATTTGTAATTTATAACTGATTTCGACTCTAATTCTAAGTATTTTCAATATGCTGTCTCCAACTTCGACTCCATTCAGCTCTGCTCTTCGCAGTGCAGTAACAGTGTGGCAGTGTGGCTTGAATTACTTGCAGTATGACGTTCTAGCAATGAAATGCCGAGTTCTTGCTGTTCAAATAATAACTAAAAAATAGTGTTTAATTTAGATTAATAAGCTTATTTTCGGAGGGAAACCAAATCCTGGTATTTCAAAGAAAAAAAGAGCTGCGTTAAACCAAAATGAGCAAAAATCAAAGCAAATAATCTACCAAGCGTAAAACCATCGTAGAAAACGAAGCATTTTCAATATGCCGAGTCCAACTTTGACTTCATTCAGCAAAAATTACTAATAGTTTCTCTTTCGGCTAGTTAAGGCTAAGCTTTGCAACGCGGGGCCATTTCACTAGGAAAAAATACAAAAATAGACAAGAACAATAAAGCTACTTAATTATCCGTGCAATATGACTAAAAATGAAGAATTTATCCTCTCTTTCGACTAGTTAAGACTAAGATTTGCAATAACGGACTATTTCTCTAAGAAAACTCACAAAAATATCAAAATGTATTAAATATTCCTTAATTACAGGTGCACTATGACTAAAAAGGAAGAATTTATGCACTCTTTCAGCTATTGAAGACTGAGTTTAGAAATAATGGAACATTTTCCTAAGAAAGACATAACAACAAGCCCGCTCTTTCTGGAATTACCTGCTAGGAGCCATTCCTTTCTTTTAATTTACGCATGTTTTTGTCTATATTTTTAAAAAATGTCAGGATTTTTTCACGTTATGTTTTTCCCGTTGCATGGACTTGTATCCAAAACGCTGTATTTTTAGATTTTCCCTAATTACATATTTGCCTTGGAAACGATAATTTGTCGAAATAGATTCTCCGTCTGTTTGTCTATTGTCACAGACATAAGAAACACGTCATTCCATTAAGCGAAACATTGGAAATCTCCTCACGTGCAATAGGCTATTTCTAGAATATATTCTAATATATATATTAGCCTGTACAAAATATTGGAAATATCCTGCTGGAATTGGTGTCTGGGGCGTTGTTCTATTGGATGGAAATTGATATTTCGAGTCCTAATGAGGACAAAAATGATTAAAAGATAGTCTTTCTCTGAGAAAAAAGCACTGAAAGAAAAAACAAGGATTATGTAAAACTCTACGTATGTGTCCTCTACAATTAAAAGAAGGGGGTTCCCTCATCGGTTCTAAAGAAACGATTCACGTAGGAATGCGTCATCCATAAATATTCCTCCTTACATAAGAACTAAAGAAAAAAACACTTTCAAAGAAGTAAAAAAAATAAGAAAAGAAAAAATTCTTTTGAAAAAAAAGAAACGTCATGAAAGAAAAAAATATGTTGATTATTTTGAAGAAAAATTAAATTTCAAAAAAGTATTATTTGACATTGATGTGTGTGCTGTAAAAAATGTCTTTGTAAAATTCCTCTGCCTGGCGCTGTCATTGCGTAAGACCCACGTGTTTACTGAGCTCAGTTGCAAGTACGGTTTCCCCCAATGATTCCTGAAGCAAGGTTACGCAAGATTGCGTCATCCATGTTACATAGCAACCGAATGTAAACATTCCCTAATATATACTTTTTAATACTTAAACAAGATTGTGCCATCCATGTTACACATGGTCACGGAAACAGGGCACGTCGTCACATAAGAGGGCATGTCATGGAGACCTATCGGAGTCTGTTAGGGATGTCCTGACGTAACAGAGCATGTCTTTAAAATCTGGGGGGGGGGAGAGTGCAGGTATTGCACAAGTTAGCATAATAACGCCTCAAGGGAATTTCTATTAAACCGTCCTCGCGATGAACGGTGAAGAGGAAAAGAGTAGTCCTTATGAGCCTGGTGGAGGTGCCTGAGCCCCCATTACTACTTATATGAATCCAAAACGCAAGGAATAGGACATTATAAGTGCTTATTATGTATTTTAATGACAAATAAGAGACTCGGAGTTTCAATTAAATACTGGAAAAAAAAATTAAACAATTAAATGATTCCCGGGACAGATCCCTCTCTACCAAATTCCATGACCAAACTACAATCGATTTGGCCTATCTAGTTATAGTGCAATTATCTTTATAAAAACCACTAAGTCTTATTTTATTTTCCGATGATTTCTTTTTCATTCAGGGAATTATATTAACTTTATATCTACCTTTCGTATGTTCAATGATTCTATTTCTATCCTATTTGCACAAGTAGAGGGTGTATTCATTTCCACTTTTGAGTTTTAAAATAAGAGAAATCTAATCTTGAACTTATAGATTTTAGGAAGTAAAAGCACCTTATATATCAGAGAAAAACATTGACCTGATCCAATATGGCGAAACGGGAAACATAGAACATTTTTCAATTTGTCCATTAACTAGGCTCACATTTTTTTTTGATAAAGTTTCAACGGCAGTACATTTGAAAAATATTAATGTGGAACTTACTATGAAGTGTAATAGACCCCTATTTTTCTCGTTTTTCTTATGTTAAAAATGAGCATGGATTAACAACAAAAATTACCTGCTCAAAATAAAAAGTAAATTTGACACTTAAGACAAGCAACAGTTTTAAAACTACTTAATAATTTTTTTTATGAATTATTGGAGGAGGGGTAACTCCCCATTGCCCAACCTCAACGACGCCACTGGTCTTCTGAATCTATTGAATGGGCTGTTATTCTTTTCCCTAAGCTGCGTGACCGAAAGTGCACGGCCCTCCTTTTGAAGGTACAGTGATTTTCTGCAAACTCCCAGCCAGAATGACTAAAAGTACGGATTGCTTTATTGGTATTGAGATGAGCGATCTCGTGGTGATTAACGTATATTTGCAAATTATAGAGATCATACTCCAAAACAAGGTTTCATACTGCAGTTCTAATTCTCACTAAGCGCGCAGGGTTGCAACCTCTAGTGGTTTATCACTATTTCTAGTGATTTTTTATGCTGCCTAAACAAAAAAATCAATAAATCAGCACATAATCACTAGACTACTGAAGAAAATCACTAAATCAACCAAAAACTCACTCAAATCTAGAGATTTGTTTTTTCAACGGCTGGCAATCCTGTAAGTGTGACAAACTATCAGCTCAGAAGAAAGTTCGCTGTCTATTAATCGGGGACATAAACTGTAATTTGGTGGATGGAAAGTGTTCTCGCGCGCAACTCATCAAAAGTATGTTGGCGAAATTTTTTACCGTTCTGTGACAAGACAAACCGTATTTGTACATCTCTACTAATAATATTGTTGCAAACTTTGATCAGGGAGTACATTCGAGAATCGCTAATTATGAAGTGAAAGTTGAAAGGGAAGGTTTTAGAACGACTACTTGTCCATTTCCGTAGCTGTTCCTATCCAGGGCTCCAATTTTCATCAGTCCAGGGTTCCAATAATATCCTTTTATAACTAACCATGTAAACAGAAGTTGTGAAGTAAAGCAAAGAAAATAAAAACATGCAACCACAAAAAAACTTGGTTTGTCTTCAAACCCTCTACTTCAACAGAAGCTCTGATTCGAAGTTTTTGCTGTGAA
This sequence comes from Artemia sp. Qi Xiang Cuo, assembly GCF_049724085.1. Classification (NCBI taxonomy): domain Eukaryota; kingdom Metazoa; phylum Arthropoda; class Branchiopoda; order Anostraca; family Artemiidae; genus Artemia; species Artemia sp. Qi Xiang Cuo. Next base: position 10,242,677 of record NC_142810.1, on the reverse strand, counting down.
TCTGGAACGAATATGGCAGGCCGATATCTGGCCCTGTGAATTCGTTCCGTATTTTCGCAAGCACAAATTCAATCGTGAACTAAGTCTGTACATTGCAGAGGTAAAAATACATACTGCTAACAAAATCACTGAAAGTCCCAATCTGATATGAAAGATACCTCCTAGTCTTTCTGCTCTTCCAAACTTTGGAGTTATTCATGTATCTGAGTGGGTTAGTCCCTCTTCTGAGCGATTAAAGTACCTTGATAATAACGCTGAAGCTGAATTTGGGGAAATGCCACAGTCAAACGGGAGAGACAGATATCCGGTACTAGAACAGTTGTTAGAGTGGAATTGATCTAATATGAAAGTTAAAATTACAATTTGGGATATGCCAAAGACAGAAAAAGAGGAAGTTGAATTTTTACAGGATAAGGGGCTATTGCCAAAAACAAAAGAGTGCAAAAATGGACACACCATGATTTTATACTAGTATGAGAACTATATTGGACAATATTGGAGGTATCGCATACGGCAATGTAAGCAAAAAGTCGGCTTGCCTAACCTAACCTAGCCAGGAACCAGGAAAAGATCCCTCAACCGGAATGTTACCGATGAATATTCAATCCTTGCCTCTGCACCGTGTATTGCATTGCAGACTTCATGCCACGAGAGACAGATTTTGATCAAACAGGGTTGCACCATCTTGTATAAGAAAAGGCAACTTATCGATAAGTTGCCTCAAACTAACAATACTTTGTACACTTTTAAAAAACAAAACACTTGTAAAGTGAAAAAATGAAATCAATGCAAACCCTGTTAAGAAATTTTTGGGAGGGTTTTGAACCTGAAACCCTCCACCAAAATCCAGGTTTTCTCTGTGGGTTAGGCCCCCCAGGACAGTTTTAGCTATAATCCCTTCTCTCAAAGAGAATAAAATTGATAATTGCTTAAATTCATTCAACATAATATTACGAAAACACAATTTTAAAGACAATAAAAGCGCACAATATTGCAATAAAAAAAATATGAAAGGTAGGTTAAAGCAAAAAAATGACATTAACACGAATTAACTTGCAGGTTTAAGTTACACGCAGCATGTTTTAACGTTTCTTCGTTTTCTTCTGTTCTGCAGTGGCATGGGGTTTTCCGACCCCTGATCCACCAGCTAGGGATAAGGCGGCAGCGAAAATTGAAAAAGGTAAGAGCTTCATAGGTTCAACTATACTTTCATTCCAGAACGTAAATAGGGAGAAGGGGTTAAATGGTTTATGTTCCCCAATGCTCTGCAAGGGTGTAATACCCTTGGTGCTTGTATCATTGGATAATTGTTCTTGGATTATACCTCCAAGAGCTTTGATGAAAAGGGGTGGATTGAACAGAAGAGGGCTACCGCCTCATGCAGATGCTCATTTGGACTTAAGTGTCCTTTGGACTCATTTGGGGTAAGTGTCTGAAACAAGTCGTTGAAGATTAGTTATCACCAGGCAATCAGCAATCGGTGATATTTCCATTATGATTAGTTACTTCATAGAGCTATCTCCCGGAGAAATGATCACTAAAAGGACATCTTTAAACTCCAGTTAGTAATTTCAACTGTTTTTGAAACTCAATTGAAATTCCACTTTGAACTTCCTAAGACTATTGGTATCTTATCATTAATAAATAAACATATTAGAAACTCAATAAAACAGTTGGTGGTAAGTAAGGAGCGACTCGGCTGAATAGTAACTGAAACTTAAAAAAAAAGAATTTCGATAACAATAGATATATCAAAATATTTTTTTATACTGTTTCCAAATAAATATAATTTGAGAACCCTACTGTAGAGGTTTCAAGCTCCTATCTACAAAATGCCAAATCATGTATTTTTTCCCAGAAGAAAGATCATGGACTTGAGCAGGGAAGCCCTTTCGACTCCCGTACCAACATAATTTATTCAAGGATTATTGATCGAGTCTAATGGGATAAATGAATCCATTTTCAAGGTCAATTTATTTGTTGTTTCTAGGTGTAATGACTCCGGGACGAAGTTTGCACATGCGCATTGAATTCTAACGGTACAATGTATTGATTCACTCGAGGGGAACTGAATTTCTGAGAAATTGATTGCATAATCGACTAGGACAAGAAGGGAACTGGATTTCTAGGAAATTGATTACATAATCTGGCGGGAAATTATTGATCCACTAACGGAATTAGAAATGAAATCACTTGTTTCCAAGGAATTATATGGGACTCCAAAGAGATAGAAATTACCTTTAACAATATGGCTTCTCTGATCTTCAGGTCTGGGAGATAAATTGATATTCTATTTTTAAATATGGCTTCTCTAATCTTTAGGCTTAGTGAGAAATTCGGGAATTAATATTCTATCGAAACCTTAATAGTATAGCTAGGGAGATGAAGAAAGATTTACTATATTTTACGCGGGAAATGGTTTGCTAGGAATTTCAAATGTGACAGCGCAGGGATGCCGAAACAAAGGAAGACGCAGAAATTACTTTTAGGGAATTATTCAGGCGAAAGAGTTTGAGACATTTTAGAAGATGATTTAGGCGAAAGAGTTTGAGACATTTTAGAAGATGATTTGGGATGAAACTCTGTGGTTGTTATAAAACACAAGTTCCATTTGAACAATGTTGTGAGGTCCCCTATCCCAACCTCAAAGGGTCCCCCGGGCCCCCAACCTATTTTTCTAATACTTTTTTGCAAACCCCAACATCAAGCAATACTTTCAAAGGCTTTTTTATATTTTTCAAAACAAGTTCTTTTCTTAATGTACCACCTAAACCCATTTTACAACTTCTAAGTGCTCATCCTTTTCACCCACAACTTTACTTTATGGCTTTTTGAATACCTCAACACCAAGCAATACTTTCAAAAAACTTTTTTATATCTTTTCAGAACAAGTTCCTTTCTTAATGTTCCCTCCTAAACACATTTTACAACTTGAAGTACTCATCCCTTTCACCCACAACTTCATTTTATGGCTTTTTGAATTCCCCAACACCAAGCAATACTTTCAAAAGGCTTTTTATATCTTTTCAGAACAAGTTCCTTTCTTAATGTTCCCTTCTAAACCAATTTTACAACTTGAAGTACTCATCCTTTTCACTTACAAATTTACTTTATGACTTTTTGAAGACCCCAACACCAAGCAATACTTTCAAAAGACTTTTTTATATCTTTTCAGAACAAGTTCTTTTCTTAATGCCCCTCCTAAACCCATTTTATAACTTGAAGTACTCATCCTTTTCACCCACAACTTTACTTTATGGTTTTTTGAATACCTCAACACCAAGCAATACTTTCAAAAACTTTTTTTTATTTTTTCAGAACTTTATGACTTTTTGAACACCCCAATAACAAGCAATACTTTCAAGAGACTTTTTTATATGTTTTCAGAACAAGTTATTTTTTAATTCCCCTCCTAAGCCAATTTTACAAATTGAAGTACTCATCCTTTTCACCAACAACTTCATTTTATGGCTTTTTGAATACCCAACACCAAGCAATACATTCAAAAAACTTTTTTATATCTTTTCAGAACAAATTCTTTTCTTAATGTCCCTCCTCAACCAATCCTACAACACCAAGCAATACTTTCAAACACTTTTTTTTTATCTTTTCAGAACAAGTTCTTTTCTTAATGTCCCTCTTAAACCCATTTTACAACTTGAAGTGCTCATCCTTTTCACCCACAACTTTACTTTATGGCTTTTTGAATACCTCAACACCAAGCAATACTTTCAAAAAACTTTTTTATATCTTTTCAGAACAAGTTCTTTTCTTAATGTTCCCTCCTAAACACATTTTACAACTTGAAGTACTCATCCTTTTCACCCACAACTTCAATTTATGGCTTTTTGAATACCCCAACACCAAGCAATACTTTCAAAAGGCTTTTTATATCTTTTCAGAACAAGTTCCTTTCTTAATGTTCCCTTCTAAACCAATTTTACAACTTGAAGTACTCATCCTTTTCACCCACAAATTTACTTTATGACTTTTTGAAGACCCCAACACCAAGCAATACTTTCAAAAGACTTTTTTGTATCTTTTCAGAACAAGTTCTTTTCTTGATGCCCCTCCTAAACCAATTTTACAACTTGAAGTACTCATCCTTTTCACCCATAACTTTATTTTATGGCTTTTTGAATACCCGACACCAAGCAATTCATACTAAAAACTTTTTTATATCTTTTCAGAACAAGTTCTTTTCTTAATGCCCCCCCTAAACCCATTTTACAACTTGAAGTACTCATCCTTTTCACCCACAACTTTAATTTATGGTTTTTGAATATCTCAACACCAAGCAATACTTTCAAAACCTTTTTATCTTTTCAGAACTTTATGACTCTTTGAACACCCCAACAACAAGCAATCCTTTCAAAAGACTTTCTTATATCTTTTAAGAACAAGTTATTTTCTTAATTCTCCTCCTAAACCAATTTTACAACTTGAAGTACTCATCCTTTTCACCAACAATTTTATTTTATGGCTTTTTGAATAGCCAACACCAAGCAATACAATCAAAAAACTTTTTTATATCTTTTCAGAGCAAATTCTTTTCTTAATGTCCCTCCTGAACCAATTCTACAACACCAAGCAATACTTTCAAAAACTTTTTTATATCTTTTCAGAACAAGTTCTTTTCTTAATGCCCCTCCTAAATCCATTTTACAACTTGAAGTACTCATCCTTTTCACCCACAAATTTACTTTATCGTTTTTTGAATACCTCAACACCAAGCAATACTTTCAAAACCTTTTTTTTATCTTTTTAGAACAAGTTCCTTTCTTAAAGTCCCTCCTAAACTCAATTTACAACTTGAAATACTCATCCTTTTCACCCATAAAATTTACTTTATGGCTTTTTGAATACCTCAACACCAAGGAATACTTTCAAAAGGCTTTTTATATCTTTTCAGAACAAGTTCTTTTCTTAATGTTCCCTTCTAAACCAATTTTACTACTTGAAGTGCTCATCCTTTTCACCCGAAACTTTACTTTATGGCTTTTTGAATACCACAACACCAAGCAAAACTTTCAAAAGGCTTTTTTATATCTTTTCAGAACAAATTCCTTTTTTAAGGCCCCTCCTAAACCAATTTTACAACTTGAAGTACTCATCCTTTCACCCAAAAATTTACTTTATGACTTTTTGAAAACCCCAACACCAAGCAAAACTTTCAAAAGACTTTTTTATATCTTTTCAGAACAAGTTCTTTTCTTAATTCCCCTCCTCAGCCAATATTACAACTTGAAGTACTCATCCTTTTCAGCCACAACTTTATTTTATGGCTTTTTGAATACCCAACACCAAGCAATACATTCAAAAAACTTTTTTATATCTTTTTAGAACAAGTTCTTTTCTTAATACCCCTCCTAAACCCATTTTACAACTTGAATTACTCATCCTTTTCACCCACAACTTTACTTTATGATTTTTTGAATACCTCAACACCAAGCAATACTTTCAAAAACTTTTTTTATTTTTTCAGAACTTTATGACTTTTTGAACACCCCAACAACATGCAACACTTTCAAAAGACTTTTTTATATCTTTTCAGAACAAGTTCTTTTCTTAATTCCCTTCCTAAACCAATTTTACAACTTGAAGTACTCATCCTTTTCACCAACAACTTTATTTTATGGCTTTTGGAATACCCAACAACAAGCAATACAATCAAAAAACTTTTTTATAACTTTTCAGAGCAAATTCTTTTCTTAATGTCCCTCCTAAACCAATTCTACAACACCAAGCAATGCTTTCAAAAACTTTTTTATATCTTTTCAGAACAAGTTTTTTTCTTAATGCCCCTCTTAAATCCATTTTACAACTTGAAGTACTCATCCTTTTCATCCACAAATTTACTTTATGGTTTTTTGAATACCTCAACATCAAGCAATACTTTCCAAACCTTTTCTTTATCTTTTTAGAACAAGTTCCTTTCTTAATGTCCCTCCTAAACCCATTTTACAACTTGAAATACTCATCCTTTTCACCCACAAATTTAGTTTATGTCTTTTTGAATACCTCAACACCAAGCAATACTTTCAAAAGGCGTTTTATATCTTTTCAGAACAAGTTTTTTCTTAATATTCCCTCCTAAACCAATTTTACAACTTGAAGTACTCATCCTTTTCACCCACAACTTTACTTTATGGCATTTGAATACCCCAACATCAAGCAATACTTTCAAAAGACTTTTTATATCTTTTCAGAAGGAATTCCTTTCTTAAGGCCCCTCCTAAAACAATTTTACAACTTGAAGTACTCATCATTTTCACCCAGAAATTTACTTTATGACTTTTTGAAGACCCCAACACCAAGCAATACTTTCAAAAGACTTTTTTATATCTTTTCAGAACAAGTTCTTTTCTTAATATCCCTCATAAGCCAATTTTCCAACTTGAAGTACTGTTCCTTTTCACCCACAATTTTCTTTTATGGCTTTTTGACTACCCAACACCAAGCAATACATCCAAAAAACTTTTTTACATCTTTTCAGAACAAGTTCTTTTCTTTTTTATTTTTTCAGAACTTTATGACTTTTTGAACACCCCAACAACAAGCAATACTTTCAAAAGACTTTTTTATATCTTTTCTGAACAAGTTCCTTACTTAATTCCCTTCCTAAACCAATTTTATAACTTGAGGTACTCATCCTTTTCACCAACATCTTTATTTTATGGCTTTTGAAATACTCAACACCAAGCAATACATTCAAAAAACTTTTTTATATCTTTTCGGGACAAATTCTTTTCTTAATGTCCCTCCTAAACCAATTTTACAAAACCAAGCAATACTTTCAAAAACTTTTTTATATCTTTTCAGAACAAGTTCTTTTCTTAATGCCCCTCCTAAACCCATTTTACAACTTGAAGTACTCATCCTTTTCACCCACAAATTTAATTTATGGTTTTTTGAATACCTCAACACCAAGCAATACTTTCAAAAACTTTTTTTTATCTTTTCAGAACAAGTTCCTTTCTTAATGTCCCTCCTAAACCCATTTTACAACTTGAAGTACTCATCCCTTTCACCCATAAATTTGCTTTATGATTTTTTGAATACCCCAACACCATGCAATACTTTCAAAAGGCTTTTTTATATCTTTTCAGGACAAATTCCTTTCTTAATGCCCCTCCTAAACCAATTTTACAACTTGAAGTACTCACCCTTTTCACTCACAACTCTATTTTATGGCTTTTTGAATACCCCAACACCAAGCAATACTTTCAAAAGGACTTTTTATATCTTTTCAGAACAAGTTCCTTTCTTAATGTCCCACCTAAACCAATTTTACAACTTAAAGTACTCATTCTTTTCACCCGAAACTTTACTTTATGGCTTTTTGAATACCTCAACACCAAGCAATACTTTCAAAAACCTTTTTTATATCTTTTCAGAAAAAGTTCTTTTCTTAAAGTCCCTCCTAAACCCATTTTACAACTTGAAGTACTCCTTCTTTTCACCCACAACTTTACTTTATGGCTTTTTGAATGCCTCAACACCGCGCAATACATTCGAAAGGCTTTTTTATATCTTTTCAGAACAAGTTCTTTTCTTAATGTTCCCTCCTAAACCAATTTTACAACTTGAAGTACTCATCCTTTTCACCCAAAACTTTACTTTATGGCTTATTGAATACCCCAACACCAAGCAATACTTTCAAAAGGCTTTTTTTATATCTTTTATGAATAAGTTCTTTTCTTAATGACCCTCCTAAACCAATTTTACAACTTGAAGTACTCAACCTTTTCACACACAACTCTACTTTATAACTTTTTAAATACCCCAACACCAAGCAATACTTTCAAAAACTTTTTATATCTTTTCAGAACAGGGTTTTTTTCTTACTGTCCCTCCTAAACCCATTTTATAACTTGAAGTACTCATCCTTTTCACCCACAACTTTACTTTATGGCTTTTTGAATGCCCCAACACCAAGCAATACATTCGAAAGGCTTTTTATATCTTTTCAGAGCAAATTCCTTTCTTAATGCCCCTCCTAAATCAATTTTACAACTTGAAGTACTCATCCTTTTCACCCACAACTTTACTTTATGGCTTTTTGAATACCCCAACACCAAGCAATACTTTCAAAGGCTTTTTTATATCTTTTCTGAACAAGTTCCTTTCTTAATGTCCCACCTAAACCAATTTTAAAACTTGAAGTACTCATTCTTTTCACCCACAACTTTACTTTATGGCTTTTTGAATTCCTCAACACCAAGCAATACTTTCCAAAACTTTTTTATATCTTTTCAGAACAAGTTCCTTTCTTAATGTCCCTCCTAAACCAATTTTACAACTTGAAGTACTCATCCTTTGCACCCAGAACTTTACTTTATGGCTTTTTGAATACCTCAAGACCAAGCAATACTTTCAAGAAACTTTTTTATATCTTTTCAGAACAAGTTCTTGTCTTAATGTCCCTCCTAAACCCATTTTACAACTTGAAGTACTTATCCCTTTAAACCACAAATTTACTTTATGGATTTTTAAATACCACAACACCAAGCAATACTTTCTTTTTATATCTTTTCAGAACAAGTTTTTTTCTTAATATCCCTCCTAAACCCATTTTACAACTTGAAGTACTCATCCTTTTCACCCGCAACTTTACTTTATTGCTTTTTGAATACCCAACACCAAGCAATACTTTCAAAAGCTTTTTTATATCTTTTCAGAACAAATTCCTTTCTTAATGTCCCTCCTGAACCAATTTTACATCTTGAAGTACCCATCCTTTTCGACCAATACTTTACTTTATGGCTTTTTGAATACCCCAACACCAAGCAATACTTTCAAAAGGCTTTTTTTTATATTTTTTCAGAATAAGTTCTTTTCTTAATGACCCTCCTAAACCAATTTTACAACTTGAAGTACTCAACCTTTTCACATACAGCTCTACCTTATAACTTTTTTAATACCCCAACACCAAGCAATACTTTCAAAAGGTTTTTCTTACATCTTTTCAGAACAAGTTCTTTTCTTAATATCCCTCCTAAACACATTTTTCAACTTGAAGTACTCATCCTTTTCACCCACAACTTTATTTTATGGCTTTTTGAATACTACCCCAACACCAAGCAATACTTTCAAAGGCTTTTTTATATCTTTTCAGGACAGGTTTTTTTTCTTAATATCCCTCCTAAACCAAATTTACAACTTGAAGTACTCATCCTTTTCACCAACAACTTTACTTTATGGCTTCTTGAATACCTCAACGCCAAGCAGAGTCTTCACAACGAAGTGAAGAGAAGTTCAAGTTCTCTTCTGAATTTTCTCAAAGAAAAGAAAAAAGTTATAGTCCAATTCTAATTTTCTCCAAAGAAAATAAAAATATATCCGACTTTTCTAATAAACATTCTAAGCGTCAACATTCTAACGTATCCTAAATAATAAAAATATAACAAAGTAAAGCATAAAATATTTTTTATGAAATAATAACATGTAGAATATTAACATAAAAGTATATTACATACATTATAATACACTATTAATATTATTGAGCCACTTTGAACATTTTTAATCTGTTCCATAAAATGAATCATTAGGTTCTATCTTGATACTAGAGTTACTCACTTCTCTTAATTCATAACCATTTTAATAATCATTATTCCATTTCGAGTCATATATAATTTTTACTTCGATGTCACATACAGGTTCAATGCACATTTCATCCTCGCTATAACTTAATTCATTGACCATATGATCTTTGGTAGTAATAATGTTCACTTATGCTTTTTTCTCCATTAATTTATCTTGACATTCAATAGTGATATTGGCTGCAAATGCTCTTTTTATTTTGACTGTGATTTCATTGTCTATTATCACATTATTTTTACAGAGGTAATAGTTCTGGCACGTTGACAAGATATGATTTATGATGTTGGTGCAGCAGTATGCATGTCTTCTTTTTCCCTTTGCTTTCATTCGAATGCTAACACCGGATTGATGGCGATAAGATCTATCAACGGCTAACATGTTACCAGGACCATTAGCTAGAAGTTGTCCCTCTTCCTCAACTATTATTTTTATGTTGGCATTCTCTTTGAGTGCTAACTTTTCTGGAAATGATACTTTCTTAAATCAACCAATTGTACTGTGGAAATTTTTGAGTACTCCAAATGAATTTAACTCCTCACTTTCATGACAACGTAGGCATACATTCCCAATAAGATCTCCATTGCTACTTTTTCATAATTTAAATATGTCTCTTTGTTATCATTCAAGGCAACGGTGACTTTATCATGCATACACCCATTTCTCGAATAATCCATTTTCACTTCTTTTTTAAATATGATGTCAGTGATTATCCTTCCAATGGATGAAAATTACAAATCTAATCCATGCAATAAACTAGATAGTCCCAATAAACTACCATGGGGTACCACTGGGAAACCCGCCTCCGATGTAAGAGCAAGCATAGTGTACGATTACTATAGCTGCAAGCTTATTTCATGCTGTTATAGATGGCAATTCAACTGATTTTTACTTCACCCGGAAACCTGCAGCCAACCTACAATACCACCCTTTTTTTCAAGTAACCGAATTCACGTTAGGTTCATTTAGGTTCACTTAGCGTGACGCACCACTTTTGTATTCAAAAAGCCATAAAATAAAGTTGTGGGTTAAAAGGATGAGTACTTCAAGTTGCAAAATTAATTTAGGAGGGGAATTAAGAAAAGAGCTTGTTCTGAAAAGATATAAAAAGCCTTTTGAAAGTAATGCTTGGTGTCGAGGTATTCAAAAAGCCATAATGCAAAGTTTTGGGTGAAAAGGATGAGTACTTCAAGTTGTAAAATTGGTTTATGAGGGAACATTAAAAAAGGAACTTGTTCTGAAAAGATATAAAAAGCCTTTTGAATGTATTGCTTGGTGTTGGGGTGTTCAAAAAGCCAAAAAGTTGTGGGTGATTATGTATAAGTAAAGTTGTGGGTGAAAAGGATGAGTACTTCAAGTTGTAAAATGGGTTTAGGAGGGAACATTAACAAAGGAACTTGTTCTGAAAAGATATAAAATTTTTTTTAGAAAGTATTGCTTGGTGTTGAGGTATCCAAAAAGCCATAAAGTAAAGTCGTGGGTGAAAAGGATGAGTACTTCAAGTTGTAAAATGGGTTTAGGTGGTACATTAAGAAAAGAACTTGTTCTGAAAAGATATAAAAACGCCTTTGAAAGTATTGCCAGGCATTGGGGTATTGAAAAAGCCATAAAGTAAAGTTGTGGGTGAAAAGGATGAGTACTTCAAGTTGTAAAATTGGTTTAGGAGGGATATTTCGAAAAGAACTTGTTCTGAAAAGATAAAAAAAAGCCTTTTGAAAAATATTGCTTGATGTTGAGGTGTGCAAAAAAAAGTATTAAAAAATGAGTGTGGGGGCCCGGGGGACCCTTTGATGTTGGGGTAGGGGACCTCACAACATTGTTCAAATGGAACTTGTGTATTATGACAACCACAGAGTTTCACTCCAAATCATCTTCTAAAATATCTCAAACTGTTTCGCCTTAATCATCTTCTAAAATGTCTCAAACTGTTTCGCCTAAATAATCCCCTAGAAGGAATTTCTGCGTGTTCCTTTGGTTCAGCATCCCTGCGCTGTCACATTTGAAATTCCTAGCAAACCATTTCCCGCTTAAAATATATTCAATCTGTCTTCATCTCATAGGTGTTCCTAGCTACAGTATTAAGGTTTCGATAGAATATTAATTCCCGAATTTATCACTAAGTCTAAAGATCAGAGAAGCCATATTTAAAAAAAGAATATCAATTTATCTCCCATACCTAAAGATCAGAGAAACCATATTGTTAAAGAAACCATAGAGTTCCGCATAATCCCCTAGGAAACAAGTGATGTCATTTCTAATTCCGTTATTGGATCAATAATTTCCCGCCAGTTATGTAATCAATTTCCTAGAAATCCAGTTCCCTTCTTGTCCTAGTCGATTATGCGATCAATTTCTCAGAAATTCAGTTCCCCTCGAGTGAATCAATACATTGTACCGTTAGAATTCAATGCGGATGTGCAAACTTCGTCCCGGAGTCATTACACCTAGAAACAATAAATAAATTGACCTTGAAATTGGAGTCATTGACCCATTTAGACTCGATCAATAATCCTTGAATAAATTATTTACGTAAGTGGGAGTCGAAAGGGCTCCCCTACTGACGTATGCTTTTTTTCCCGGGGTGATCTTATCGAACCAATAGTACTAGAAGATCGGAAGAGGGGTCATTCGAAATGAATTCATTCATCTTTTATAAACGACCAAAAAGATTGGAGAGCAACAAGCTTCCCTCGCACGCTCCTTTTTCCCCCAATGACATCTGATCAAAACTTTGAGACAGCCATTTCATTCAACATTACTAAAAGGTTCAATAATTATGCGTTTAGAGATTACATGGTCACCATAGTCCTTGGAAAAGGGCTTAAAAAGTTACACAATTTTCCCAATGTTAAATTATAGTATTTTTTATTGGGAAATATTTGGATTTTTTGTGAAGGGGATAGGGGTAATTTTCTGCAGATGGATTCCCCATGTAAGAATTTTCTTTGAAGTTGAAAGTTGTTTCTGGTGTGAGAAATTTTCTTGGTAACATTTTACAAGGGGGAGGGGAGTTAATTTCATGGTGCGATTTGAAAAGCAGGATACAATCAAAAGGGAGGGATACACAAAAAACGGGTTATAATCTTGAAAAGGAAGTTTTTTCAGTTTTGTTTAGAAATTAAGACTTTATTTGATGAATAAAATCGGAGTTTTCAAGCTCTGTAATAATTTTTTCAAGCTCTTTAATCATTTTTCTTTTTCGAACTGAGATCAGACACGTATTACTACCCTAATTTTACCAATTACGTTAACTAAATTTATTGTTCTTATTTTTACACTGAAAAATTCCAAGTTTCACCAAATGCTAAATGGCGTTGACAATTTCTTATGTCGACAATAGTAGTAGAGGTCTAAGTACCATTTCTACAAGACATATAGGAAAACATTTCTACAAGACATATACACCTTTTATAAGAGAGTGAGTACCCTCTCAAATGGCCTTCCATTTCTACAAGACGTATAGGAAGACATTTCTACCGGTCCTATAGGAAGACATTTTGAGAGTTTGAGAGTATACATGTTTTTAGAGTATGGTCATAATTATATAATTTAAGCAGACAGGTCTTTTTTTGTTATTAAGAAGAATTTCATAAGAATGTACGTCGTGAGTTCACGTGAAAATTGCCAAACAAATTAAGTTTTGAGGAGATTACGTTCCTTGGCACCTTTAAACATGTTTTCAATCAGATGGGCTTTTGAAAGCACAGTGTGTAAATGTGTGTAGGCTTTGTTATTTAAAAAATTGGATGCTACAATCAGAATTCCTTGATTGGCATTTGCAAAAAAAAGAGGTAATGAATTTGTGAATTGAAGTGTAGGTTTGACATCACCAGGAACGTGCGAGGGAAGTTTTTTGTTGGTGGGGGGGGGGGGGCTCAGAAAGGTAAAAAATTGGTGAACTACATTAGTTTATAAGACGAATCGTGAAAATCCCAAAGTTTTGTGTACCAAGAATGGACCGGAGGTAGCCTCCCCTACATACACGAATGGATATCGCTAGAATATTTTAAGACGGACTTTGTTATTTAAAAAATTGGATGCTACAATCAGAATTGTTTGGTTGACATTTGCAAAAAAAGGGGTAAAGAATTTGGGAATTGGAGTGTAGGTTTGACATCACCAGGCACGTGCGAGGGAAATTTTTTGTTGGTGGGGGGGGGGGGGGGTTGCTTAAAAAGGCAAAAATGGGTGAACTACATTAGTTTATAAGACGAATCATGAAAATCCCAAGGTTTTGTGTACCAAGAATGGACCGGAGGTAGCCTCCCCATACATACACGAATGGATATCGCTAGAATATTTTAAGACGGGCTTAGTTATTTAAAAAATTGGACGCTACAATCAGAATTCCTTGGTTGGCATTTGCAAAAAAGGGGTAATGAATTTGTGAATTGGAGTTTAGGTTTGACATCACCAGGCAAGTGCGAGGGAAATTTTTTGTTGGTGGGGGAGGGGGCTTAAAAAGGCAAAAATGGGTGAACTACATTGGTTTATAAGACGTTAATTTAAAAGAATTTACATAGTTCTGAAAGCCACTCCTTCCAAAAAAGCTCCAATATTAAACAAAATAAAGATATACAAAGCAGGGTGATATTGACAGTAGGAAGGGGGGTGCTACTCGTGTCACGCACCCCTGCTGCCACCTACAACTTTTTTGCACCCCAAATATGGGCATAGAGTCATTAGGGAGAACACGTGGTTAGTGGGGTCAATGACCTCTTTCTCCAAGGTCGATTTATTTGATGTTTCTATGTGTAATAGCTCCGGGACGAAGGTTGCACATGCGCATTGAATTCTAACGGGAACAATGTTATTGATCTAGGACTCGAGAGGGGAAGTGAATTTCCGAGAACTTGATTGCGTAATCAAAGTGTGTCAACAACAACAACATCGACCTTGACATTCACCGAGAGCGTGCACTTACAGCACCGGTACGAACCACGTGGTTTATGGTCCATATATGGGCATAGAATACTGACGGGGTACCAAATATGGGCTTGGACTCATTAGGGGGAACACGTGGTTAATGGGGTCAATGACCTAAATTTCACAACAACAACAACGACCTTGACATTCGCTGAGAGCGTGCACTTACAACAACAAAAACCCGGACTTTGGAACACCTGTGCTGTCGACCTCAATTCACCTATCGTGAATCAATAATTCCCCTTAGAAACAACAAATTAATTTCCCTTTCTTGACAGATCAATCAATCAATGACATCATCTATCAGACTTTAAAAATTTTCGCCTAGAAATATTTCTCCAGGAATAGATCCAAGTCATTAATGTCTTTGTCTCGGAAACAACTCTTTTGGTCTAACTCCAAAAGATATTAATAACCAAAAGCCATGGAAACAATTAGGCAAGAAACATCTTAGCGATGAATTGTTTTAGCGCGCGAGACGGTTTCCTATTAATTTGAAATGCGTTAGCACAGAGATGCCAATAACAAAGGAACACGCTGAATTTACGTTTAGTGATTATTTGGGCGAAACCGTTTTAGACAGGTTATGGAACTATTTCGGCGAAACAGATAGATACATTTTAAAAGAAGATTTTTGAAGAGATTTTGGAGGAGAATTTGAGTGTGGTCGTTATAATACACAAGCTTCATTTGAACAGTGTTGTGAGGTCCTCTAACCCAACCCCAAAGGGTTCCGATCCTCCTACCCCAACCCCGAAGGAAGCCCCCGGTCCTCAAAGCCCCCCAAGCTCCCAAAGGGACACCGGCGCCCCCAAAGGCCCACCCAGACCCCCAACTGTCCCCCGGACCCTCAAAGGCCCTCCCTGTGCCCCAAAGGTCCTCCTCCGGTCCCCAAAGGCCCATCGAGCTCCCAAAGGACCAATGGGGTCCCAAAGGCCCTCTACCGGTCCCCAAATGTCCCCCAGGCCTCCAAAGACCCTCCCTGTGCCCCAAGAGCCCTCCCAGTGCCTCAAAGGCCCTCCACAGGTCCTCAAAGCCCCCCAAGCGCCCCCAAGGGCCCCCGGCGCCCCCAAAGGCCCACCCAGACCCCCAAAGGCCATCCCCAGGCCCCAAATGTCCCCCAGACCCCCAACTGTCCCCCCGGACCACCAATGGGCCCTCCCTGTGCCTCAAAGGCCCTCCACTGGTCCTCAAAGCCCCCCAAGCTCCCCAAAGGGCCACCGGCGCCCCCCAAGGCCCACCCAGAACCCCAAAGGCCATCCCCCGGCCCCAAATGTCCCCCAGACCCCCAACTGTCCCCCGGACCCCCAAAGGCCCTCCCTGTGCCCCAAAGGCCCTCCCCGGCCCCCAAAGGTCCCCCGGGCTCCCAAAGGACCAACGGGGTCCCAAAGTCCCTCCACCGGTCCCCAAATGTCCCCCAGGCACCCAAAGACCCTCCATGTGCCCCAAAGGCCCTCCCTGTGCCCCAAAGGTCCTCCTCCGGTCTCCAAAGGCCCATCGAGCTCCCAAAGGACCAACGGGGTCCCAAAGGCCCTCCACCGTTCCCCAAATGTCCCCCAGGCACCCCAAGGCCCTCCCTGTGCCCCCATGGGCCTCCCCCGGTCCCCAAAGGCCCATCGCGCTCCCAAAGGACCAACGGGGTCCCAAAGGCCCTCCACCGGTCCCCAAAGGCCCCGCGAGCTCCCAAAGGACCAACGGGGTCCCAAAGGCCCTCCCCCGGTCCCCAAAAGGCCCACCGGCACCCCAAGGCCCTCCACCGGCCCCCAACTGCCCCCCCCGCGCCCAAAGGAGCACCGGCGCCCCCAACAACCCACCCAGACCCCCACAGGCCCTCCTCGGGCCCCACAAAGGAATTATTTACTGACCTTCAGTTGTTGTGATTTTAAAATTTCTGCTTTTGTTTTATAAAATCATCGCCTAAAATGCCTCAAACTGTTTCACCCAAAGAGACACATACACAGAGACACACACACAGAGACACAAACAGAGACAAACACACAGAGACACACACACAGAGACACACACACAGAGACACACACAGAGAGACACACACACAGAGACACACACACAGAGACAAACACACACAGAGACACACACACAGAGACACACACAGGTTATGGTTTACCTTGTCACAGTTACATTTTCTTGATTTTTCAAAGTTCATTTTGAATTTCTTTCGTTGAAATGAACTAGTTGTAATATTTCAGCAGTGTTTGGTTGTGGTTTACCTTGTCACAGTTACATTTTCTTGATTTTTCAAAGTTCATTTTGAATTTCTTTCGTTGAAATGTAAGAGTTGGAACATTTCAGTAGTGTTTGGTTGTGGTTTAACTTGTCAAAGTTACATTTTCTTGATTTTTCAAAGTTCATTTTGAATTTCTTTTATTGAAATGCAAGAGTTGGAATATTTCAGTAGCGTTCGGTTGTGGTTTAAATTGTCACAGTTAAATTTTCTTTATTTTTCAAAGTTCATTTTGAATTTCTTTTGTTGAAATGCAAGATTTGGAATATTTCAGTAGTGTTTGGTTGTGGTTTACCTTGTCAAAGTTACATTTTCTTGAATTTTCAAAGTTCATTTGAATTTCTTTCGTTGAAAAGCAAGAGTTGGAATATTTCAGAAGTGTTTGGTTTTGGTTTAACTTGTCACAGTTAAATTTTATTTATTTTTAAAAGATTATATTAATTTCTTTAGTTTAAATTCAATAGTTTAAATATTTAATTAGTGGTTTGTCATGGTTTAACTTGTCACAGGTACATTTTCATGATTTTTCAAAGTCCATTTTGAATTTCTTTCGTTGAAATGCAAGAGTTGGACTATTTCAGCGGTGTTTGGTTTTGGTTTAAATTATCACAGTTAAATTTTAATGATTTTTCAAAGTTAATTATGAATTTGTTTCGTTGAAATGCAAGAGTTGGAATATTTCAATAGTGTTTGGTTGTGGTTTACCTTGTCACAGTTACATTTTCTTGATTTTTCAAAGTTCATTTTGGATTTCGTTCGTTGAAATGCAAGAGTTGGAATATTTAAGTAGAGTTCGGTCGGGGTTTACCTTGTCACAGTTACATTTTCTTGATTTTTCAAAGTTCATTTAGAATTTCTTTAGATGAAATGAAAGAGTTGGAATCTTTAAGTTGTGTTTGGTTATGGTTTACATTGTCACAGTTAAATATTCATGATTTTTCAAAGTTCATATTGAATTTCATTCGTTGAAGTGTAAGAGTTGGAATATTTCAGTAGTGTTTGGATGTGGTTTACCTTGTCACAGTTACATTTTCTTGATTTTTCAAAGTTCATTTTGAATTTATTTAGTTGAAATGCAAGAGTTTTAATATTTAAGTAGTGTTTGGTTGTGGTTTAACTTGTAAGAGTTACATTTTCTTGATTTTTCAAAGTTAATTTTGAATTTCTTTCGTTGAAATGCAAGAGTTGGAATATTTCAGTAGTGTTTGGTTGTGGATTACCTTGTCACAGTTACATTTTCTTGATTATTCAAAGTTCATTTGAATTTCATTCGTTGAAATGCATGAGTTGGAATATTTCAGTAGCGTTGGGTTGTGGTTTACCTTGTCACAGTTACATTTAATTGAATTTTAAAATTTCATTTTGAATTTCTACATATTAAATGAATGTGTTTGAAATTTTAAGTATTTGTATGTTGTGGTTCAACTTGTCAAATTTAAATTTTATTGATTTTTAAAAGTTCATTTTGAATTTCTTTCGTTGAAATGCAAGAGTTGGAATATTTCAGTAGTGTTTGGTCGTGGTTTACCTTGTCACAGTTACATTTTTTTGATTTTTCAAAGTTCATTTTGAATTTCCTTTGTTGAAATGCATGAGTTGGAATATTTCAGTAGCGTTCGGTTGTGGTTTAACTTGTCACAGTTAAATTTTCTTGATTTTTCAAAGTTCATTTTGAATTTCTTTTTTTGAAATGCAAGAGTTGGAATATTTCAGTAGTGCTTGGTTGTGGTTTACCTTGTCACAGTTACATTTTCTTTATTTTTCAAAGTTCATTTTGAATTTCTTTCCTTTAAAAGCAAGAGTTGGTATATTTCAGTTGTGTTTGGTCATGAATTAACTTGTCACTGTTACATTTTCTTGATTTTTCAAAGTTTATTTGAATTTCTTTCGTTGAAATGCAAGAGTTGGATTATTTCAGTAGTGTTTTGTTGTGGTTTACCTTGTCACAGTTACATTTTCATGATTTTTAAAATATAATTTTGAAATTCTTTAGTTTAAATGATAGAGTTTTAATATTTCATGAGTTAATTGTTATGTTGTACCATGTCTCATTTACATTTTGTTTATTTTTCAAAGTTCATTTTGAATTTCTTTCGTTGAAATGCAAGATTTGGACTCTTACGGTAGTGTTTGATTTTGGTTTACCTTGTCACAGTTACATTTTCATGATTTTTCAAAGATCATTTTGAATTTCTTTCGTTGAAAAGCAAGAGTTGGAATATTTTAGTAGTGTTTGCTTATGGTTTACCTTGTCACAGTTACATTTTCTTGATTTTTCAAAGTTCATTTTGAATTTCTTTCCTTGAAAAGCAAGAGTTGGAATATTTCAGTAGTGTTTGGTTGTGTTTTACCTTGTCACAGTTACATTTTCTTGATTTTTCAAAGTTCATTTTTCATTTCTTTCGTTGAAATGCAAGATTTGGAATATTTCAGTGGTGTTTGTTTATGGTTTACCATGTCACAGTTACATTTTCCTGATTTTTCAAAGTTCATTTTGAATTTCTTTCGTTGAAGTGCAAGAGTTTGACTATTTCAGTAGTGTATGGTCGTGGTTTACCTTGTCACAGTTACATTTTCTTGATTTTTCAAAGTTCATTTTGAATTTCTTTCATTGAAATGCAAGAGTTGGAATATTTCAGTAGTGTTTGGTTGTGGTTTACCATGTCACAGTTACATTTTCTTGATTTTTCAAAGTTCATTTTGAATTTCTATCGTTGAAATGCAAGAGTTGGAATATTTCAGTAGTGTTTGGTTGTGGTTTAACAAGTCACACTTACATTTTCTTGATTTTTCAAAGTTCATTTTGAATTTCTTTCTTTGAAATGCAAGAGATGGAATATTTCAGTAGTGTTTGGTCGTGGTTTACCTTGTCACAGTTACATTTTCTTGATTTTTCAAAGTTCATTTTGAATTTCTTTCATTGAAATGCAAGAGTTGGAATATTTCAGTAGCGTTTGGTTGTGGTTTACCTTGTCACAGTTACAATTTCTTGAGTTTTCAAAGTTCATTTTTAATTTCTTTCGATGAAATGCAAGAGTTGGAATATTTCAGTAGTGTTTGGTTGTGGTTTACCTTGTCAAAGTTACATTTTCTTGATTTTTCAAAGTTCATTTTGAATTTCTTTCTTTGAAATGCAAGAGTTGGAATATTTCACTAGTGTTTGGTTGTGGTTTACCTTGTCACAATTACATTTTATCGATTTTTCAAATTTAATTCTTGAATTTATTTCGTTGAAAAGCACGAGTTGGAATATTTCAGTAGTGTTTGCTTGGGGTTTACCTTGTCACAGTTACATTTCTTGATTTTTCAAAGTTCATTTGAATTTATTTCGTTGAAATGTAAGAGTTTGAATATTTAAGCAGTGTTTGTTTGTGGTTTACCTTGTCACAGTTTTATTTTCTTGATTTTTCAAATTTCATTTTGAATTTCTTTCGTTGAAATGCAAGAGTTGGAATATTTCAGTAGTGTTTTGTTGTGGTTTACCTTTTCAAAGTTAAATTTTATTGATTTTTAAAAGTTCATTTTGAATTTCTTTATTTGAAATGCAAGAGTTGGAATATTTCAGTAGTGTTTGCTTGTGGTTTAACTTGTCACAGTTACATTTTCATGATTTTTCAAAGTTCATTTGAATTTATTTCATTTGAAATGCAAGAGTTGGAATATTTCAGAAGTGTTTGGTTGTGGTTTACCTCGTCACAGTTAAATTTTCTTGATTTTTCAAAGTTCATTTTGAATTTCTTTCGTTGAAATGCAATAGTTGGAATATTTCAGTAGTGTTTGGTCGTGGTTTACCTTGTCTCAGTTAAATTTTCTTGATTTTTCATAGTTCATTTTGAATTTCTTTCATTGAAATGCAAGAGTTGGACTATTTCAGTAGTGTTTGGTTGTGGTTTACCTTGTCACAGTTACATTTTCATGATTTTTCAAAGACCATTTTGAATTTCTATAATTGAAATGCAAGAGTTGGACTATTTCAGTAGTGTTTGCTTATGGTTTAACTTGTCAAAGTTACATTTTCATGATTTTTCAAAGTTCATTTAGAATTTATTTCGTTTAAATGCAAGAGTTGGAATATATCAGTAGTGTTTGGTTATGGTTTACCTTGTAAAAGTTACCTTTTCTTGATTTTTCAAAGTTCATTTAGAATTTCTTTCTTTGAAATGCACGAGTTGTAGTATTTAAGTGTTGTTTGGTTATGGTTTACATTATAACAGTTAAATTTTCTTGATTTTTCAATGCTCATTTTGAATTTCTTTATTTGTAAAGCAAGAGTTGGAATATTTCAGTAGTGTGTGCTTATGGTTTACCTTGTCACAGTTGCATTTTCTTGATTTTTAAATGTTCATTTGAATTTCTTTTGTTGAAAAGAAAGAGTTGGAATATTTCAGTAGTGTTTGGTTATGGTTTACCTTCTCACAGATACATTTTCTTTATTTTTCAAATTTAATTTCGAATTTATTTCGTTGAAATGCAAGAGTTGGAATATTTCAGTGGTGTTTGGTTATGGTTTACCTTATCACAGTTACATTTTCTTGATTTTCAAATTTCTTTTGAATTTCTTTCGTTGAAATGCAAGAGTTGGAATATTTCACTAGTGTTTGGTTCTGGTTTACCTTGACACATTTACACACATTTATACACATATTTACACACACACACACATATACACGCAGACACATACACACACCCACATACACACACACACACACACACACACACACACACGCACACATATACACACACATATACATACACACACACATACACACAATATTCCAACGCTACTGAAACTATTCCAACTACTGCTACTGAACGCTACTGAAATATTCCAACTCTTGCATTTCAACAAAAGAAATTCAAAATGAACTTTGAAAAATCAAGAAAATGTAACTGTGACAAGGTAAACCACAACCAAACACTGCTGAAATATTCCAACTCTTACATTTCAACTAAAGAAATTCAAATGAACTTTTAAAAATAAATAAATGTAACTATGACAAGTTAAACCCCAAGCAAACACTACTGAAATATTCCAACTCTTACTTTTCAACGAAAAAAATTAAAAAATGAACTTAGAAAAATCGAGAAAATGTAATTGTGACAAGGTAAACCACAACCAAACACTAGTTAAATATTACACAAAGTAGAATACAAGGAAAGTAATTAAAAATGAACATTGAACAATATAAAAAATTTAACTTTGAACAGGTAAACCACAACCAAACACAACTGAAATATTCCAACTATGGATTTTCAGCAATTGCAACTCAAAATAAACTATGAAAAATCAATAAAATGTAACTGTGAAAATGTAAACCAGAACAAAGCGCAACTTAAATGGTCCAGCTCTTGCAATTCATTTAAAGATAGTCACTATTAACACTGAAAAAACAAGCAAATTTAACTGTGACGAGCTATACAACGGCCAAACACTACTGAAATATTCCAGCTCTTACATTTCAATGAAAGCAATTCAAAATTAACTTTGAAAAATCACGAAAATATAACTGTGACAAGGTAAACCATAACCAAACACTACTGAAATATTCCAACTCTTGCATTTCAACGATAGAAATTCAGAATGAACTTTGAAAAATCAAGAAAATGTAACTGTGACATGGTAAACCACAACCAAACACTAATGACATATTCCAACTCTTTCATTTCAATGAAAGAAATTCAAAATGAACTTTGAAAAATCAAGAAAATGTAACTGTGACAAGGTAAACCACGACCATACACTACTGAAATAGTCCAACTCTTTCACTTCAACGAAAGATATTCAAAATGAACTTTTAAAAATCAGGAAAATGTAACTGTGACATGGTAAACCATAACCAAACACCACTGAAATATTCCAACTCTTGCATTTCAACGAAAGAAATTCAAAATGAACTTTGAAAAATCAAGAAAATGTAACTGTGACAAGGTAAACCATAACCAAACACTACTGAAATAGTCCAACTCTTGCTTTTCAAGGAAAGAAATTCAAAATGAACTTTGAAAAATCAAGAAAATGTAACTGTGACAAGGTAAACAATAAGCAAACACTACTGAAATATTCCAACTCTTGCTTTTCAACGAAAGAAATTCAAAATGATCTTTGAAAAATCATGAAAATGTAACTGTGACAAGGTAAACCACAACCAAACACTACTGAAATAGTCCAACTCTTTCATTTCAACGAAAGAAATTCAAAATGAACTTTGAAAAATCAAGAAAATGTAACTGTGACAAGGTAAACCATAACCAAACACTACTGAAATATTCCAACTAGTCCATTTCAACGAAATAAATTCAAAATGAAATTTGAAAAATCAAGAAAATGTAACTGTGACAAGGTAAACCACAACCAAACACTTCTGAAATATTCCAACTCTTGCATTTCAATGAAATAAATTCAAATGAACTTTGAAAAATCAAGAAAATGTAACTGTGACAAGGTAAACCACATACAAACACTACTGAAATATTCCAACTCTTGCATTTCAACGAAAGAAATTCAAAATGAACTTTGAAAAATCAAGAAAATGTAACTGTGACAAGGTAAACCACAACCAAACACTACTGAAATATTCCAACTCTTTCATTTCAACAAAATAAATTCAAAATGAACTTTGAAAAATCAAGAAAATTTAACTTTGACAAGTTAAACCACAACCGAACGCTACTTAAATGTTCCAACTCATTCATTTCAACTAATGGAATTCAAAATGAACTTTGTAAAATCAAAAAAATGTAACTGTGACAAGGTAAACCACGACCAAACACTACTGAAATATTCCAACTCTTGCATTTCAACGAAAGAAATTCAAAATGAACTTTGAAAAATCAAGAAAATGTAACTGTGACAAGGTAAACCACAACCAAACACTACTGAAATATTCCAACTCTTGCATTTCAACTGTAGAAATTCAAAATGAACTTTGAAAAATCAAGAAAATGTAACTGTGACAAGTTAAACCACAACCGAACGCTACTGAAATATTCCAACTCTTGCATTTCAACGAATGAAATTCAAATGAACTTTGAATAATCAAGAAAATGTAACTGTGACAAGGTAATCCACAACCAAACACTACTGAAATAGTCCAACTCTTGCATTTAAACGAAAGAAATTCAAAATGAACATTTAAAAATCAAGAACAGGTACCTTTGACAAGGTAAACCACAACCAAACACTACTGAAATATTCCAACTCTTGCATTTCAACGAAAGAAATTCAAAATGAACTTTGAAAAATCAAGAACATGTAACTGTGACAAGGTAAACCACAACCACACACTACTGAAATATTCCAACTCTTGCACTTCAACGAATGAAATTCAAAATTACCATTGAAAAATCAGGAATATGTAACGGTGACAATGTAAACCATAAACACACACCACTGAATTATACCAACTCTTGTCTTTCAACGAAAGAAAATCGAACTGGACTTTGACAAATCAAGAAAATGTAACTGTGACAAGGTAAACAACAACCGAACACTACTGAAATATTCCAAATCTTGCACTTCAACGAAAGAAATTCAAAATGAACTTTGAAAAATCAAGAAAATGTAACTGTGACAAGGTAAACCACAACCAAACACTATTGAAATATTCCAACTCTTGCATTTCAACGAAAGAAATTCAAAATGATCTTTGAAAAATCAAGAAAATGTAACTTTGACAAGGTAAACCAGAACCAAACACCACTGAAATAGTCCAACTCTTGCATTTCAACGAAAGAAATTCAAAATGAACTTTGAAAAATCAAGAAAATGTAACTGTGACAAGGTAAACCACTACCAAACACTACTGAAATATTCCAGCTATTGCATTTCAACGTAAGAAATTCAAATGAACTTTGAAAAATCAAGAAAATTTAACTGTGACAAGGTAAACC
Organism: Artemia sp. Qi Xiang Cuo; assembly: GCF_049724085.1. Taxonomy (NCBI): domain Eukaryota; kingdom Metazoa; phylum Arthropoda; class Branchiopoda; order Anostraca; family Artemiidae; genus Artemia; species Artemia sp. Qi Xiang Cuo. The sequence goes on along the minus strand of NC_142810.1, from coordinate 10,218,019 downwards.
ACAACCAAACACTACTGAAATATTCCAACTCTTGCTTTTCAACGAAAGAAATTCAAATTAAATTTGAAAAATCAAGAAAATGTAACTTTGACAAGGTAAACCACAACCAAACACTACTGAAATATTCCAACTCTTGCATTTCAACAAAAGAAATTCAAAATGAACTTTAAAAAATCAAGAGAATGTAACTGTGACAAGTTAAACCACAACCGAACGCTACTGAAATATTCCAACTCTTGCATTTCAACAAAAGAAATTCAAAATGAACTTTGAAAAATCAAGAAAATGTAACTTTGACAAGTTAAACCACAACCAAACACTACTGAAATGTTCCAACTCTTGCATTTCAATGAAAGAAAATCAAAATTAAATTTGAAAAATCAAGAAAATTTAAATCTGAAAATTTAAACAACTACAAAACTCTACTGAAATATTAAAACTATTGCATTTCATAGAAAGATATTCAAAATGAAATTTGAAAAATCAAGAAAATGTAACTGTGAAAAGGTAAACCATAACCTGTGTGTGTCTATGTTTGTGTGTCTATGTGTTTGTGTGTCTATGAGTGTGTGTCTCTATGTGTGTGTATGTGTGTGTGTCTCTGTGTGTGTGTCTCTGTGTGTGTGTCTCTGTGTGTTTGTCTCTGTTTGTGTCTCTGTGTGTGTGTCTCTGTGTATGTGTCTCTTTGTGTGAAACAGTTTTAGGCATTATATGAGATGATTTTAGAAAACAAAATAATAAATTTTAAAATAAAAACAACTGAATTTCTGTAATTAATTCGTTGGTGGGGCCGGGGGATGGCGTTGGGGGGTGTGGGTGGGCTTTTGGGGGCGCCGGTGATCGTTTGGGTGCTTGGGGGGCAGTTGGGGGCCGGTGGAGGGCCTTTGGGGGCCGGGGGGACTTGTGGAGACCGGTGGAGGGCCTTGGGGACCCCGTTGGTCCTTTGGGAGCTCGCTGGGCCTTTGGGGACCGGGGGAGGGCCTTTGGGCCCCCGTTGGGCCTTTGGGAGCGCGATGGGCCGTTGGGGCCCGGTGGCGGCCCTGTGGGGCACAGGGAGGGCCTTTGGGGGCCTGGGGGTCTGTGGGGGACCGTTGGAGGGACTTTGGGACTCCGTTGGTCCTTTGGGAGCTCGATGGGCCTTTGGGGACCGGAGGTGGACCTTTGGGGCACAGGGAGGGCCTTTGGGGCACTTGGTGGGTCTTTGGGTGCCTGGGGGACATTGGGGGCCGGGTGGCGGGCCTTTGGGCCCCCGTGGGTCGTTTGGGGGCGCGGGGGCCCTTGGGGGCCGGGGGGTGGCCCTTGGGGGCACTGGGAGGGCCTTGGGGGGTCCGGGGGGACAGTTGGGGGCCTGGGGGACATTTGAGGCCTGGGGATGGCCTTTGGGGGTCTGGGTGGGCCTTTGGGGGCGCCGGTGGCCCTTTGGGGAGCTTGGGGGGCTTTGAGGACCAGTGGAGGGCCTTTGAGGCACAGGGAGGGCCCATTGGGGGTCCGGGGGGACAGTTGGGGGTCTGGGGGACATTTGGGGCCTGGGGATGGCCTTTGGGGGTCTGGGTGGGCCTTTGGGGGTGCCGGTGGCCCTTTGGGGAGCTTGGGGGGCTTTGAGGACCAGTGGAGGGCCTGTGAGGCACTGGGAGGGCCCTTGGGGCACAGGGCGGGCCTTTGGAGGCCTGGGGGACATTGGGGGACCGGTTGAGGGCCTGTCGGACCCCATTGGTCCTTGGGGTGCTCGATGGACCGTTGGGGACCGGAGGAGGACCTTTGGGGCACAGGGAGGGCCTTTGAGGCTCCGGGGGGACAGTTGGGGGTCTGAGTGGGCCTTTGGGGGCGCCGGTGTCCCTTTGGGAGCTTGGGGGGGCTTTGAGGACCGGGGGCTTCCTTCGGGGTTGGGGTAGGAGGATCGGAACCCTTTGGGGTTGGGTTAGAGGACCTCACAACACTGTTCAAATGAAGCTTGTGTATTATAACGACCACACTCAAATTCTCCTCCAAAATCTCTTCAAAAATCTTCTTTTAAAATGTATCTATCTGTTTCGCCGAAATAGTTCCATAACCTGTCTAAAACGGTTTCGCCCAAATAATCACTAAACGTAAATTCAGCGTGTTCCTTTGTTATTGGCATCTCTGTGCTAACGCATTTCAAATTAATAGGAAACCTTCTCGCGCGCTAAAACAATTCATCGCTAAGATGTTTCTTGCCTAATTGTTTCCATGGCCTTTGGTTATTAATATTTTTTGGAGTTCGACCAAAAGAGTTGTTTCCGAGACAAAGACATTAATGACTTGGATCTATTCCTGGAGAAATGTTTCTAGGCGGAAATTTTTAAAGTCTGATAGATGATGTCATTGATTGATTGATCTGTCAAGAAAGGGAAATTAATTTGTTGTTTCTAAGGGGAATTATTGATTCACGATAGGTGAATTGAGGTCAACAGCACAGGTGTTCCAAAGTCCGGGTTTTTGTTGTTGTAAGTGCACGCTCTCTGCAAATGTCAAGGTCGATGTTGTTGTTGTGAAATTTAGGTCATTGACCCCATTAACCACGTGTTCCCCCTAATGAGTCCATGCTCATATTTGGAGCCCCGTCAGTATTCTATGCCAATATATGGACCATAAACCACGTGGTTTGTACCGGTGTTGTAAGTGCACGCTCTCAGTGAATGTCAAGGTCGATGTTGTTGTTGTTGACACACTTTGATTACGCAATCAAGTTCTCGGAAATTCACTTCCCCCTCGAGTCCTAGATCAATAACATTGTTCCCGTTAGAATTCAATGCGCATGTGCAACCTTCGCCCCGGAGCTATTACACATAGAAACATCAAATAAATCGACCTTGGAAAAAGAGGTCATTGACCCCATTAACCACGTGTTCTCCCTAATGACTCTATGCCCTTATTTGGGGTGCAAAAAAAGTTGTAGGTGGCAGCAGGGGTGCGTGACACGAGTAGCACCCCCCTCCCTACTATTGACTGGATATAACTAAACAAGGAACGTTATTTCATGATCAAAACCTGTTACACTAGTTATAATAAGGTTTTAAATAAATGAACTTGAATTGTTACTGGGGAAATGAGGGGGGAGAGTGAGGACAATAAAAATACAAAACAAGAACATGACCTAAATCGGATGGGCACCACTGCTTTACAGGTACTTAGCTGGTTTCAGGGCGTTTTCGCAACTGCTGAAACTTTTCTGTTACTGCAAAAACTGAATTTTATGCTGAAAAATATTGGTGCTTCGAAATCTCATCTCTTTTTGTATTAATTTATTCTTGAGCACAGCCCTATTCTTTATGAAGTAATGTTTTTATAACTATGTGCCTTCCCATTACTGTGAACCAGGATTACCACTGAACATAATAAAAAAATCACCATGTTTTTTATAATAAATCACCAAAAGGTAAATTGACAGTGAAGGATTTTAGTGTGCCAAATAGGCTCATATATTTTGAGTAATTTTCATACCTATGTATTTTTGTATTATACCGATGCATATTTATACCCATTTTTAGGTGAATCTATGCTTGCTACCGGTATTTAAATACTCCAGCGAATTTATTTGTGCTACTAGCCTCTACTAGTCTTCAGAACAAAAAGCAGTATGTTTCATACCAAAAGAATCTAAAATGCAACAGTCACCCGGATTTTGTTCACAAAAATAATTACAGTTTCCATTTTATGTATTCATTTCCGGATTTGTTGATTTTTAGACTTAAAATCAGAAATTAGTTTTTTTTAATGTTCTTGCCTGTAGTGGCTTTAAGACTATTTTGTACCAAATCCACAAAAATGGATTGAATTCACAAGGTCTTTTCCTTTGGCATCAACTACAGTCAAAATTTTTAGCATGTATTTTGACTTACTACAGAGTATTAGGTGGCAAGTAAAAGCCTTTTGTTTTTTTTACCAGTAACTATCCACTAGCTGTATTACTGCTTAAAAGTGAAATGGAAGACAAATCCCAATTAAAAAAGATTTGGTAAAAATTTAGGTGAAACCTTTAGAGAATTATCATTCCTACATTTTATCAATTCTTTTTGGCCAGAAAATCTGTTAAGGCTTTAAAACAGGAATATCAAAATAACAATATATTATACGATTATAAATTTCTACACAAAATCTCTTTAAATCTTTATTGTCTTTTTGTATTAAAAAAAACTAATGAATGAAGAAGAAAAGGAAGAATTTATTGATCGTAACTCATATGTAATTTCTTTTTCACGGAAGAACACATGGAAGATTTAATGTGGACGTTAAATAGGGCGTGACTTATGTTTATATCTTTCCAGGTTCTACATGAATTCAACAAATTGAAAGTAAAACAAGGTTTTTCAGCTTATTCTTAAATTTGAAGAAAAAACTTATACTAACATTTGAACTTAAAGGAAAAGTAGATTTTTGAAATGACATTAAAATGACTTAGTTTAATTCTAAAAATAAATGTTTAGGTTCAATGATTTTGATTATTAATCTTCTTGAACTTCCATTTTCTTCTATTTTTTTCACCTTTGGCACAGATGTATTAGATATGTCCCAGAATGCATGCGGGACAAACCTATGCACATGCATAAGATACTAAATGGCAAAGGGGTCCAGCCTTTTTCGCAGGAGGCTCGTAATGAGCATCATCCGAGACAAATGTCTTTCTACTGAGGCACTGGAGTGAGACAGGGACACAAATACTTCCATAAGCCTGGGGAGGGTCAAGATTAAAGAATTTTCACCAGCGTCTATACAAACCCCTAAAAAGGACCAAAACCACGCAGGTCTTAGCTTGGGGTTTTCTTCAGATTTTATCATCAAAATGCGGAAACATTTTCCGCTTGGTGTTGAGCAAATCTTATTTTAAAAAATTAAATAAAAAAAACAAGTTTTTTAACTGAAAGTAAGGAACGACGTTAAAACTTGAACGAACAGAAATTATTCCGTATATGAAAGGGTTCTTCCCCTCCTCAACGACTCGCTCTTTACTCTAAAGTTTTTTATTTAAAAAAAAAATAGAGTTGTGAGAAAGTCAAACTTTAGAGAAAAGAGTGAGGCGTTGAGGAGGGGACAGCCCCTTTCATAAACGAAAGTAGGGAAAGGGGTACCAGCCCCACGAGTACAAGATTCAGCCAATCAGAGGGCTACATTCCAACGATTACAAAACCATACCTTCTTTCTAGACCAATCAGGGAGTCTGAAATATTGTGAGCACAAGATCAATGACCTCTTTTTTCAAGGTCCATTGATTTGTTGTTTTCAAGTGTAATGACTCCCGGGGTGAAGTTTGCACATGCGTATTAACGGTGGGGGGACGTTATAACTCGTGACGGGACTCCATATATGGGCATAGACTCTCTAGAGGACATGTAATTTCAAGAAATTGATTTGTTGGTGTTCTTCCAGGAGAATTGTCTCCGGGCGAAGTTTATTAATGTCTGACGGATGATGTCAAGGTTGATTGAGGTGTTGGTGTTCGTCCAGGAGAATTGTCTCCGGGCGAAGTTTATTAATGTCTGATGGATGAGGTCAAGGTCAATTGATTTGTTGGTGTTCGTCCAGGAGAATTGTCTCCGGGTAAAGTTTATTAGTGTCTGATGGATGATGTCAAGGTCGATTGATTTGTTGGTGTTCGTCCAGGAGAATTGGCTCCGGGCGAAGTTTGCACACGCATATTAACGGTGGGGAGAATGTTTTGATCTTAGAGATGAAGAGATTAACGCGAGAAAGGGTTTCTTAGGAATTTCAAATGTGACAGCACAGGGATGCCAAAACAAAAGGAACACGCAGAAATTACGTTAGGGATTATTTGTGCAAAACCGTTCAGAGACATTTTAGAAGATGATTTAAGCGGAACCGTTTGAGGTATTTTAGAAGTTGATTTAAAAGATGATTTAGAAGATATTTTGAGGGTGAAACTCTGTGGTAGTTATAATACACAAGATAATTTCTTAAACCACATTGGCCTGACATCACATAAAGAAAGAAAAACGAGCAAAAATAGGCTTTTTATAGGCCAAATGAAAATACTGAAAAAACAAAGCGAATATTTAGAGAGGACAAACGCCTCTCTTCTTCAGCGCGAAACGAAACGATGTATCCAAGGAAAGTGCCGAAGAGAAAAAAACAACAACAAAAAAGAAACGCGGAAAGTCAATGTGAAAAGAACCAAAACACCCAAAGAAAAAACCAAAAACTTAAAAGATGAATAAAATTCAATAAAAGCCAAAAATTAAAAAATTAAAACCAAATACCTAACAACCATAAAAGCAAGTTATTCGCCAATATCCGCGATATGGTCAAAAATCCAAAAAAATATGAACTGCCATCGACCGATACTAGCGAACAACAACAACGCTTTGTTTTTTCAGTATTTTCATTTGGCCTATAAAAACCCAATTTTTGCTCTTTTTCTTTCTTTATGTAATACACAAGTTCTATTTGAACATTGTTGTCAGGTCCTCTGCCCCAACCCCAAAGGGTCCCGACCCCCCATACTCCAACCCCGAAGGAACCCCCCAGCCCCAAAAAGGCCCCCAGCCCCACAAAGGCCCCCAGTCCCCCAATGCCCCCAGGGGCCCCCAAATGGCCCCCGGGACCCTACATTTTTTTGCATGTCTGGGTTGGTGTTTGCAAGTTAAAGTATTTGTCTTTGTTGGTTTGTATATCTAAAGTGCCTATCTTTCTCTGTTTGCATGTCTGATTCTATTTGTTTGCATGTCTGGGTTGGTGTTTGCAAGTCCAAGTATTTGTCATTGTGGTTTGTATATCTAAAAAGCCTGTCTTTTGCTCTTTGCATGTCTGATTCTATTTGTTTGCATGTCTGCGTTGGTGTTTGCAAGTCCAAGAATTTGTCTTTGTTGGTTTATATATCAAAATTGCATGTCTTTCTCTGTTAGAAAGTCTGATTCTATTTTTTCGAATGTTTGGGTTGTTGTTTGCAAATCCAAGTAGTTGTATTTGGTGTTTTATATATTTAAATTGCCTATCTTTCTCTGTTTGCATGTCTGATTCTATTTGTTGCCAGTCTTGGTTTGGGTTTTCAAGTCATTTGTATTTGTGTTTGTTGGTATGTATATCTAAAGTGCCTGTATTTCTCTGTTTGCATGTCTGATTCTATTTGTTTACATGTATGGCTTGGTGTTTTGAAACTCCAAGTATTTGTATTTGTTGGTTTGTATATCTAGTGCTTGTCTTTCTCTTTTCGTATGTCTGATTCTATTTGTTTCCATGTTTGGGTTGGTGTTTGCAAGTCCAGGTATCTGTCTTTGTTGGTATTTGGATCTAAAGTGCCTATCTTTTTTTATGTTCATGTTTAATTCTATTTGTTTGCATGTCTGGGTTGGTGTTTTCAAGTCCAAGTATTTGTCTTTGTTTGTTTGTGTATTTAAAATGCATGTCTTTCTATGTTTGCATGTATGATTCTATTTGTTTGCAATTCTGGGTTGGTGTTTGCAAGTCCAAGTATTTGTCTTTGTTGGTTTGTATATCTAAAGTGCCTGTCTTTCTCTGCTTTCATGTCTGATTCTACTTTTTTGCATGTCCGGGTTGGTGTTTACAAGTCCAAGTATTTGTCTTTGTTGGTTTGTATATCTAAAATGCCTGTCTTTCTCTGTTTGCATGTCTGATTCTATATGTTTGCATGTTTGGGTTGGTGTTTGTAAGTCAAAGTATTTGTCTTTGCTGGTTTGTATATCTAAAGTGCCTGTCTATGTCTGTTTGCATGTCTGATTCTATTTGTATGCATGTCTGGGTTGATGTTTGCAAGTCCAAGTATTTGTCTTTGTTGGTTTATATATCTAAAGTGCTTGTCTTTCTCTGTTTGCATGTCTGATTCTATTTGTTTGCATGTCTGGGTTGATGTATGCAATTCCAAGTATTTGTCATTGTTGGTTTGTATATCTAAAGTGCCTGTCTTTCTCTGTTTGCATTTCTGATTCTATTTGTTTACATGTCTGGGTTGGTGTTTGCAAGTCCAAGGCTAGATTAAGTTAGGTTAGCCTGCATACGCGCGCGCGTACGTTTTGCTACAACCGCAAGCATGCATAGTGAGAGAGAAAAATACAAAGTTGACCTACGGGGATTTTCCGGCAAGTATGGTTAGGTTAGGTTAGGCTAGATTAAGTTAGGTTAGATTAGGTTAAGTTAGGTTAGGTTAGCCTACGTGCGCGTGCGTACGTAGGCTAACCTAACTTAACTTTACCTAATCTAACCTAACTTAATCTAGCAAAAATCTAGCAATAATTTAGCAAAAAAATAGAATCAGACATGCAAACAGAGAAAGACAGGCCATTTAGATATACAAACCAGCAAAGACAAATACTTGGACTTGCAAACACCAACCCAGACATGCAAACACATAGAATCAGACATGCAAACAGAGAAAGTCAGGCACTTTAGATATGCAAACCAACAAAGACAAATACTTGGACTTGCAAACACCAATCCCAGACATGCAAAAAATAGAATCAGACATGCAAACAGAGATATACAGGTACTTTAGATATATAAAACAGCAACGACAGATACTTGGACTTGCAAACACAAACCTAGACATGCTAAAAGATAGAATTAGACATTCAAACAGAGAAAAACAGGAGCTTTAGATATATAAACCAAGATAGACAAATACTTGGACTTGCAAACACCAACCGAGACATGCAAACAAATAGAATCAGACAGCCGAACAGAGAAAGATAGTCACTTAACATATACAAACCAACAAAGACAAATTCCTGGACTTGTAAACATCAACCCAGACATACAAACAAATAGAATCAGACATGCAAACAGAGAAAGATAGGCACTTTAGATATACAAACCAACAAAGACGGATACTTGAACTTGCAAACACCAACCCTGACATGCAAATAAAAAGAATCAGACATGCAAACAGAGAAAGACAGGCACTTTAGATATACAAACCAACAAAGACAGATACTTGGACTTGCAAACACCAACCCAGACATGCAAACAAATAGAATCAGACATGCAAACAGAGAAAGAAAGGCACTTTAGATATACAAACCAACAACGACAAATACTTGGACTTGCAAAGACCAACCCAGACATGCAAACAAATAGAATCAGACATGCAAACTGAGAAAGATAGGCACTTTTGAAATACAAACCAACAAAGACAGATACTTGGACTTGCAAACACCAACCCAGACATGTAAACAAATAGAATCAGACATGCAAACAGAGAATGACAGACACTTTAGATATACCAACCAACAAAGACAAATACTTGGACTTGCAAAACACCAACCCAGATATGCAAACAAATAGAATCAGACATGCAAACGGAGAAAGATAGGCACTTTAGAAATACAAACCAACAAAGACAGATACTTGGACTTGCAAACACCAACCCAGACATGTAAACAAATAGAATCAGACATGCAAACAGAGAAAGACAAGCAGTTTAGATATACAAACCAACAACGACAAACACTTGGACTTGTAAACACGTACCCAGACATGCTAACAAATAGAATCAGATGCACAAACAGACAAAGACAGGCACTTTAGATATACAAACCAACAAAGACAAATAGATATACAAACCAACAACGACAAATACTTGGACTTCCAAACACCAGCCCAGACATGCAAACAAATAGAATCAGACATGCAAACAGAGAAAGATAGGCACCTTAGATATACAAAAGAACAAAGACAGATACTTGGACTTGCAAACACCATCCCGAACATGCAAACAAATAGAATCAGACACGCAAGCAGAGAAAGACAGGCACTTTAGATATACAAACCAGCAAAGACAAATACTTGGACTTGCAAACACCAACCCAGACATGCAAAAAAATAGAATCAGACATGCAAACAGAGAAAGACAGGCACTTTAGATATACAAACCAACAAAGAAAATACTTGGACTTGCAAAATACCAACCCAGATATACAAACAAATAGAATCAGACATGCAAACAGAGAAAGATAGGCACTTTAGATATACAAACCAACAAAGACAGATACTTGGACTTGCAAGCACCAACCCAGAAATGCAAACAAATAGATTCAGACATGCAAACAGAGAAAGACAGGCACTTTAGATATACAAACCAACAAAGACAAATACTTGGACTTGCAAAACACTAACCCAGACATGCAAACAAATAGAATCAGGCATGCAAACAGAGAAAGATAGGCACTTTAGATGTACAAACCAACAAAGACAAATACTTGGACTTGCAAACACCAACCCAGACATGCAAACAAATAGAATCAGACACGCAAACAGAAAGAAAGACAGGCAGTTTATACATATGCACCAACAACGACAAATACTTGGACATTCAGACATCTACACAGAAAGGCAAACAGATATAATAAAACATGCAACTGGAGAAGGATATACACTTTAGATATACAGACAAAAAACTACAGATACGATTACCGGCTAACCCCAATCCCAGACAAGCAAACAAATAGAATCAGACATGCAAACAGAGAAAGACAGGCACTTTAGATACATAAGCCAACAACGACAAATACTTGGACTTGCAAACACCAACCATGACATGCAAACAAATAGAATCAGACATGCAAACAGAGAAAGACAGGCACTTTAGATATACAAACCAACAAAGACAAATACTTGGACTTGCAAACACCAACCCAGACATGCAAACAATCAGACATGCAAACAGAGAAAGACAGGCACTTTAGATATACAAACCAACAAAGACAAATACCTGGACTTGCAAACACCAACCCAGACATGCAAACAAATAGAATTGGACATGCAAACAGAGATATACAGGTACTTTAGATATACAAACCAACAATGACAAATACCTGGACTTGCAAACACCAACCCAGACATGCAAAAAAATAGAATCATACATGCAAACAGAGAAAGACAGGCACTTTAGATATAAAAACCAACAAAGACAGATACTTGAACTTGCAAACACAAACCCAAACATGCAAACAAATAGAATCAGACATGCAAACAGAGAAAGACAGGCACTTTAGATACATAAACCAACAAAGACAAATACTTGGACTTGCAAACACCAACCATGACATGCAAACAAATAGAATCAGACATACAAACAGAGAAAGACAGACACTTTAGATATACACACCAACAAAGACAGATACTTGGACTTGCAAACACCAACCCAGACATGCAAACAAATAGAATCAGACATGCAAACAGAGAAAGACAGGCATTTTAGATATACAAACCAACAACGACAAATACTTGGACTTGCAAACACCAACCCAGACATGCAATCAAATAGAATCGGACATGCAAACAGAGATATACAGGTACTTTAGATATACAAACCAACAAAGACGGATACTTGGACTTGCAAACACCAACCCAGACATGCAAACAAATAGAATCAGACATGCAAACAGAGAAAGACAGGCACTTTAGACATACAAACCAACAACGACAAATACTTGGACTTGCAAACACCAACCCAGACATGCAAACAAATAGAATCAGATATGCAAACAGAGAAAGACAAGCACTTTAGATATATATACCACCAAAGAAAAATACTTGGACTTGCAAACACAAACCCAGACATGCAAACAAATTGAATCAGACATGCAAACAGAGAAAGACAGGCGCTTTAGAAATACAAACCAACGAAGACAAATACTTGGACTGGCAAACACCAATCCCAGACATGCAAACAAATAGAATCAGAAATGCAAACAGAGATATACAGGTACTTTAGATATACAACCCAACAAAGACAAATACTTGGACTTGCAAACACCATTCCAGACATGCAAACAAATAGAATCAGACACGCAAACAGAGAATGACAGGCACTTTAGATATATAAACCAACAAAGACGGATACTTGGACTTGCAAACACCAACCCAGACATGCAAACAAATATAATCAGACATGTAAACAGAGAAAGACAGGCACTTTAGATATATAAACCAACAACGACAAATACTTGGACTTGCAAACACCAACCCAGACATGCAAACAAATAGAATCAGATATGCAAACAGAGAAAGACAAGCACTTTAGATATATATACCACCAAAGACAAATACTTGGACTTGCAAACACAAACCCAGACATGCAAAGAAATTGAATCAGACATGCAAACAGAGAAAAACAGGCGCTTTAGAAATACAAACCAACGAAGACAAATACTTGGACTGGCAAACACCAATCCCAGACATGCAAACAAATAGAATCAGAAATGCAAACAGAGAAATACAGGTACTTTAGATATACAACCCAACAAAGACAAATACTTGGACTTGCAAACACCAGCCCAGACATGCAAACAAATAGAATCAGACACGCAAACAGAGAATGACAGGCACTTTAGATATATAAACCAACAACGACAAATACTTGGACTTGCAAACACCATGCCAGACATGCAAATAAATAGAATCGGACATGCAAACAGAGAAAGACAGGCACTTTAGATATACAAACCAACAAAGACAGATACTTGGACTTACAAACACCGACCCAGACATGCAAACAAATAGAATCAGACATGCAAACAGAGAAAGACAGGCACTGTAGATATACAAACCAACAACGACAAATACCTGGACTTGCAAACACCAACCCAGACATGCAAACAAATAGAATCGGACATGCAAATACAGAAAGATATGCACTTTAGATAGACAAACCAACAAAGACAGATACTTGGACTTACAAACACCAACCCAGACATTTAAACAAATAGAATCAGACATGCAAACAGAGAAAGACAGGCACTTTAGATATACAAACCAACGAAGACAAATACTTGGACTTGCAAACACCAATCCCAGACATGCAAACAAATAGAATCAGACATGCAAATAGAGATATACAGGTACTTTATATATACAAACCAACAAAGACAAATACTTGGACTTGCAAACACCAACCCAGACATGCAAACAAATAGAATCAGACATGCAAACAGAGAAAGACAGGCACTTTAGATATACAAACGAACGAAGACAAATACTTGGACTTGCAAACACCAATCCTAGACATGCAAACAAATAGAATCAGACATGCAAACAGAGATATACAGGTACTTTAGATATACAAACCAACAAAGACAAATACTTGGACTTGCAAACATCAACCCAGACATGCAAACAAATAGAATCAGACACGCAAACAGAGAACGACAGGCACTTTAGATATATAAATCAACAACGACAAATACTTGGACTTGCAAACACCAACCCAAACATGCAAACAAATAGAATCAGACATGCAAACATAGAAAGACAGGCACTTTAGATACACAAACCAACAAAGACAGATACTTGGACTTGCAAACACCGACCCAGATATGCAAACAAATTGAATCAGACATGCAAACAGAGAAAGACAGGCACTGTAGATATACAAACCAACAATGACAAATACCTGGACTTGCAAACACCAACCCAGACATGCAAACAAATAGAATCGGACATGCAAATATAGAAAGATATGCACTTTAGATAGACAAACCAACAAAGAAGGATACTTGGACTTGCAAACACCAACCCAGACATGTAAACAAATAGAATCAGACATGCAAACAGAGAAAGACAGGCAGTTTAGATATACAAACCAACAAAGACAAATACTTGGACTTGCAAAATACCAACCCAGACATTCAAACAAATAGAATCAGACATGCAAACTGATAAAGACAGGCACTTTATATATACAAACCAACATAGACGAATACTTGGACTTGCAAACACCAACCCCGACATGCAAACAAATAGAATCAGACATGCAAACAGAGAAAGACAGGCACTTTAGATATACCAACTAACAACGAAAAATACTTGAACTTGCAAAAACCAACCCAGACATGCAAACAAATAGAATCGGACATGCAAGCAGAGAAAGATAGGCACTTTAGATATTCAAACCAACTACGACAAATACTTGGACTTGCAAAAACCAACCCTGACATGCAAACAAACAGAATCAGACATGCAAACAGAGAAAGACAGGCACTTTAGATATACAAACCAACAACGAAAAATACTTGTACTTGCAAAAACCAACCCAGACATGCAAACAAATAGAATCAGACATGCAAACTGAGAAAGACAGGCACTTTAGATATACAAACCAACAAAGACAAATACTTTGACTTTCAAACACCAACCCAGACATGCAAACAAATAGAATAAGACATACAAACAGAGAAAGACAGGCACTTTAGATATACAAACCAACAAAGAAAAATACTTGGACTTTCAAACAAAATCACATACATTAAAAAAAATAGAAACAGACATGCAAACAGAGAAAGACACGTACTTTACATATACAAACCAACAAAGACAAATGCTTGGACTTGCAAACACCAACCCATACATGTAAAAAGATAGAATAATACATGCAAAACAGAGAAAGACAGGCACTTTAGATATACAAACCAACAACGACAAATACTTTGACTTGCAAACACCAACCCAGACATGCAAACAAATAGAATCAGACATGCAAACAGAGAAAGATAGGCACTTTAGATATACAAACCAACAAAGACAGATACTTGGACTTGCAAACACGAACCCAGACATGTAAACAAATAGAATCAGACATGCAAACAGAGAATGACAGACACTTTAGATATACCAACCAACAAAGACAAATACTTGGACTTGCAAAACACCAACCCAGATATGCAAACAAATAGAATCAGACATGCAAACGGAGAAAAATAGGCACTTTAGATATACAAACAAACAAAGACAGATACTTGGACTTGCAAACACCGACCCAGACATGCAAACAAATAGAATCAGACATGCAAACAGAGAAAGACAGGCACTGTAGATATACAAACCAACAACGAAAAATACCTGGACTTGCAAACACCAGCCCAGACATGCAAACAAATAGAATCGGACATGCAAATAGAGAAAGATATGCACTTTAGATAGACAAACCAACAAAGACAGATACTTGGACTTGCAAACACCAACCCAGACATGTAAACAAATAGAATCAGAAATTCAAACAGAGAATGACAGACACTTTAGATATACAAACCATCAAAGACAAATACTTGGACTTGGAAAATACCAACCCAGACATGCAAACAAATAGAATCAGAAATGCAAACAGAGAAAGATAGGCACTTTAGATATACAAACCAACAAAGACAGATACTTGGACTTGCAAACACCAAACCACCCATGCAAACAAATAGAATCAGACATGCAAACAGAGAAAGACAGGCACTTTAGATATACCAACTAACAACGAAAAATACTTGAAATTGCAAAAACCTACCCAGACATGCAAAAAAATAGAATCGGACATGCAAACAGAGAAAGATAGGCACTTTAGATATACAAACCAACTACGACAAATACTTGGACTTGCAAAAACCAACCCTGACATGCAAACAAATAGAATCAGACATGCAAACAGAGAAAGACAGGCACTTTAGATATACAAACCAACAACAAAAAATACTTGAACTTGCAGAAACCAACCCAGACATGCAAATAAATAGAATCGGACATGCAAACAGAGAAAGATGGACACTTTAGATATACAAACCAACTACGACAAATACTTGGACTTGCAAACACCAACCCAGACATGAATACAAATAGAATCAGACATGCCAACAGAGAAAGACATTCACTTTAGTTATTCAAAACAACAAATACATATACTTGGACATGCAAACACCAACTCAGACGTGCAAACAAATAGAAACAGACATGAAAACAGAGAAAGACAGGCACTTTAGACATACAAACCATCAAAGACAAATTCTTGTACTGGTATACACCAAACCGGACATGCAAACAAATTAAATCACACAGGCAAACAGAGAAAGACAGGCACTTTAGATATACCAACTAACAACGAAAAATACTTGAACTTGCAAAAACCAACCCAGACATGCAAACAAATAGAATCGGACATGCAAGCAGAGAAAGATAGGCACTTAAGATATTCAAACCAACAACGACAAATACTTGGACTTGCAAAAACCAACCCTGACATGTAAACAAACAGAATCAGACATGCAAACAGAGAAAGACAGGCACTTTAGATATACAAACCAACAAAGAAAAATACTTGAACTTGCAAAAACCAACCCAGACATGAAAACAAATAGAATCGGACATGCAAACAGAGAAATATAGGCACTTTAGATATACAAACCAACAACGACAAATACTTGGACTTGCAAACACCAACCCATACGTGTAAACAAATAGAATCAGACATGCAAACAGAGAAAGACAGGCACTTTAGATATACAAACCAACAAAGACAAATACTTGGACTTGAAAACAACAAAACAGACATTCAAAACAATAGAATAAGACATGCAAGCAGAGAAAGACATGCACTTTATATATACAAACCAACAAAGAAAAATGCTTGGACTTGCAAACACCAACCCATACATGGAAACAGATAGAATCAGACATGCAAACAGAGAAAGACAGGCACTTTATATATAAAAACAAACAACGACAAATACTTGGACTTGCAAACACCAACCCAGACATGCAAACAAATAGAATCAGACATGCAAACAGAGAAAGATAGGCACTTTAGATATACAAACCAACAAAGACAGCTACTTGGACTTGCAAACACGAACCCAGACATGTAAACAAATAGAATCAGACATGCAAACAGAGAATGACTGACACTTTAGATATACCAAACAATAAACACAAATACGTTGACTTTCAAAACACCAACCCAGATATTAAAACAAATAGAATCAGACATGAAAACGGAGAAAAATAGGCACTTTAGATATACAAACCAACAACGACAGATACTTGGACTAGCAAACACCAACCCAGACATGCAAACAAATATAATCAGACATGCAAACAGAGAAAGACAGGCACTTTAGATATACAAACCAACAACGAAAAATACCTGGACTTGCAAACACCAACCCAGACATGCAAACAAATAGAATCGGACATGCAAATAGAGAAAGATATGCACTTTAGATAGACAAACCAACAAAGACAGATACTTGGACTTGCAAACACCAACCCAGACATGTAAACAAATAGAATCTGAAATTCAAACAGAGAATGACAGACACTTTAGATATACAAACCATCAAAGACAAATACTTGGACTTGCAAAATACCAACCCAGACATGAAAACAAATAGAATCAGAAATGCAAACAGAGAAAGATAGGCACTTTAGATATACAAACCAACAAAGACAGATACTTGGACTTGCAAACACCAAACCACCCATGCAAACAAATAGAATCAGACATGCAAACAGAGAAAGACAGGCACTTTAGATATACCAACTAACAACGAAAAATACTTGAACTTGCAAAAACCGACCCAGACATGCAAACAAATAGAATCGGACATGCAAACAGAGAAAGATAGGCACTTTAGATATACAAACCAACAACGACAAATACTTGGACTTGCAAAAACCAACCCTGACATGCAAACAAATAGAATCAGACATGCAAACAGAGAAAGACAGGCACTTTAGATATACAAACCAACAACAAAAAATACTTGAACTTGCAGAAACCAACCCAGACATGCAAATAAATAGAATCGGACATGCAAACAGAGAAAGATGGACACTTTAGATATACAAACCAACAACGACAAATACTCGGACTTGCAAACACCGACCCAGACATGCAAACAAATAGAATCAGAAATGCAAACAGAGAAAGATATGAACTGTAGACATACAAACCAATAGAGAAAAATACTTGTACTTGCAAACAAAAACCCAGACGTGAACACAAATATAATCCGACATGAACACGGAGAAAGACAGGCAATTTAGATATACAAACCAACAAAGACAAATACTTGGACTTGTAAACACCAACCCAGACATGCAAACAAATAGAATCAGACATGCAAACAGAGAAAGACAGGCACTTTAGATGTACAAACCAACAAAGAAAAATACTTGGACTTGCAAAACACCAACCCAGACATACAAACAAATAGAATCAGACATGCAAACAGAGAAAGATAGGCACTTTAGATATACAAACCAACAAAGACATATACTTGGACTTGCAAACACCAACCCAGAAACGCAAAAAAATAGAATCAGACATGCAAACAGAGAAAGAAAGTCACTTTAGATATACAAACCAACAAAGACAAATACTTGGACTTGCAAAACACCAACCCAGACAAGCAAACAAACAGAATCAGTCATGCAAACAGAGAAAGATAGGCACTTTAGATGTACAAACCAACAAAGACAAATACTTGGACTTGCAAACACCAACCCAGACATGCAAACAAATAGAATCTGACATGCAAACTGGAAAAAAGACAGGCACTTTAGATATACAAACCAACAAAGACAAATACTTGGACTTGGAAACACCAACCCAGACATGCAAACAAATAGAATCAGACATGCAAACAGAGAAAGACAGGCACTTTAGATATACAAACCAACAACGACAAATACCTGGACTTGCAAACACCAACCCAGACATGCAAATAAATAGAATTGGACATGCAAACAGAGATATACAGGTACTTTAGATATACAAACCAACGAAGACAGATACTTGGACTTGCAAACACCAACCCAGACATGCAAATAAATAGAATCAGACATGCAAACAGAGAAAGACAGGCACTTTAGATATACAAACCAACAAAGACCGATACTTGGACTTGCAAACACCAACCCAGACATGCAAACAAATAGAATCAGACATGCAATTAGAGAAAGACAGGCACTTTAGATATACAAAGCAACAAAGACAAATACTTGGACTTGCAAACACCAACCCAGACATGCAAACAAATAGAATCAGACCTGCAAACAGAGAAAGATAGGCACTTTAGATATACAAACCAACAAAGACAGATACTTGGTCTTGCAAACACCAACCCAGATATTGCAAACAAATAGAATCAGACATGCAAACAGAGAAAGACAGGCACTTTAGACATACAAACCAGCAGAGACAAATACTTGGACTTACAAAACACCAACCGGGACATGCAAACAAATAGAATCAGACATGCAAACAGAGAAAAATAGGCACTTTAGATATACAAACAAACAAAGACAAATACTTGGAGTTTCTCTGTTTGCATGTCTGATTCTATTTGTTTGCATTTCTGGGTTGGTGTTTGTAAGTCCAAGTATCTGTCTTTGTTGTTTTGTATATCTAATGTGCCGGTCTTTCTCTGTTTCCATGTCTTATTCTATTTGTTTGCATGTCTGGGTTGGTGTTTGCAAGTCCAAGTAATTGTCTGTTAATTGGCTGTTAATTGTCCTCGTTTTCTTCCTTTCTTCGCGATTTTGTGTTTATGCAAACAAATAGAATCAGACATGCAAACAGAGAAAGACAGGCACTTTAGATATAAAAACCAGCAAAGACAGATACTTGGACTTGCAAACACCAATCCCAGACATGCAAACAATAGAATCACACATGCAAACAGAGAAAGACAGGCACTTTAGATATAAAAACCAACAAAGAAAAATAATTTGAATTGCAAAACACCAACCCAGACATGCAAACAAATAGAATCAGACGTGCAAACAGAGAAAGATAGGCACTTTAGATATGCAAACCGACAAAGACAATTTCTTTGAATTGCAAACAACAACCCTGACATGCAAACAAATAGAATCAGACATGCAAACAGGGAAAGATAGGTACTTTATATATAAAAACCAGCAAAGACAAATACTTGGACTTGCAAAACACCACCCCGGACATGCAAACAAATAGAATCAGACATGCAAACAGAGAAAGACAGGCAATTTAGATATTCAAACCAACAAAGACAAATACTTGGACTTGCAAACACCAATCCTGACATGCAAACAAATAGAATCAGACATGAAAACAGAGAAAGACAGGCACTTTAGATATGCAAACCAACAAAGACAAATACTTGGACATGCAAACACCAACCCAGACATGCAAACAAATAGAATCAGACAACCAAACAGAGAAAGACAGGCACTTTAGATATTTAAAACAACAATGAAAAATACTTGGACTTGCAAACACCAACCCAGACATACAAACAAATAGAATCAGACATGCAAACAGAGAAAGACAGGCACTTTAGATATACAAACCAACGAAGACAGATACTTGGACTTGCAAACACCAACCCAGATATGCAAACAAATAGAATCAGACATGCAATTAGAGAAAGAGAGGCACTTTAGATATACAAATCAACAAAGACAAATACTTGGACTTGCAAACACCAACCCAGACATGCAAACAATTAGAATCAGACATGCAAACAGAGAAAGATAGGCACTTTGGATATACAAACCAACAAAGACAGATACTTGGACTTGCAAACACCAACCCAGATATTGCAAACAAATAGAATCAGACGTGCAAACAGAGAAAGACAGGCACTTTAGATATACAAACCAACAAAGAAAAATACTTGGACTTGCAAACACCAACCCAGACATGCAAACAAATAGAATCGGACATGCAAACAGAGAAAGATAGGCACTTTAGATATACAAAGCAACAAAGACAGATACTTGGACTTACCAACACCAACCCAGACATGTAAACAAATAGAATCAGACAAGAAAACAGAGAATGACAGACATTTTAGATATACCAAGCAACAAAGACAAATACTTTGACTTGCAAAACACCAGCCCTGACATGCAAACAAATACAATCAGACATGCAAACGGAGAAAGATAGGCACTTTAGATATACAAACCAACAAAGACAGATACTTGGACTTGCAATCACCAATCCAGACATGTAAACAAATAGAATAAGACATGCAAACAGAGAAAGACAGGCACTTTAGATATACAAACCAACAAAGACAAATACTTGGACTTGCAAACACCAACCCAGACATGCAAACAAATAGAATCAGACATGCAAACAGAGAAAGACAGGCACTTTAGATATACAAACAAACAACAACAAAAACTTGGACTTGCAAACACGTACCCAGACATGCAAACAAATAGAATCAGACACACAAACAGAGAAAGACAGGTACTTTAGATATACAAACCAACAACGACAAATACTGGGACTTGCAAACACCATCCCAGACATGCAAACAAATAGAATCAGACATGCAAAAAGAGAAAGATAGGCATTTAAGATATACAAACAAACAAAGACTGATACTTGGAATTGCAAACACTAACCCAGACATGGAAACAAATAGAATCAGACATGCAGGCAGAGAAAGACAGGCACTTTAGATATACAAACCAGCAAAGACAAATACTTGGACTTGCAAACACCAACCCAGACATGCAAACAAATAGAATAAGACATGGAAACAGAGAAAGACCGGCACTTTAGATATACAAACTAACAAAGACAGATACTTGGAATTACAAACACCAACCCAGAAATGCAAACAAATAGAATCAGACATGCAAACAGAGAAATACAGGCACTTTAGATATAAAAACCAACAAATACAAATACTTTGACTTTCAAAACACCAACCCAGACATGCAAACAAATAGAATCAGACATGCAAACAGAGAAAGACAGGCAATTTAGATATAAAAACCAACAAAGACAAATACTTGGACTTGCAAAACACCAACCCGGACATGCAAACAAATAGAATCAGACATGCAAACAGAGAAAAATAGGCACTTTAGATATACAAACCAACAAAGACAAAACTTGGACTTGCAAACACTAACCCAGACATGCAAACAAATAGAATCAGACATGCAAACAGTGAAAGACAGGCACTTTAGATATAAAAACCAACAAAGACAAATACTTGGACTTGCAAACAACAACCCAGACATGCAAACAAATAGAATCAGACATGCAAACAGAGAAAGATAGGCGCTTTAGATATACAAACCAACAAAGAAAGATGCTTGAACTTGCAAACACCAACCCAGACATGTAAATAAATAGAATCAGACATGCAAACAGAGAAAGACAGGCACTTTGAAATACAAACCGACAAAGACAAATTCTTGGACTTGAAAACATCAACCCAGACATGCAAACAAATAGAATCAGACATGCAAACAGAGAAAGAGAGACACTTTAAATATACAAACCAACAAAGACAAATACTTGGACTTGCAAACAACAACCTAGACATGCAAACAAATAGAATCAGACGTGCAAACAAAAAAAAAGACAGGCACTTTAGACATACAAACCAACAAAGACAAATACTTGGACATCCAAACACCAGCCCAAACATTCAAACAAATAGAATCAGACATGCAAACAGAGAAAGATAGGCACCTTAGATATACAAAAGAACAAAGACAGATACTTGGACTTGCAAACACCATCCCGAACATGCAAAAAAATAGAATCAGACACGCAAGCAGAGAAAGACAGGCACTTTAGATATACAAACCAGCAAAGACAAATACTTGGACTTGCAAACACCAACCCAGACATGCAAACAAATAGAATCAGACCTGCAAACAGAGAAAGACAGGCACTTTAAATGTACAAACCAACAAAGAAAAATACTTTGACTTGCAAAACACCAACCCAGATATACAAACAAATAGAATCAGACATGCAAACAGAGAAAGATAGGCACTTTAGATATACAAACCAACAAAGACAGATACTTGGACTTGCAAACAAAAACCCAGAAATGCAAACAAATAGAATCAGAAATGAAAACAGAGAAAGACAGGCACTTTAGATATAAAAACCAACAAAGACAAATACTTGGACTTGCAAAACACCAACCCAGACATGCAAACAAATAGAATCAGACATGCAAACAGAGAAAGATAGGCACTTTAGATGTACAAACCAACAAAGACAAATACTTGGACTTGCAAACACCAACCCAGACATTCAAACAAATAGAATCAGACACGCAAACAGAAAAAAAGACAGGCAATTTAGATATACAAACCGGCAACGACAAATACCTGGACTTACAAACACCAATCCCAGACATTTAAACAAATAGATTCAGACATTCAAACATAAAAAGACAGCCACTTTAGATATCCAAAACATCAAAGATATATACTAGTACTTGCAAACACCAATCCCATAAATGCAAACAAATAGAAACAGAAATGCAAACAGATAAAGACTGTCACTTTATATACATAAACCAACAACGACAAATACTTGGACTTGCAAACACCATCCCTGACATTCAAAAGAGAAGAATCAGACCTTTAAAGAGAGAACGGCATTAACTTTAGACATACAAACCCGTAGATACAAATACATTTACTTGAAGAAATAAACCATCACTTGCAAACAAATAAAAAAAAAAATTCAAACTGAGACCGACCTGCACTGACGATACACAAAGAAACAAAGACAGATACTTGGACTTGCTAACACCAACCCAGACATGCAAACAAATAGAATATGACATGCAAACAGAGATATACAGGTACTTTAGATATACAAACAAACAAAGACAAATACTTGGACTTGCAAACACCAACCCAGACATGCAAACAAATCAAATCAGACATGCAAACAGAGAAAGACAGGAACTTTCGATATATAAACCAACAACGACAAATACTTGGACTTGCAAACACAAACCCAGACATGCAAATAAATAGAATCAGACATGCAAACAGAGAAAGACAGGAACTTTAGATACAGAAACCAACAAGGACAAATACTTGGACTTGCAAACACCAACCATGACATGCAAACAAATAGAATCAGACATACAAACAGAGAAAGATAGACACTTTAGATATACAAACCAACAACGACAAATACTTGGATTTGCAAACACCCACCCAGACATGCAAACAAATAGAATCAGACATGCAAACAGAGAAAGATAGGCATTTTAGATATACAAACCAACAACAACAAATACCTGGACTTGCAAACACCAACCCAGACATGCAAACAAATAGAATCAGACATGCAAACAGAGAAAGACAGGCACTTTAGATATACAAACCAACAAAGACAGATACTTGGACTTGCAAACACCAACCCAGACATGCAAACAATTAGAATCAGACATGCAAACAGAGAAAGACAGGCAGTTTAGATATACAAACCATCAAAGACAAATACTTGGACTTGCAAAATACCAACCCAGACATGCAAACAAATAGAATCTGAAATGAAAACATATAAAGATAGGCACTTTAGATATACAAACCAACAAAGACGGATACTTGGACTTGCAAACACCAACCCAGACATGCAAACAAATAGAATCAGACATGCAAACAGAGAAAGACAGGCACTTTAGATATACCAACCAACAACGAAAAATAATTGAACTTGCAAAAACCAACCCAGACATGCAAACAAATAGAATCTGACATGCAAACAGAGAAAGATAGGCACTTTAGATATTCAAACCAACTACAACAAATACTTGGACTTGCAAAAACCAACCCAGACATGCAAACAAATAGAATCAGACCTTCAAACAGAGAATGACAGGTACTTTGGATATACAAACTAACAAAGACTAATACTTGGACTTGCAAACACCAACCCAGACATGCAAACAAAAAGAATCAGACAGGCAAACAGAGAAAGACAGACACTTTAAATATACAAACCAACAACGACAGCTACTTGGACTTGCAAACACAAACCCAGACATGTAAACAAATAGAATCAGACATGCAAACGGAGAATGACAGACACTTTAGATATACCAACCAATAAAGACAAATACGTGGACTTGCAAAACACCAACCCAGATATGCAAACAAATAGAATCAGACATGCAAACGGAGAAAAATAGGCACTTTAGATATACAAACCAACAAAGACAGATACTTGGACTTGCAAACACCAACCCAGACATGAAAACAATTAGAATCAGACATGCAAACAGAGAAAGACAGGCACTTTAGATATACAAACCAACAACGACAAATACCTGGACTTTCAAACACCAACCCAGACATGCAATCAAATAGAATCTGACATGCAAACAGAGATATACAGGGACTTTAGATATACAAACCAACAAAGACAGATACTTGGACTTGCAAACACTAACCCAGACTTGCAAACAAATATAATCAGCCATGCAAACAAAGAAAGATAGGCACTTTAGATATATATATAAACCAACAATGACAAATACTTGGACTTGCAAACACCAACCCAGACATGCGAACAAATAGAATCAGACATGCAAACATAGAAATACACGCACTTTAGATATATATACCACCAAAGACAAATACTTGGACTTGCAAACACAAACCCAGACATGCAAACAAATAGAATCAGACATTCAAACAGAGAAAGACAGGCGCTTTAGATATACATACCAACGAAGACAAATACTTGGACTTGCAAACACCAACCCACACATGCAAACAAATAGAATCAGACATGCAAACATAGAAAGACAGGCACTTTAGATATACAAACCAACAAAGACATATGCATGGACTTGCAAACACCAACCCAGACATGCAAACAAATAGAATCAGACATGCAAACAGAGAAAGACAGGCACTGTAGATATACAAACCAACAACGACAAATACTTGGACTTGCCAACACCAACCCAGACATGCAAACAAATATAATCAGACATGCAAAGAGAGAAAGACAGGCACTTTAGATATACAAACCAACAAAGACAAATACTTGGACTTGCGAACACCAACCCAGACATTCAAATAAATAGAATTGGACATTCAAAAAGAGATATACTGGTACTTTAGATATACAAACCAACGAAGACGAATACTTGGACTTGCAAAAACCAACCCAGACATGCAAACAAATAGAATCAGACATGCAAACAAATAAAGACAGGCACTTTGGATATAGAAACCAACAACGACAAATACTTGGACTTTCAAACACAAACCCAGACATGCAAATAAATAGAATCAGACATGCAAACAGAGAAAGACAGGCACTTTAGATACATAAACCAACAACGACAAATACTTGGACTTGCAAACACCAACCATGACATGCAAACAAATAGAATCAGACATACAAACAGAGAAAGACAGGCACTTTAGATATACAAACCAACAAAGACATATACTTGGACTTGAAAACACCAACCCAGACATGCAAACAAATAGAATCAGACATGCAAACAGAGAAAGACAGGCACTTTAGATATAAAAACCAACAACGACAAATACCTGGACTTTCAAACACCAACCCAGACATGCAATCAAATAGAATCGGACATGCAAACAGAGATATACAGGAACTTTAGATATACAAACCAACAAAGACAGATACTTGGACTTGAAAACACCAACCCAGACATGCAAACAAATAGAATCAGACATAAAAACAGAGAAAGACAGGCACTTTAAATATATAAACCAACAAAGACAAATACTTGGACTTGCAAACACCAACCCAGACATGCAAACAAATAGAATCAGATATGCAAACAGAGAAAGACAAGCACTTTAGATATATATACCACCAAAGACAAATACTTGGACTTGCAAACACCAACCCAGACATGCAAACAAATTGAATCAGACATGCAAACAGAGAATGACAGGCGCTTTAGATATACAAAACAACGAAGACAAATACTTGGACTTGCAAACACCAATCCCAGACATGCAAACAAATAGAATCAGACATGCAAACAGAGATATACAGGTACTTTAGATATACAAACCAACAAAGACAAATACTTGGACTTGCAAACACCAACCCAGACATGAAAACAAATAGAATCAGACACGCAAACAGAGAAAGACAGGCACTGTAGATATATAAACCAACAAAGACAAATACTTGGACTTGCAAACACCATACCAGACATGCAAATAAATAGAATCAGACATGCAAACAGAGAAAGACAGGCACTTTAGATATAAAAACCAACAAAGACAAATACTTGGACTTGCAAACACCGACCCAGACATGCAAACAAATAGAATCAGACATGCAAACAGAGAAAGACAGGCACTTTAGATATACAAACCAACAAAGACAAATACCTGGACTTGCAAACACCAACCCAGACATGAAAACAAATAGAATCGGACATGCAAATAGAGAAAGATATGCACTTTATATAGACAAACCAACAAAGACAGATACTTGGACTTTCAAACACCAACCCAGACATTTAAACAAATAGAATCAGACATGCAAACAGAGAAAGACAGGAACTTTAGATATACAAACCAACGAAGACAAATACTTGGACTTGCAAACACCAATCCCAGACATGCAAACAAATAGAATCAGACATGCAAATAGAGATATACAGGTACTTTAGATATACAAACCAACAAAGACAAATACTTGGACTTGCAAACACCAAACCAGACATGCAAACAAATAGAATCAGACATGCAAACAGAGAAAGACAGGCACTTTAGATATACAAACGAACGAAGACAAATACTTGGACTTGCAAACACCAATCCCAGACATGCAAACAAATATAATCAGACATGCAAACAGAGATATACAGGTACTTTAGATATACAAACCAACAAACACAAATACTTGGACTTGCAAACACCAACCCAGACATGCAAACAAATAGAATCAGACAAGCAAACAGAGAACGACAGGCACTTTAGATATATAAACCAACAACGACAAATACTTGGACTTGCAAACACCAACCCAAACATGCAAACAAATAGAATCAGACATGCAAACATAGAAAGACAGGCACTTTAGATATACAAACCAACAAAGACAGATACTTGGACTTGCAAACACTGACCCAGACATGCAAACAAATAGAATCAGACATGTAAACAGAGAAAGACAGGCACTGTAGATATACAAACCAACAACGACAAATACCTGGACTTGCAAACACCAACCCAGACATGCAAACAAATAGAATCGGACATGCAAATAGAGAAAGATATGCACTTTAGATAGACAAACCAACAAAGACAGATACTTGGACTTGCAAACACCAACCCAGACATGTAAACAAATAGAATCAGACATTCAAACAGAGAATGACAGACACTTTAGATATACAAACCATCAAAGACAAATACTTGGACTTGCAAAATACCAACCCAGAAATGCAAACAAATAGAATAAGAAATGCAAACAGATAAATACAGGCACTTTAGATATACAAACCAGCAAAGACAAATACTTGGACTTGCAAACACCAACCCAGACATGTAAACAAATAGAATCAGACATGCAAACAGAGAAAGACAGGCACTTTAGATATACCAACTAACAACGAAAAATACTTGAACTTGCAAAAACCGACCCAGACATGCAAACAAATAGAATCTGACATGAAAACAGATAAAGATAGGCACTTAAGATATACAAACCAACTACGACAAATACTTGGACTTGCAAAAACCAACCCTGACATGCAAACAAACAGAATCAGACATGCAAACAGAGAAAGACAGGCACTTTAGATATACAAACCAACAACGAAAAATACTTGAACTTGCAAAAACCAACCCAGACATGCAAAAAAATAGAATCGGACATGCACACAGAGAAAGAAAGGCACTTTAGATATACAAACCAACAACGACAAATACTTGGACTTGCAAACACCAACCCATACGTTTAAACAAATAGAATCAGACATGCAAACAGAGAAAGACAGGCACTTTAGATATAAAAACAAACAAAGACAAATACTTGGACTTGCAAACACCAACCCAGACATGCAAAAAAATAGAATCAGAAAGTCAAAAAGAGACAGAAAGTCAATTTAGATTTACAAATCCAAATAAAAAAATAGTTTTACTTGCTAATAACAACCCAGACATACAAACAAATAGAATCAGACATGCAAAACAGAGAAAAAAAGGCACTTTAGATATACAAACCAACAAAGACAAATTCTTGGACTTGCAAACACCAACCCAGACATGCAAACAAATAGAATCAGACATGCAAACAGAGAAAGATAGGCACTTTAGATATACAAACCAACAAAGACATCTACTTGGACTTGCAAACACGAACCCAGACATGTAAACAAATAGAATCAGACATGCAAACAGAGAATGACTGACACTTTAGATATACAAACCAACAAAGACAAATACTTGGACTTGCAAAACACCACCCCAGATATGCAAACAAATAGAATCAGACATGCAAACGGAGAAATATAGGCACTTTAGATATACAAACCAACAAAGACAGATACTTGGACTTGCAAACACCGACCCAGACATGCAAACAAATAGAATAAGACATGCAAACAGAGAAAGACAGGCAATTTATATATACAAACCAACAAAGACAAATACCTGGACTTGCAAACACCAACCCAGACATGCAAACAAATAGAATCTGACATGCAAATAGAGAAAGATATGCACTTTAGATATACAAACCAACAAAGACATATACTTGGACTTGCAAACACCAACCCAGACATGTAAACAAATAGAATCGGACATTCAAACAGAGAATGACAGACACTTTAGATATACAAACCATCAAAGACAAATACTTGGACTTGCAAAATACCAACCCAGACATGCAAACAAATAGAATCAGAAATGCAAACAGAGAAAGATAGGCACTTTAGATATACAAACCAACAAAGACAGATACTTGGACTTGCAAACACCAACCCACCCATGCAATCAGACATGTAATCAGACATGTAATCAGACATGTAATCAGCCATAGAATCAGACATGCAAACAGAGAAAGACAGGCACTTTAGATATACCAACTAACAACGAAAAATACTTGAACTTGCAAAAACCGACCCAGACATGCAAACAAATAGAATCGGACATGCAAACAGAGAAAGATAGGCACTTTAGATATACAAACCAACAACGAAAAATACTGCAAACAGAGAAAGACAGGCACTTTAGATATAAAAACCAACAAAGACAAATACTTGGACTTGCAAACACCAACCCAGACATGCAAAAAAATAGAATCAGACACGCAAACAGAGAAAGACAGGCACTTTAGATATACAAATCTACAAAGACAGATACTTGGACTTGCAAACACCAACCCAGACATGTAAACAAATAGAATCAGACATGCAAACAGAGAAAGACAGGCACTTTAGATATACAAACCAACAAAAACAAATACTTGGACTTGCAAACACCAACCCAGACTTGCAAACAAATAGAATCAGACATGCAAACAGAGAAAGACAGCCACTTTAGATATACAAACCAACAAAGACAGCTACTTGGACTTGCAAACACGAACCCAGACATGTAAACAAATAGAATCAGACATGCAAACAGAGAATGACTGACACTTTAGATATACCAACCAACAAAGAAAAATACTTGGTCTTGCAAAACACCAACCCAGAAATGCAAACAAATAGAATCAGACATGCAAACTGAGAAATATAGGCACTTTAGATATACAAACCAACAAAGACAGATACTTGGACTTGCAAACACCGACCCAGACATGCAAACAAATAGAATCAGACATGCAAACAGAGAAAGACAGGCACTGTAGATATACAAACCAACAACGACAAATATCTGGACTTGCAAAAACCAACCCAGACATGCAAACAAATAGAATCGGACATGCAAATAGAGAAAGATATGCACTTTAGATAGACAAACCAACAAAGACAGATACTTGGACTTGCAAACACCAACCCAGACATGAAAACAAATAGAATCGGACATTCAAACAGAGAATGACAGACACTTTAGATATACAAACCATCAAAGACAAATACTTTGACTTGCAAAATACCAACCCAGACATGCAAACAAATAGAATCAGAAATGCAAACAGAGAAAGATAGGCACTTTAGATATACAAACCAACAAAGACAGATACTTCGACTTGCAAACACCAACCCACCCATGCAATCAGACATGTAATCAGACATGTAATCAGACATGTAATCAGCCATAGAATCAGACATGCAAACAGAGAAAGACAGGCACTTTAGATATACCAACTAACAACGAAAAATACTTGAACTTGCAAAAACCGACCCAGACATGCAAACAAATAGAATCGGACATGCAAACAGAGAAAGATAGGCACTTTAGATATACAAACCAACTACAACAAATACTTGAACTTGCATAAACCAACCCAGACATGCAAATAAATAGAATCTGACATGCAAACAGAGAAAGAGGGACACTTTAGATATACAAACCAACAAAGACAAATACTTGAACTTGCAAACACCAACCCAGACATGTAAACAAATAGAATCAGACATGCAAACAGAGAAAGACAGACACTTTAGTTATACAAAACAGCAAAGACAAATACTTGGACTTGCAAACACCAACTCAGACATGCAAACAAATAGAATCAGACATGCAAACAGAGAAAGACAGGCACTTTAGATATATAAACCAACAAAGACAAATACTTGGACTTGCAAAAACAAACCCAGACATACAAACAAATAGAATCAGACATGCAAACAGAGAAAGATAGGCACTTTAGATATACAAGCCCACAAAGACAAATACTTGGACTTGCAAACACCAACCCAGACATGCAAAAAAATAGAATCAGACATGCAAACAGAGAAAGACAGGCACTTTAGATATACAAACCAACAAAGACAAATACTTGGACTTGCAAAACACCAACCCAGACATGCAAACAAATAGAATCAGGCATGCAAACAGAGAAAGATAGGCACTTTAGATGTACAAACCAACAAAGACAAATACTTGGACTTGCAAACACCAACCCAGACATGCAAACAAATAGAATCAGACATGCAAACAGGAAGAAAGACAGCCAATTTATATATACAAACAAACAAAAAAACATACTTGGACTTGCAAACACCAACCCTGACATGCAACCAAATAGAATCAGACATGCAAACAGAGAAAGACAGGCACTTTAGATATACAAACCATCAAAGAGAAATACTTTGACTTGCAAACACCAACCCCATACATGCAAACAAATATAATCAGACCTGCAAACAGATAAAGACAGGCACTTTAGATAAATAAGCCAACAACGACAAATACTTGGACTTGCAAACACCAACCATGACATGTAAACAAAAAGAATCAGACATGCCAACAGAGAAAGACAGGCACTTTAGATATACAAACCAACAAAAACAGATACTTGGACTTGCAAACTCCAACCCAGACATGCAAACAAATAGAATTAGACTTGCAAACAGAGAAAAATAGGCACTTTAGATATACAAACAAACAAAGACAAATACTTGGAGTTTCTCTGTTTGCATGTCTGATTCTATTTGTTTGTATTTTGGGGTTGGTGTTTGTAAGTCCAAGTATCTGTCTTTGTTGTTTTGTATATATAATGTGCCGTTCTTTCTCTGTTTCCATGTCTTATTCTATTTGTTTGCATGTCTGGGTTGGTGTTTGCAAGTCCAAGTAATTGTCTGTTAATTGGCTGTTAATTGTCCTCGTTTTCTTCCTTTCTTCGCGATTTTTTGTTTATGCAAACAAATAAAATCAGACATGCAAACAGAGAAAGACAGGCACTTTAGATATAAAAACCAGCAAAGACAGATACTTGGACTTGCAAACACCAATCCCAGACATGCAAACAAATAGAATCACACATGCAAACAGAGAAAGACAGGCACTTTAGATATAAAAACCAACAAAGAAAAATACTTGGACTTGCAAAACCCCAACCCAGACATGCAAACAAATAGAATCAGACATGCAAACAGAGAAAGATAGGCACTTTAGACATACAAACCAACAAAGACAGATACTTAGACATGCACACACCAACCCAGAAATGCAACCAGATAGAATCAGACATGCAAACAGAGAAAGACAGGCACTTTAGATATACAAGCCAGCAAAGACAAATACTTGGACTTGCAAAACACCAACCCGGACATGCAAACAAATAGAATCAGACATGCAAACAGAGAAAAATAGGCACTTTAGATATACAAACCAAGAAAGAGAGATACTTGGACTTGAAAACACCAACTCAGACATGCAAACAAATAGAATCACACATGCAAACAGTGAAAGACAGGCACTTTAGATATACAAACCAACAAAGACAAATACCTGGACTTGCAAACACCAACCCAGACATTCAAACAAATAGAATTGGACATGCAAACAGAGATATACAGGAACTTTAGATATACAAACCAACAAATACAAATATTTGGACTTGCAAATACCAAGCCAGACATGCAAACAAATAGAATCAGACATGCAAACACAAGAAGACGGTCAATTTAGATATATAAACCAACAAAGACAAATACTTGGACTTGCAAACACCAACCCAGACATGCAAACAAATAGAATCAGACAGGCAAACAGAAAAAGAGACAGGCACTTTAGATATACAAACCAACAACGACAAATACCTGGACTTGCAAACACCAACCCAGACATGAAAACAAATAGAATCAGACACATAAACAGTGAAAGACAGGCCCTTTAGATATACAAACCAACAAAGACAGATGCTTGGACTTGCAAACACCAACCCAGACATGTAAATAAATAGAATCAGACATGCAAACAGAGAAAGACAGGCACTTTATATATAAAAACCGACAAAGACAAATACTTGGACTTGCAAACATCAACCCAGACATGCAAACAAATAGAATCAGACATGCAAACAGAGAAAGAGAGGCATTTTAGATATACAAACCAACAAAGACAAATACTTGGACTTGCAAACAACAACCTAGACATGCAAACAAATAGAATCAGACGTGCAAGCAGAGAAAGACAGGCACTTTAGATATAAAAACCAACAAAGACAAATACTTGGACTTGCAAACACCAATCCCAGACATGCAAACAAATAGAATCAGACATGCAAACAGAGATAAACAGGTACTTTAGATATACAAACCAACAAAGACAAATACTTGGACTTGCAAACACCAACCCAGACATGCAAACAAATAGAATCAGACAACCAAACAGAGAAAGACAGGCACTTTAGATATTTAAAACAACAACGAAAAATACTTGGACTTGCAAACACCAACCCAGACATGCAAACAAATAGAATCAGACATGCAAACAGAGAAAGACAGGCACTTTAGATATACAAACGAACTAAGACAGATACTTGGACTTGCAAACACCAACCCAGATATGCAAACAAATAGAATCAGACATGCAATTAGAGAAAGACCGGCACTTTAGATATAGAAACCAACAAAGACAAATACTTGGACTTGCAAACACCAACCCAGACATGCAAACAAATAAAATCAGACATGCAAACAGAGAAAGATAGGCACTTTGGATATACAAACCAACAAAGTCAGATACTTTGAGTTGCAAATACCAACCTAGATATTGCAAACAAATAGAATCAGACGTGAAAATAGAGAAAGACAGGCACTTTAGATATACAAACCAACAACGAAAAATACTTGGACTTGCAAACACCAACCCAGACATGCAAACAAATAGAATCAGACATGCAAGCAGAGAAATACAGGTACTTTATATATACAAACCGAAAAAGACAAATTCTTAGACTTGCGAACAACAACCCAGACTTGAAAACAAATAGAATCAGACATGCAAACAGAGAAATACAGGTACTTTAGATATACAAACCAACAAAGAAAAATAATTGGACTTGCAAACACCAACCCAGACATGCAAACAAATAGAATCAGACAACAAAACAGAGAAAGACAGGCACTATAGATATATAAAACAACAACGAAAAATACTTGGACTTGCAAACACCAACCCAGACATGCAAACAAATAGAATCGGACATGCAAACAGAGAAAGAGAGGCACTTTAGATATACAAACCAACTAAGACAGATACTTGGACTTGCAAACACCAACCCAGATATGCAAACAAATAGAATCAGACATGCAATTAGAGAAAGACAGGCACTTTAGATATACAAATCAACAAAGACAAATACTTGGACTTGCAAACACCAACCCAGACATGCAAACAAATAGAATCAGACATGCAAACAGAGAAAGATAGGCACTTTGGATATACAAACCAACAAAGACAGATACTTGGACTTGCAAACACCAACCTAGATATTGCAAACAAATAGAATCAGACTTGCAAACATATAAAGACAGGCACTTTAGATATACAAACCAACAACGAAAAATACTTGGACTTGCAAACACCAACCCAGACATGCAAACAAATAGAATCGGACATGCAAACAGAGAAAGATAGGCACTTTAGATATACAAAGCAACAAAGACAGATACTTGGACTTACAAACACCAACCCAGACATGTAAACAAATAGAATCAGACAAGAAAACAGAGAATGACAGACATTTTAGATATACCAAGCAACAAAGACAAATACTTTGACTTGCAAAACACCAGCCCAGACATGCAAACAAATACAATCAGACATGCAAACGGAGAAAGATAGGCACTTTAGATATACAAACCAACAAAGACAAATACTTGGACTTGCAAACACCAATCCAGACATGTAAACAAATAGAATCAGACATGAAAACAGAGAAAGACAGGCACTTTAGATATACAAACCAACAAAGACAAATACTTGGACTTGCAAACACCAACCCAGACATGGAAGCAAATAGAATCAGACATGCAAACAGAGAAAGACAAGCACTTTAGATATACAAACCAACAACAACAAAAACTTGGACTTGCAAACACGTACCCAGACATGCAAACAAATAGAATCAGACACACAAACAGAGAAAGACAGGCACTTTAGATATACAAACCAACAAAGACAAATACTTGGACTTGCAAACACCAGCCCAGACATGCAAACAAATAGAATCAGACATGCAAATAGAGAAAGATAGGCACTTTAGATATACAAACCAACAAAGACGGATACTTGGACTTGCAAACACTAACCCAGACATGCAAACAAATAGAATCAGACATGCAGGCAGAGAAAGACAGGCACTTTAGATATACAAACCAGCAAAGACAAATACTTGGACTTGCAAACACCAACCCAGACATGCAAACAAATAGAATAAGACATGGAAACAGAGACAGACCGGCACTTTAGATATACAAACTAACAAAGACAGATACTTGGAATTACAAACACCAACCCAGAAATGCAAACAAATAGAATCAGACATGCAAACAGAGAAAGACAGGCACTTTAGATATAACAACTAACAACGAAAAATACTTGTACTTGCAAAAACCAACCCAGACATGCAAACAAATAGAATCGGACATGCAAACAGAGAAAGATAGGCACTTTAGATATTCAAACCAACTACAACAAATACTTGGACTTGCAAAAACCAACCCTGACATGCAAACAAACAGAATCAGACATGCAAACAGAGAAAGACAGGCACTTTAGATATTTAAACCAACAACGACAAATACTTGGACTTGCAAACACCAACCCAGACATGCAAACAAATAGAATCAGACATGCAAACAGAGAAAGATAGGCACTTTAGATATACAAACCAACAAAGACAGCTACTTGGACTTGCAAACACAAACCCAGACATGTAAACAAATAGAATCAGACATGCAAACAGAGAATGACAGACACTTTAGATATACCAACCAATAAAGACAAATACGTGGACTTGCAAAACACCAACCCAGATATGCAAACAAATAGAATCAGACATGCAAACGGAGAAAAATAGGCACTTTAGATATACAAACCAACAAAGACAGATACTTGGACTTGCAAACACCAACCCAGACATGCAAACAATTAGAATCAGACATGCAAACAGAGAAAGACAGGCACTTTAGATATACAAACCAACAACGACAAATACCTGGACTTTCAAACACCAACCCAGACATGCAATCAAATAGAATCGGACATGCAAACAGAGATATACAGGAACTTTAGATATAAAAACCAACAAAGACAGATACTTGGACTTGCAAACACCAACCCAAACATGCAAACAAATAGAATCAGACATGCAAACAGAGAAAGATAGGCACTTTAGATATATATAAACAAACAATGACAAATACTTGCACATGCAAACACCAACCCAGACCTACAAACAAATAGAATCAGACATGCAAACAGAGAAAGATAGGCATTTTAGATATACATACCACCAAAGACAAATACTTGGACTTGCAAACACAAACCCAGACATGCAAACAAATTGAATCAGACATGCAAACAGAGAAAGACAGGCTCTTTAGATATAGAAACCAACTAAGACAAATACTTGGACTTGCAAACACCAACCCAAACATGCAAACAAATAGAATCAGACATGCAAACATAGAAAGACAGGCACTTTAGATATACAAACCAACAAAGACAGATACTTGGACTTGCAAACACAGACCCAGACATGCAAACAAATAGAATCAGACATGCAAACAGAGAAAGACAGGCACTGTAGATATACAAACCAACAACGACAAATACCTGGACTTGCAAATACCAACCCAGACATGCAAACAAATAGAATCAAACATGCAAACAGATAAAGACAGGCACTTTAGATATACAAACCAACAAAGACAAATACCTGGACTTGCGAACACCAACCCAGACATGCAATTAAATAGAATCGGACATGCAAACAGAGATATACAGGAACTTTAGATATACAAACCAACGAAGACGAATACTTGGACTTTCAAACACCAACCCAGACATGCAAACAAATAAAATCAGACATGCAAACAAAGAAAGACAGGCACTTTAGATATATAAACCAACAACGACAAATACTTGGACTTGCAAACACAAACCCAGACATGCAAACAAATAGAATCAGACATGCAAACAGAGAAAGACGGGCACTTTAGATACATAAACCAACAACGACAAATACTTGGACTTGCAAACACCAACCATGACATGCAAACAAATAGAATCAGACATGCAAACAGAGAAAGACAGGTACTTTAGATATACAAACCAACAAAGACATATACTTGGACTTGCAAACACCAACCCAGACATGCAAACAATTAGAATCAGACATGCAAACAGAGAAAGACAGGCACTTTAGATATACAAACCAACAACGACAAATACCTGGACTTTCAAACACCAACCCAGACATGCAATCAAATAGAATCGGACATGCAAACAGAGATATACAGGTACTTTAGATATACAAACCAACCAAGACAGATACTTGGACTTGAAAACACCAACCCAGACATGCAAACAAATAGAATCAGACATAAAAACAGAGAAAGACAGGCACTTTAGATATATAAACCAACAACGACAAATACTTGGACTTGCAAACACCAACCCAGACATGCAAACAAATAGAATCAGAAATGCAAACAGAGAAAGACATGAACTTTAGATATATATACCACCAAAGACAAATACTTGGACTTGCAAACACAAACCCAGACATGCAAACAAATTGAATCAGACATGCAAACAGAGAAAGACAGGCTCTTTAGAAATACAAACCAACGAAGACAAATACTTTGACTTGCAAACACCAACCCAGAAATGCAAACAAATAGAATCAGAAATGCAAACATAGATAAACAGGTACTTTAGATATACAACCCAACAAAGACAAATACTTGGACTTGCAAACACCAACCCAGACATGAAAACAAATAGAATCAGACACGCAAACAGAGAAAGACAGGCACTGTAGATATATAAACCAACAAAGACAAATACTTGGACTTGCAAACACCATGCCAGACATGCAAATAAATAGAATCGGACGTGCAAACAGAGAAAGATAGGCACATTAGATATATAAACCAACAAAGACAGATACTTGGACTTGCAAACACCGACCCAGACATGCAAACAAATAGAATAAGACATTCAAACAGAGAAAGACAGGAACTTTAGATATACAAACCAACAACGACAAATACATGGACTTGCAAACACCAACCCAGACATGAAAACAAATAGAATCTGACATGCAAATAGAGAAAGATATGCACTTTATATAGACAAACCAACAAAGACAGATACTTGGACTTACAAACACCAACCCAGACATTTAAACAAATAGAATCAGACATGCAAACAGAGAAAGACAGGAACTTTAGATATACAAACCAACGAAGACAAATACTTGGACTTGCAAACACCAATCCCAGACATGCAAACAAATAGAATCAGACATGCAAATAGAGATATACAGGTACTTTAGATATACAAACCAACAAAGACAAATACTTGGACTTGCAAACACCAAACCAGACATGCAAACAAATAGAATTAGACATGCAAACAGAGAAAGACAGGCAATTTAGATATAAAAACGAACGAAGACAAAAACTTGGACTTGCAAACACCAATCCCAGACATGCAAACAAATAGAATCAGACATGAAAACAGATATATACAGTTACTTTAGATATACAAACCAACAAAGACAAATACTTGGACTTGCAAACACCTACCCTGACATGAAAACAAATAGAATCAGACAAGCAAACAGAGAAATACAGGCACTTTAGATATATAAACCAACAACGACAAATACTTGGACTTGCAAACACCAACCCAAACATGCAAACAAATAGAATCAGACATGCAAACATAGAAAGACAGGCACTTTAGATATACAAACCAACAAAGACAGATACTTGGACTTGCAAACACTAACCCAGACATGCAAACAAATAGAATCAGACATGTAAACAGAGAAAGACAGGCACTGTAGATATACAAACCAACAACGACAAATACCTGGACTTGCAAACACCAACCCAGACATGCAAACAAATAGAATCGGACATGCAAATATAGAAAGATATGCACTTTAGATAGACAAACCAACAAAGAAGGATACTTGGACTTGCAAACACCAACCCAGACATGCAAACAAATAGAATCAGACATGCAAACAGAGAAAGACAGGCAGTTTAGATATACAAACAATCAACGACAAATACTTGGACTTGCAAAATACCAACCCAGACATGCAAACAAATAGAATCAGAAATGCAAACAGATAAAGATAGGAACTTTAGATATACAAACCAACAAAGACAGATACTTGGACTTGCAAACACCAACCCAGACATGTAAACAAATAGAATCAGACATGCAAACAGAGAAAGACAGGCACTTTAGATATACCAACTAACAACGAAAAATACTTGAACTTGCAAAAACCAACCCTGACATGCAAACAAATAGAATCGGACATGCAAACAGAGAAAGATAGGCACTTTAGATATTCAAACCAACTACGACAAATACTTGGACTTGCAAAAACCAACCCAGACATGCAAACAAACAGAATCAGACATGCAAACAGAGAAAGACAGGCACTTTAGATATACAAACAAACAACGAAAAATACTTGAACTTGCAAAAACCAACCCAGACATGCAAACAAATAGAATCGGACATGCAAACAGAGAAAGATAGGCACTTTAGATATACAAACCAACAACGACAAATACTTGGACTTGCAAACACCAACCCATACATGTAAACAAATAGAATCAGACATGCAAACAGAGAAAGACAGTCACTATATATACACACAAACACAGACAAATACTTGGACTTGCAAACACCAACCCAGACATGCAAAAAAATAGAATCAGACATGCAAACAGAGAAAGATAGGCAATTTAGATATAAACATCTAAAAATACAGAAACTTGGACTTGCAAACACCAACCCAGACATGTAAACAAATAGAATCAGACATGCAAAGAGAGAATGACTGGCATTTTAGATATACAAACCAACAACGACAAATACTTGGACTTGCAAACACCAACCCAGACATGCAAACAAATAGAATTAGACATGCAAACAGAGAAAGACAGCCACTTTAGATATACAAACCAACAAAGACAGCTACTTGGACTTGCAAACACGAACCCAGACATGTAAACAAATAGAATCAGACATGCACACAGAGAATGACTGACACTTTAGATATACCAACCAACAAAGACAAATACTTGGACTTGCAAAACACCAACCCAGATATGCAAACAAATAGAATCAGACATGCAAACGGAGAAAAATAGGCACTTTAGATATACAAACCAACAAAGACAGATACTTGGACTTGCAAACACCGACCCAGACATGCAAACAAATAGAATCAGACATGCAAACCGAGAAAGACAGGCACTGTAGATATACAAACCAACAACGACAAATACCTGGACTTGCAAACACCAACCCAGACATGCAAACAAATAGAATCGGACATGCAAAGATAGAAAGATATTCACTTTAGATAGACAAACCAACAAAGACAGATACTTGGACTTGCAAACACCAACCCAGACATGTAAACAAATAGAATCGGACATTCAAACAGAGAATGACAGACACTTTAGATATACAAACCATCAAAGACAAATACTTGGACTTGCAAAATACCAACCCAGACATGCAAACAAATAGAATCAGAAATGCAAACAGAGAAAGATAGGCACTTTAGATATACAAACCAACAAAGACAGATACTTGGACTTGCAAACACCAACCCACCCATGCAATCAGACAGGTAATCAGACATGTAATCAGACATGTAATCAGCCATAGAATCAGACATGCAAACAGAGAAAGACAGGCACTTTAGATATACCAACTAACAACGAAAAATACTTGAACTTGCAAAAACCGACCCAGACATGCAAACAAATAGAATCGGACATGCAAACAGAGAAAGATAGGCACTTTAGATATACAAACCAACAACGAAAAATACTGCAAACAGAGAAAGACAGGCACTAGATATACAAACCAACAAAGACAAATACTTGGACTTGCAAACACCAACCCAGACATGCAAAAAAATAGAATCAGACATGCAAACAGAGAAAGACAGGCACTTTAGATATACACATCTACAAATACAGATACTTGGACTTGCAAATACCAACCGAGACATGTAAACAAATAGAATCAGACATGCAAACAGAGATAGACAGTCACTTTAGATATACAAACCAACAACGACAAATACTTGGACTTGCAAACACCAACCCAGACATGCAAACAAATAGAATCAGACATGCAAACAGAGAAAGATAGGCACTTTAGATATACAAAACAACAAAGACATATACTTGGACTTGCAAACACGAACCCAGACATGTAAACAAATAGAATCAGACATGCAAACAGAGAATGACTGACACTTTAGATATACCAACCAACAAAGACAAATACTTGGACTTGCAAAACACCAACCCTGATCTGCAAACAAATAGAATCAGACATGCAAACGGAGAAAAATAGGCACTTTAGATATACAAACCAACAAAGACAGATACTTGGACTTGCAAACACCGACCCAGACATGCAAACAAATAGAATCAGACATGCAAACAGAGAAAGACAGGCACTGTAGATATACAAACCAACAACGACAAATACCTGGACTTGCAAACACCAACCCAGACATGCAAACAAATAGAATCTGACATGCAAATAGAGAAAGATATGCACTTTATATATACAAACCAACAAAGACAGATACTTGGACTTGCAAACACCAACCCAGACATGTAAACAAATAGAATCGGACATTCAAACAGAGAATGACAGACACTTTAGATATACAAACCATCAAAGACAAATACTTGGACTTGCAAAATACCAACCCAGACATGCAAACAAATAGAATCTGAAATGCAAACAGAGAAAGATAGGCACTTTAGATAGACAAACCAACAAAGACAGATACTTGGACTTGCAAACACCAACCCACCCATGCAATCAGACATGTAATCAGACATGTAATCAGACATGTAATCAGCCATAGAATCAGACATGCAAACAGAGAAAGACAGGCACTTTAGATATACCAACTAACAACGAAAAATACTTGAACTTGCAAAAACCGACCCAGACATGCAAACAAATAGAATCGGACATGCAAACAGAGAAAGATAGGCACTTTAGATATACAAACCAACAACGAAAAATACTTGAACTTGCAGAAACCAACCCAGACATGCAAACAAATAGAATCGGACATGCAAACAGAGAAAGATTGTCACTTTAGATATACAAACCAACAACGACAAATACTTGGACTTGCAAACACCAACCCAGACATGCAAACAAATAGAATCAGACATGCAAACAGAGAAAGACAGGCACTTTAGATATACAAACCAACAAAGACAAATACTTGGACTTGCAAACACCAACCCAGACATGCAAACAAAAAGAATCACCCCTGCAAACATAGAAAGATAGGCACTTTAAATATACAAACCAACAAAGACAAATACTTGGACTTGCAAAATACCAACCCAGATATACAAACAAATAGAATCAGACATGCAAACAGAGAAAGATAGGCACTTTAGATATACAAACCAACAAAGACAGATACTTGGACTTGCAAACACCAACCCAGAAATGCAAACAAATAGAATCAGACATGCAAACAGAGAAAGACAGGCACTTTAGATATACAAACCAACAAAGACAAATACTTGGACTTGCAAAACACCAACCCAGACAAACAAACACACAGAATCAGTCATACAAACAGAGAAAGAGAGGCACTTTAGATGTACAAACCAACAAAGAAAAATACTTGGACTTGCAAACACCAACCCAGACATGCAAACAAAAAGAATCTGACATGCAAACAGAAAAAAAGACGGGCACTTTAGATATACAAACCAACAAAGACAAATACTTGGACTTGCAAACACCAACCCAGACATGCAAACAGATAGAATCAGACATGCAAACAGAGAAAGACAGGCACTTTAGATATACAAACCAACAAAGATAAATACTTGGACTTGCAAACACCAATCCCATACATGCAAACAAATAGAATCAGACATGCAAACAGAGAAAGACAGGCACTTTAGATACATAAGCCAACAAAGACAAATACTTGGACTTGCAAACACCAACCAAGACATGCAAACAAATAGAATCAGACATGCAAACAGAGAAAGACAGGCACTTTAGATATACAAACCAACAAAGACAGATACTTGGACTTGCAAACACCAACCCAGACATGCAAACAAATAGAATCAGACATGCAAACAGAGAAAAATAGGCACTTTAGATATACAAACTAACAAAGACAAATCCTTGGAGTTTCTCTGTTTGCATGTCTGATTCTATTTGTTTGTATTTTGGGGTTGGTGTTTGTAAGTCCAAGTATCTGTCTTTGTTGTTTTGTATATCTAATGTGCCGGTCTTTCTCTGTTTCCATGTCTTATTC
This sequence comes from Artemia sp. Qi Xiang Cuo, assembly GCF_049724085.1. Classification (NCBI taxonomy): domain Eukaryota; kingdom Metazoa; phylum Arthropoda; class Branchiopoda; order Anostraca; family Artemiidae; genus Artemia; species Artemia sp. Qi Xiang Cuo. Next base: position 10,173,996 of record NC_142810.1, on the reverse strand, counting down.
TATTTGTTTGCATGTCTGGGTTGGTGTTTGCAAGTCCAAGTAATTGTCTGTTAATTGGCTGTTAATTGTCCTCGTTTTCTTCCTTTCTTCGCGATTTTTTGTTTATGCAAACAAATAGAATCAGACATGCAAACAGAGAAAGACAGGCACTTTAGATATAAAAACCAGCAAAGACAGATACTTGGACTTGCAAACACCAATCCCAGACATGCAAACAAATAGAATCACACATGCAAACAGAGAAAGACAGGCACTTTAGATATAAAAACCAACAAAGAAAAATACTTGGACTTTCAAAACCCCAACCCAGACATACAAACAAATAGAATCAGACATTCAAACAGAGAAATATAGGCACTTTAGATATACAAACCAACAAAGACAGATACTTGGACTTGCAAACACCAACCCAGAAATGCAAACAGATAGAATCAGACATGCAAACAGAGAAAGACAGGCACTTTAGATATACAAGCCAGCAAAGACAAATACTTGGACTTGCAAAACACCAACCCGGACATGCAAACAAATAGAATCAGACATGCAAACAGAGAAAAAAAGGCGCATTAGATATACAAACCGTGAAAGAGAAATCCTTGGACTTTCAAAAACCAACCCAGACATGCAAAGAAATAGAATAAGACAAGCAAACAGAAAAAGACAGGCACTTTAGATATACAAACCAACAAAGACAAATACCTGGACTTGCAAACACCAACCCAAACATGCAAACAAATAGAATTGGACATGCAAACAGAGATATACAGGTACTTTAGATATACAAACCAACAAAGACAAATATTTGGAATTGCAAACACCAACCCAGACATGCAAACAAATAGAATCAGACATGCAAACAAAGAAAGACGGGCACTTTAGATAAATAAACCAACAAAGACAAATACTTGGAGTAGCAAACAAACCCAGACATGCAAACAAATAGAATCAGACAGGCAACCAGAGAAAGAGACATGAACTTTAGATATACAAAACCAACAACGACAAATACTTGGACTTGCAAACACCAACCCAGACATGCAAACAAATAGAATCAGACACATAAACAGTGAAAGACAGGCCCTTTAGATATACAAACCAACAAAGACAGATGCTTGGACTTGCAAACACCAACCCAGACATGTAAATAAATAGAATCAGACATGCAAACAGATAAAGACAGGCACTTTAGATATACAAACCGACAAAGACAAATTCTTGGACTTGCAAACATCAACCCAGACATGCAAACAAATAGAATCAGACATGCAAACAGAGAAAGAGAGGCATTTTAGATATACAAACCAACAAAGACAAATACTTGGACTTGCAAACACCAACCTAGACATGCAAACAAATAGAATCAGACGTGCAAGCAGAGAAAGACAGGCACTTTAGATATAAAAACCAACAAAGACAAATACTTGGACTTGCAAACACCAATCCCAGACATGCAAACAAATAGAATCAGACATGCAAACAGAGAAAAACAGGCACTTTATATATACAAACCATCAAAGTCAAATACTTGGACTTGCAAACACCAACCCAGACATGCAAACAAATAGAATCAGACAACCAAACAGAGAAAGACAGGCACTTTAGATATTTAAAACAACAATGAAAAATACTTGGACTTGCAAACACCAACCCAGACATGCAAACAAATAGAATCAGACATGCAAACAGAGAAAGACAGGCACTTTAGAAATACAAACCAACGAAGACAGATACTTGGACTTGCAAACACCAACCCAGATATGCAAACAAATAGAATCAGACATGCAATGAGAGAAAGAGAGGCACTTTAGATATACAAAACAACAAAGACAAATACTTGGACTTGCAAACACCAACCCGGACATGCAAACAAATAGAATCAGACATGCAAACAGAGAAAGATAGGCACTTTGGATATACAAACCAACAAAGACAGATACTTGGACTTGCAAACACCAACCCAGATATTGCAAACAAATAGAATCAGACGTGCAAACAGAGAAAGACAGGCACTTTAGATATACAAACCAACAACGAAAAATACTTGGACTTGCAAACACCAACCCAGACATGCAAACAAATAGAATCAGACATGCAAACAGAGAAAGACAGGCACTTTAGATATACAAACCTACAAAGACAAATTCTTGGACTTGCAAACATCAACCCAGACATGCAAACAAATAGAATCAGACATGCAAACAGAGAAAGAGAGGTATTTTAGATATACAAACCAACAAAGACAAATACTTGGACTTGCAAACACCAACCCAGACATGCAAACAAATAGAATCAGACAACCAAACAGAGAAAGACAGGCACTTTAGATATTTAAAACAACAATGAAAAATACTTGGACTTGCAAACACCAACCCAGACATACAAACAAATAGAATCAGACATGCAAACAGAGAAAGATAGGCACTTTAGATATACAAACCAACGAAGACAGATACTTGGACTTGCAAACACCAACCCAGATATTCAAACAAATAGAATCAGACATGCAATAAGAGAAAGAGATGCACTTTATATATACAAAACTACAAAGAAAAATTCTGGGACTTGCAAACACCAACCCAGACATGCAAACAAAAAGAATCTGACATGCAAACAGAGAAAGATATGCACTTTGGATATACAAAGCAACAAAGACAGATACTTGGACTTGCAAACACCAACCCAGATATTGCAAACAAATAGAATCAGACGTGCAATCAGAGAAAGACAGGCACTTTAGATATACAAACCAACAAAGAAAAATACTTGGACTTGCAAACACCAACCCAGACATGCAAACAAATAGAATCGGACATGCAAACAGAGAAAGATAGGCACTTTAGATATACAAAGCAACAAAGACAGATACTTGGACTTACCAACACCAACCCAGACATGTAAACAAATAGAATCAGACAAGAAAACAGAGAATGACAGACATTTTAGATATACCAAGCAACAAAGACAAATACTTGGACTTGCAAAACACCAGCCCTGACATGCAAACAAATACAATCAGACATGCAAACGGAGAAAGATAGGCACTTTAGATATACAAACCAACAAAGACAGATACTTGGACTTGCAATCACCAATCCAGACATGTAAACAAATAGAATAAGACATGCAAACAGAGAAAGACAGGCACTTTAGATATACAAACCAACAAAGACAAATACTTGGACTTGCAAACACCAACCCAGACATGGAAGCAAATAGAATCAGACATGCAAACAGAGAAAGACAAGCACTTTAGATATACAAACCAACAACAACAAAAACTTGGACTTGCAAACACGTACCCAGACATGCAAACAAATAGAATCAGACACACAAAGAGAGAAAGACAGGCACTTTAGATATACAAACCAACAAAGACAAATACTTGGACTTGCAAACACCAGCCCAGACATGCAAACAAATAGAATCAGACATGCAAATAGAGAAAGGTAGGCACTTTAGATATACAAACCAACAAAGACGGATACTTGGACTTGCAAACACTAACCCAGACATGGAAACAAATAGAATCAGACATGCAGGCAGAGAAAGACAGGCACTTTAGATATACAAACCATCAAAGACAAATACTTGGACTTGCAAACACCAACCCAGACATGCAAACAAATAGAATAAGACATGGAAACAGAGAAAGACCGGCACTTTAGATATACAAACTAACAAAGACAGATACTTGGAATTACAAACACCAACCCAGAAATGCAAACAAATAGAATCAGACATGCAAACAGAGAAAGACAGGCACTTTAGATATAAAAACCAACAAAGACAAATACTTGGACTTGCAAAACACCAACCCGGACATGCAAACAAATAGAATCAGACATGCAAACAGAGAAAAATAGGCACTTTAGATATACAAACCAACAAAGACAAAAACTTGGACTTGCAAACACCAATCCCAGACATGCAAACAAATAGAATCAGACATGCAAACAGAGATAAACAGGTACTTTAGATATACAAACCAACAAAGACAAATACTTGGACTTGCAAACACCAACCCAGACATGCAAACAAATAGAATCAGACATGCAAACATAGAAAGACAGGCACTTTAGATATTTAAAACAACAACGAAAAAATACTTGGACTTGCAAACACCAACCCAGACATGCAAACAAATAGAATCAGACATGCAAACAGAGAAAGACAGGCACTTTAGATATAAAAACCAACAAAGACAGATACTTGGACCTGCAAACACCAACCCAGACATGCAAACAAATAGAATCAGACATGAAATTAGAGAAAGACAGGCACTTTAGTTATACAAACAAACAAAGACAAATACTTGGACTTGCAAACACCAACCCAGACATGCAAACAAATAGAATCAGACATGTAAACAGAGAAAGATAGGCACTTTGGATATACAAACCAACAAAGACAGATACTTAGACTTGCAAACACCAACCCAGATATGCAAACAAATAGAATCAGACATGCAAACAGAAAAAAAGACAGGCACTTTAGATATACAAACCAACAACGACAAATGCTTGGACTTGCAAACACCAGCCCAGACATGCAAACAAAAAGAATCAGACAAATAAACAGTAAAAGGCAGGCCCTTTAGATATACAAACCAACAAAGACAAATACTTGGACTTGCAAACAACAACCCAGACATGCAAATAAATAGAATCAGACATGTAAACAGAAAAAGACAGGCACTTTAGATATACAAACCGACAAAGACAAATTCTTGGACTTGCAAACATCAACCCAGACATGCAAACAAATAGAATCTGACATGGAAACAGAGAAAGAGAGGCACTTTAGATATACAAACCAACAAAGACAAATACTTGGACTTGCAAACAACAACCTAGACATGCAAACAAATAGAATCAGACATGCAAACACAGAAGGACAGGCACTTTAGATATACAAACCAGCAAAGACAAATACTTGGACTTGCAAAACACCAACCCGGACATGCAAACAAATAGAATCAGACATGCAAACAGAGAAAAATAGGCACTTTAGATATACAAACCAACAAAGACAAATACTTGTACTTTCAAACACCAACCCAGACATGCAAACAAATAGAATCAGACATGCAAACAGTGAAAGACAGACAATTTATATGTACGAACCCACAAAGAAAAATCTTTGGACTTGCAAACACCAACCCAGACATGCAAACAAATAGAATCAGACATGCAAACAGAGAAAGACAGGCACTTTATATATATAAACCAACAAAGACAAATACTTGGACTTGCAAACACCAACAAAGACAGATACTTGGACTTGCAAACACCAACCCACTTTAGATATAAAAACCAATAAAGACAAATACTTGGACTTGCAAAACACCAACCCAGAAATGCAAACAAATAGAATCAGACATGCAAACAGAGAAAGACAGGCACTTTAGATATAAAAGCCAACAAATACAAATACTTGGACTTGCAAAACACCAACCCGGACATGCAAACAAATAGAATCAGACATGCAAACAGAGAAAAATAGGCACTTTAGATATACAAACCAACAAAGACAAATACTTGGACTTGCAAACACCAACCCAGACATGCAAACAAATAAAATCAGAGATGCAAACAGAAAAAGACAGGCACTTTAGATATACCAACCAACAAAAACAAATACTCGGACTTGCAAACACCAACCCAGACATGCAAACAAACAGAATCAGACATGCAAACAGAGAAAGACAGGCACTTTAGATATACAAACCAACAAAGACAAATACTTGGACTTGCAAACACTAACCCAGACATGCAAACAAATAGAATCAGACATTCAAACAGAAAAAAAGACAGGCACTTTAGATATAAAAACCAACAACGACAAATACTTGGACTTGCAAACACCAACACAGACATACAAACAAATAGAATCAGATACATAAACAGTGAAAGACAGGCCCTTTAGATATACAAACCAACAAAGACAAATACTTGGACTTGCAAACAAATAGAATCAGACATGCAAACAGAGAAAGATAGGCACTTTAGATATACAAACCAACAAAAACAGATGCTTGGACTTGCAAACACCAACCCAGACATGTAAAAAAATAGAATCAGACATGCAAACAGAGAAAGACAGTCACTTTAGATATACAAAGCTACAAATACAAATTCTTGGATTCGCAAACACCAACCCAGATATGCAAACAAATAGAATCAGACATGCAAACAGAGAACGACAGGTACTTTAGATATACAAACCAACAAAAACAAATTCTTGGACTTGCAAACACCAACCCAGACATGCAAACAAATAGAATCAGTCACATAAACAGTGAAAGACAGGCCCTTTAGATATACAAACCAACAAAGACAAAAACTTGGACAAAGACAAATACTTGGACTTGCAAACACCAACCCAGACATGCAAACAAATAGAATCAGACACATAAACAGTGAAAGACAGGCCCTTTAGATATACAAAACAACAAAGACAAAAACTTGGACAAAGACAAATACTTGGACTTGCAAACACCAACCCAGACATGCAAACAAATAGAATCAGACATGTCATCATAGAAAGATAAGCACTTTAGATATACAAACCAACAAAGACAGATACTTGGACTTGCAAACACCAACCCAGACATGTAAACAAATAGAATCAGACATGGAAACAGAGAAAGACAGGCACTTTAGATATACAAACCGACAAAGACAAATTCTTGGTCTTGCAAACATCAACCCAGACATGCAAACAGAGAAAGACAGGCACTTTAGATACACAAACCACAACGACAAATACTTGGACTTGCAAACACCAACCCAGACATGCAAACAAATAGAATCAGACATGTAAACAAAGAAAGACATGCACTTTAGATATACAAAGCAACAAAGACAAATACTTGGACTTGCAAACACCAACCAAGACATGTAAACAAAAAAAATATGGGGGCCTGGGGGCTCGGGGGGCCTTGGGGGACCGGGGGCCTTTGTAGGGCCGGGGGTTTCTTCGGGGTTGGGGTATTTGGGGTCGGGGCCCTTTGGGGTTGGGGTGGAGGACCTCACAACACTGTTCAAATGGAACTTTTGGATTATAATGACCACAGAGTTTCACCCTCAAAACATCTTCTAAATCATCTTCTAAAATCATATTCTAAAATACCTCAAACAGTTCCGCTTAAATCATCTTCTAAAATGTCTCTAAACGGTTTTGCCCAAATAATCCCTAAACGTAATTTCTGCGTGTTCCTTTTGTTTTGGCATCCCTGTGCTGTCACATTTGAAATTCCTAAGAAACCCTTTCTCGTGTTAATCTCTTCATCTCTAAGATCAAAACATTCTCCCCACCGAGAATATGCGTGTGCAAACTTCGCCCAGAGCCAATTCTCCTGGACGAACACCAACAAATCAATAGACCTTGACATCATCCATCAGACACTAATAAACTTCACCCGGAGACAATTCTCCTGGACGAACACCAACAAATCAATCGACCTTGACATCATCCGTCAGACATTAATAAACTTCGCCCGGAGACAATTCTCCTGGACGATCACCAACAAATCAATCAACCTTGACATCATCCATCAGACATTAATAAACTTCACCCGGAGGCAATTCTCCTGGACGAACACCAACAAATCAATTTCTCGTAAATACATTTTCCCCGAGGGAGTCTATGCCCATATATGGAGTCCCGTCATGAGTTATAGATCAATATGTTTCCCCCACCGTTAATGCGCATGTGCAAACTTCACCCCAGGAGTCATTACACTTAGAAAAACAAATCAATGGACCTTGAAAAAATAGGTCATTGATCTTGTGCTCACAATATTTCAGACTCCCTGATTGGTCTAGAGAGAAGGTATGGTTTTGTAATCGTTGGAATCTTGCCCTCTGATTGGCTGAATCTTGTACTCGTGGGGCTGGAACCCCTCTCCCTACTAACGGAATAATTTCTGTTCGTTTTAAGTTTTAAAGTCATTCCTTACTTTCAGTTAAAAAACTTGTTTTTTATTCAATTTTTGAACGTTTTTGAATTAATGCAGGTTTTGATTTTGGCTCACCGTACATGAATAATTAAAACAAAATTTATATATTAATTTTACTTTTTTTGGTTAAATGGCTTTCTCGAAACTTGTTTAATTTTATTTACGAACGTTTTTATTAGTAATAAATATACTTAACTTACGAATTAACTTATGTAACAAACTTCTATATTCATTGATTTTTAATTCGTATATTAGGGAGTTCGTCCCCTAGTTCTTAAAAAAATTAAGAACTAGTTGACCCCCTTGCTCTTTAAGCTAAAGTTCAAGTTTTGTTCTAATTCTTTAAAAATGACACCTTAATCACAAAGGCTGTTAATTAGAATAAATAGCTCTTATGAAAGTACTAAAAAATCTTTGGCTTAAAGAGTGAGGTATTGACTAGGGGGTGAACCCAGTCACATACGTAATATTTTCTGTTCGTTTTAAGTTTTGATGTTGCTCCTTACTTTCAGTTGAAAAACTTGTTTTTTTATTTAATTTCTGATCTCTTTCTTTAATAATGCTGGGAAATCCTTCACCCCCTTCATAGCAATGTCCCTTCCCCCATGAAAACTTTCTTCATGGAAAGATCCTCCCATATAACCCCCGACCCCCCCCCCCACATACCAGAAAAAATTCCCCCTGAAGACGTCTGTATACTTCTCAATAACGAATACTATATGCTAACATTGGGTAAAGTTCATAACTTTCACCCCTCCCCCGGAAACTTCGGGGGATTAAGTCATCCTAAAAGACGTAATTATCATATTTTGTACCATGCTGAACAAAATGGCTATCTCAAAATTTTGATCGGGTGACTTTGGAAAAACATTGAGCGTGGAAGGGGGCCTAGTTGCCCTCATTTTTTTGGTCACTTAGAAAGGGCACTAGAAATTTTCATTTCCATTCCGACGAGCCCTTCCACGATATTCTAGGACCATTGGGTCAATACGATCACTCCTGGGAAAAAACACAAAAAAAACAAAAAACAAATAAACACGCATCCGTGATCTTTCTTCTGGCAAAAAATGCAAAATACCTCATTTTTGTAAATAGGTGCTTGAAACCACTACAGTAGGGTTCTCTGATACGCTGAATATGATGTTATAATTTTCATTAAGGTTCTATAGCTTTTAGGGGGTCTTTCTGTCTTTTTTCCAAAATCATCCAAATTTTCGCAGGCCTGTTACTTTTGATGGGTAAGACTAAACTTGATGAAACTTATATATTTCAAATCAGCATTAAAATTTGATTCTTTTGATGTATCTAGTAGTATTAAAATTCCGTTTTTTAGGGTTTCGGTTACCATTGATCCGGCACGCTCCTTACTTACAGTTCGTTACCACGAACTGTTTGATTTAAAGTTGCAGAAAATCTTCTGTGCATCAAAGCAATAGAGTATAGAGAAAATCGTACCAGAAATGGCCATTGTCGGATTAAAACATTTGAGTGGATTCAGAAGAGTAAAGGCATTGATTCGTAATTTAATTTCCAAACATAGCTTTTAATAGAAAGTGATCAATTTGAACAGCAAATTGTTCAATATTTGGTGTTCAAGATTTTCTCCCATCTCACTTGTATGCGCTTCAAATTTCGCTCCAAAATACATGTCTTTGAAGTTTTGCAGATTATTAGGGTTTGTAACTTCTATAGCACATGGGCTAGTGCGAGCCGAAACATATGCTTTGATGAAATTTGACATTACTTCCTTCAAGCAGTTTTTAACCTTATTAAGCCGTAGATGAACTTGAACCTCTTCACTATGAAACTCTACATTAAGTCTGTAAACTACTGTTAGAATCTAACCAAGAAACATATTATGTAATTTAAAATCATCGCTTATTAGTGCGTTGTAAAGAGCATAAGTGAATGGTATATTATCTGCAATATAAGATTAAAAATAAAGGTTAAACAACCAACATTAATCTAGAAGATGTTAAGCCAAACTCTCCAAACCCAGCCATCTCGTGTTGTTAGGGTAAGTCAGACAGCGCTCAGCTACATCATGAAATGCATGGCACTGCCTTTATTTTATTTCCAATTTTGGGCTAAACGCAATAAAAGTAAGAAATGTCATTACTGAACTGCATAGTACACGGGTCAAATACATCACACGCAGCAGCTGAGCAGAAGGTAAACGAATGACATATAAAACCGACGGTTGCAGGCTATAGAAGGTCATCCTTCAAAGACTTTGCCAGACCATTTTTTGTTATTTTACTGAATTCATCTGCAATTAACTTCTTCAACCCTTTAGCTGCTGCGTCACAAACAACTGGTATTGAAAAAACTGCTCGACTGGTCTGCTCTTCTAGAGAATAATGGCTAAAAATTATTACAAGAAATTTCGTTGTTGTTCTGTCTTTCCATCAATGATAATTAAGGTACTGGTCACTTTCAATACTGAGGCAATCTCGTATTCAAGTGCTTTTCAAATTACAGTTTTTATGATTGCGGTTGAATTTGTCCTTACTGAGGCAATAAGGTGAGCAGTAGGTTTGTCTTTTACTTTTTTTCTGACTGCTTCATTTAATTCTTAACTTTCACTGCAACTGGTGTCCTCATTCACGTGTCTTGCTTTGCAATTCAGTAGTATTTTCTTCTCTGGAGGGGCATTAAACGATCCAGCTGATCTTCAAAAGAGTTAGTATCATTAAAACTATTAATGTTGAAATCACTTTTTTGTCCAGTATTTTATTGAGTATCTGATTTAACTACATCACAACCTTGGGTTCTTGACTGCCCTCTTATGACAAAATGATGGAAATATAATGTTTGTTCTAGCTCTCAATCTGAAATCTAGGCCTTCTAAATGTATCGAGGGTTCTTTTAAACTTCTTTTGCCAACTTCTTTTAAACCAGACTCATCTGAATTTTCAGGCAAATAATACAGTATTGAACTTGAAATGGGATCTAGAAAACATGTCTCCAGGGTATAATTTAGGGTCTGAGTTCATTCCTGAAAGTTTGACTCTCCTATTCCAACTATTTTTCAAGATAATGAAAAGCACTTCAGCTGGAATTATACCTCATTCAGATTTCATCCCATCTCTGCTTATTATAGTGGTTAAAGACTAGAAATATGTTCATAATCCACCTACTTAGACGTTAGGATGTGAATATAGGCTAAAATAAAATAATGTAATATATATTCCGCACTTGCAACAAACATAAAATCAAGCCGCGTGTCGTACATCTTGAGACTGTTCTCGATTATATATTCCTTAAATTTTCTTCTTTATTAATTAAATAGGTAGCACGGTTTACAGTCATCTGCCCTGATCGGCGATTTTGATATGCAATAAATTCGCTATCCACTGACAAATCAGGTCAGTTGAATAGCATTATCATCAGAATCTATATTACTGTATTAAAGGTGGAATGCAAACATAGTAGAATCACCAAATGAAAAACAATCACTAAATTTTGTGATAATCACCAACGATGGCAACCCCCATGTGAACATAACCTTTAACAACATTTGGACAACGCCAAAGTTATTATCTGGAAAAAAGGATTTTCTCAGATTGCTAGTTGCGACTAGAATTCAGAGTTGCCGTTCATCTAGTCTTTGCAACTATTCAAAAATTGTTTGAACTTCTGGTATATGTGGTTTGTTAAGCATTGATTCGACACGAGAATATATACGCTGAATGTAAAAAACTAAGCTTCAAATTAATATCGTGTTTGTAAAATTGTCTTTTCATGTAATATTTTGTAAACCCCTACTGCACTATTAAATGAATCTATGAAATGTTATTCAATTTACAATATTATACAATCGGGGTTTAGAATAAGTTTAACACTCATGGTATACATAGTCTTGAAAAATGTGTGTCGAAACCAGAAGCTGGAGAGTCAATAAAGATCCCACCTGAGTAAAAATTTAATGGAACTTACGACGAAATAAAACACGTAATGCATTTCAAGCAAGGTCATACCAAGGAGGGGGCTAAGGGGTTTATAAATTAATACAAAGAGATTCTTATGCATTATACGGTACCCACGAAAGAAGTCAAGTTTGGTTAATGCTAATGAAATAAAATAAAAGCGGATGAATATATACTACGTAGTTTAGAAACAAATTTGGGCTATATATTTGTACATTGGGGGGGGGGGGTAAAGCATAGCAAATATTAAATACGTAACCTAACATAACCTAGGTACCTTCCCCCTAAACCCCCAAAAACAACAGTTTAAATATTTTAAACGCAATTAACATATCATGCTTTGCGAACCATTTATCTAGCAAATACCCGTTTGTCTGCTTTCCTGTCTGGTTTCCTTGTACAGTCTATAGCGATGGGTACCGTATAATGCATAAGTACCAAAAATGAAATGAGATTTAGAAGTTTAGAAGCACCAATATTTTTCAGCATATAGTTCAGTTTGGTGTAAATATTGATGCTTCGAAACTAAATCAGGTTAAAGTGTTATTGAAATTCCCAGTAGTCTTTAACTGGATTTTACTCAGCGTATTGTGATTATTCGTTTTTTCGTAATTTTTTGTTTTTACGTAATTGATAATTTGTATTCGTTTCTGATGCTTCGTTATATAAAAAAAAACACTTCTAAGGATTGAAGTGGTGTCATTAATACTAATAGATAATTTTGTTTTATTAGGATTAATGGAAATTCAATTTCATAAAATCAGGTTAAGTTAATGAGCAGAAATGCAAAATTAATAAATAGAAATACAAATTATGATGTTGAATAACACAAATTGTTTAGTGAAATAAATATGACATTTAACCATTATAAGGGATGGGTCTGAAAGGGTTAATTTTCATAATTCTTCTTTTTAGTATATTTAAACATAAAAATATGAATAAAACAACAGTTGAAGGAAAAAGATCAGTTTAAAGCCTGAACAGAAACTTAAATATATTTTACAGTCTTCAGCAAAAACAGTACAGTACAAAGATGGTGTTTCAGTTTGTTCTTAGAAATACAAATATCTCCCTGGAAAATTTTCCTAATCTTCTAACTGCCAACTGTTTTTGTAAGATAATTGACTGCTAGAAATGTCCCAAATCGTGGTTTAAATTTCCAGTAGGCATTTAACTAGACTTTACTCAACATGTTTTGATTATTTGTTTCTTTTCTAGATGGTTTTGGCTCATTGTTTTGAGTTTTGCATTTTTCCTGTTGCGATCAGGGATATACTTTGGGAGAGGGGGGTTCCATCCTGAATTATTGAGTTTTCTTGGATGTCTAGGTACTTCAAGTTAGCACATTTGCTTTTATTATTAGGCTCCACCCTGAATTTTTTTACTATTGTTGTGGCCCCCCCCTAAATGTCTCTGTGGCATAAGAAGTTGTCTACTCACAGGATTACTCACAGGATTCTGATGTCTTACCAACATTCGGATTCAAAGATAAAAAGAGGATAGTTTGTGTTTAGGTCCTTATCACAAATAAGGACTCAACTGGTCCTGACAAGGTCCTAACAAGGGACTCAAACAAATTCTTTGTTTGGGTCATGGGCGCCCATAAGCTGAATTCTCGGGGGTGGGCAAAGCTCGTCCGGGGGGGGGGCAAACCTCGTCTAATTGGCACTTTTAATGCTACATATAAGAAATATCAGAACAAAAATATAAAAATAAGGCAGCATCACTCAACCCGAAAGGGGGGGGCGCCCCCTTATGGACACCCATAGTTTGAGTAGTTTTATAGGTCTATTCTTGTAGTTGTGTCTTTTATAAATTGATGTTTTTATTTTTTTGGTTTTTCTTCAATTTTCCTATTTATGTGATTAGTTACAAATAAATATTATGGGTCACATGCACAAAAAGGAGCATTAGGGCCAAGTCCTGCCAAAAAAAATAAGAGATTTTTAAAGTTTTCCTTATAAGATTACTTCCCAAAATAACGTTGTAAGATTACTTTCACTTATTTGTTTTGGTTTTTTAGTTTTTGTTTTTAGAGTGTTGTCTGTTTATAAAATTTGGTACTTATCCGTTAGCTGAAACTCACGCGAGAAGAGAAGTTTGGTTAATGCTAGTGAAATAAAACAAAATACGATGAAAATATAATAGATAAGAAATGAATTTGGGCTATATATTTGTACATTAGGGGGGGGGAGTAAAGCATAGCATATATTGACTAAGTAACCTAACCTGACCTATTTATCTTTTTTTGCCCCTTAAACCACAAAAAACTAAAGTTTAAATATTTTTCACGGAGTGAGCAATACCCCACTAGGCAGAGGAAACCTATTTCATTAGGATCTTTGAGATTCTATATGCGATTCTTGTTACGTGTGTTCCAGCTAACGGATAAGTACCTCAAATTTTTATTGGAGTTGTATCCCATTAGTTTCTGATCTTCCTTAAAAAGTCTTCCTCAACGGTGGTTTCAAACCATATTGCAAAACCTTTGACATTTGTAAAACCTAAAAGTTTTCGCTGCGTTAGTCGGCGTTCAGACGCTGGATTCTGCCTCAGACTCTGTCCAAGTGTCCCGCTCAGAATGGTTGAAAGCTGAGAATAGGAACTATCGAGCAACATTTTCAGAACTGAAAAGAATTATGAGTGTGAATTTCCTATTTCTAAAAATACCTAATATGGGACAGAATCCAGCGTCTGAACGCCCACTAAGTGAACGTCCATAAGGTAATCGTGCAGAGAAAACTTTGTCCATAAGGTAAGCAGTGACGAGTAGACTTCACAGAATTGTACCTGTTATACAAGTTATGGAAAAGTCTACTTGGTAATAACAATATGGAATTTATGTATGCCAATTAATAAATTTTAAAAATAAATTAATACACTTTTGCTATCAAGCCTGTTATACCATCTCTCATCACAAATTATCCTGCAGAAATAAATATAAGATAATCCTCAGAGCTTGAATCCTCATCCTATTCCACTCTATCCCCTCTCCATCCCTCTGTCTCAAAACCTCTCTATTCCAGATCTTTAATTTGTGAATGTTTCGCTTAGGATTTTGATGATTCTATTGATTCTAATGGCTTATGGATTTGTATATTAGCCTACTGTCAAAGAACTTCTTAAAAGAGCAAAAGGCAATACTTACTATACGTAACTTACACATACACTATAATAAATTATGTAGTGTGAAAGCCAAAAAGGCGTCAGGTTTGTCCCCATAATAAGTGACTATATTAACCCCCTCCTGAATATTTAGTTGTCTTTTATTTCCAGCACCAAAGAAGAAGAGAGAAGTGGGTGGTACAGGCGATTTTATTATTTTAATCAACTACACTTTGGAGGCTATAGGCCAAGTTATTGCTTCAGGCCACATGGCTACAGACCTTACCCCTACAGACCGTACGCATACAGAAGATATAACCATTGGTGGTGAACTACCATGCTTTCATTTCCTACTGCCATTTTTGTTGATTTTAATTGAAATAAACTAGTAGAATTCAATGATTTTTGCAACAGGCTTCTTAAAAGTGAATTAAACACATAAGAATACATACTAAAAGATATTATTCACCCTATAATCTGCCTGTATTTTAGAATATGTACGAATTTCGAACTATTTCGGAGGAAAATAATTTCTTACCACACTTCTATTTCTAAAATACTTTAGTTTCTGATTGTTTTTAAAATCATGCCAGAAATCCCCTCCCCCAACTTTGGAAATTTTTTCCGCAAATTCATCGCACGCTCGAACAAAACCCCTTTGCATGTGCTTGCCTGGCACCACGAATTTTGTCCAAAAAAATTATTTTGTGTAGCTTCTATTCATATACGTAAAAAACTGGGGGGGGGGGCGGTTACGCACAAAAACTCCATGTAGGTGCTTGCTTGGTGCCGCGAATTGTATAAAAAAAAGTTTTTTCTTTTGTTTAATTTCTACCAATATGTTTACAAACTTAGGGGGGAGGGGGATAAAGGATGCTGGTGGTTTATTTTCACTTTCTTCTTATTCTTGACATACAATTATATTTTGCAAGAAGCTTCTAAATAGATCTCCATTTGGTTCATGTCCCTGCCCTAAAAGATCAGTTTTTGGAAACAAACAGGGGAATTAAACCTTAAGGAACGGTCTAAATCAATGATATTTTCCCCCCAAATAAGACGGTTTAGGGCATGGGCGCCCATAAGCTGAAGTCCAGGGGGGGGGGCAAACCTGGTCTAATTGGCACTTTTAATGCTATATAATAGAGGACTCAGAACAAAAATATAAAACTAAGGCAACATCATTCAGCCAAGAGGGGGGGGTTGGCACCCCCTTCCCTTGCCCCCCTTGTGGGTCCCCATGGTTCAGGGATATTTGTAAAATCTTAAAAATTAGGAAAGAGTAGAGATAAGAGCCTGATAATACATTCTCAGGACATAGTTAGACTCTAAGCTAATTTCTAAAAGCTTGATTTTCCTATCTCAACTACTTTTCAAGAGTCATTCATTTAGAATTTTGTCGTATATTAGAGATGACGCATTTTTATGTTAGAAACAGACCTTCTTTGTCTCTTATTTAAGAAATAGTTCTAAAAAAAGAAAGGAATGAAATACGTAAAATATGAAATATAAATTTTCATTAGAAGTTTTTGCAGTATTAATGCAGGAAGTACTTTCTATTTTTGGATCTTTTTTCAAAAGTGACAAATGATTTGCACTTCAGAGGTGCTTTGGTCCCCCACTGTTTTTTTCCTGGTTTAGTCACCATGTTTTGGCCTTTAGCCAGAACGAACTTCAGATGCATCGTATAGGCAACGGCATAGTGATACCGTTATATTGTTTCTTCTTTGTCTTCGCTAGCAAGTTCTTTTGCTAATTCTTGACAGTCACTTTCTTAGTCACAGTCTTCCTTAGATTTTTGAATTTCCTACTGCAGGTTTAAAAAAGAATGATTGAAATAAAAACGAAAGATTTATACAAGTCCTTAGAAAAAAGAGTTTTCCAAATAGTTTCGGAGACCACGCTGCTTTTCTATTTACAGAATATAAGAGAGAAAATAAAAGAGGTATAACTTAAATTAAACAGTGGAAAAATCCATAACAAACTTTAAATAATAAAATTCTGAATATTTAGACACACTTCTGGGAGCTTGTATCAACGGGAAAAAAAGTTAAATTAAATCAAACGCTAGCTTCAAAAACAACTTTTAAAAATTTCGAATCCAAGTCTAAACATCTATCTAACCATATTTTTCATAAATATTTTGGATTTGTTTTACCGCGAAATGGAAGTTTAAAGAGTTATGTTGATGAAATAATTAATATAGGCAAAGTGACCATGTCTGCATTTTTTAAAAACCCAACGAGAAAGGGAATTAAAACTTAAAAATGTATAAAAGAATATTTAATACAAAAGTTTTAGCAGTGATAGAATAGGGAGCATAGATTTGTGTCGAAAGAAGAGGCACAGCAGTTGGAGCCAGGGGATTTATTTGGAGGTTGAATAAGGGGGCAGTTGTTCCTCCAATAATTTGGAGAAAAATCATTAAATAGCCCATGCCGGTTGAATTTCTGGATGTTTCTAGGCGTAATGACTCCGGGACGAAGTTTGCACATGCACATTGAATTCTAAGGGGACAATGTATTGATCGAATCGAGGGGAACTGGATCTCTGAGAAATTGATTTGCATAATCTGATGGTGAATTATTGATCCACAAAAGGGGAACAGGATCATGTGTCTTTTTCTAAGCCAATCAGGGAGTCAGAAATATTATTGGGAAAGGATTTCAGAGAATATAAGGAAAGGATTTTTGCTATAGTTTTTATTAGTGTGTGAATAGAATTCAAAGGAGTAAGAACAGTTTGACATTACTCATTAGGATATATTTGTGCTGATGATGAGTGGGATGTTTACCATATTAGAAGTTGATAATGGAGTTGTTAGCAATGATACAAGAGCCCCAAATATTGCAGTGGAAATCACGAGAGAATCACGGCTTTCTCTGGAATGGGATGAACTATATGCAAGATATGTGATATCATTGAGCAAATTTAAAATGGAAGATCAATTAAGCTTCGCTTCAAAAGTTGATATAGCGCATATGAATAGACTTCAAAGTGCTTTAAGTGCATTAGTGAAGCATACCGAAGACACTAAGCTATATTGCTAATTGTGCATATGTTATATTGTTGTTTTAATTATATCATAAAATTGTTTCGAAATAAAAAATGTTCCCTTTCTTTTTGTTAGAATGTTAGGCTAACGAATCATGGTCAGTCTAGATTCAGCAGTCAGAGTGATAGGATTGAAAAATGAATAAATTTGAGAAAGAGAGAATTAGGTCGAATCTTGTGATTATGGAAAAACATTTGATTTTGGATGTTAATTTTCTCAAGTTATCCCTTCAACGAAAGATATTCTCACAAGGAACACTTGACAATATAATGAAAACTGATTCTCCCCAATTGGACTATTGTATGAAGCTTTTACGACGTGACTCAAATGCTTATACTCAATTCATTGATATATTAATTGAAACAAAACAGAATAATATCGTGGATATACTTTTGAAAACATTGCCATAGATTCATTGTAGATGGCTCCCCATTCGAAAGAGGAGGCGTCACAGAGTTACTCCTCTCACCATTCCTCTCTCTGAATTTATCGAACGAGTATCAGTTTCGTTTTAGCTGTGAGAGAGTTGACATCGGAAACCAAAAATATTCTATACATGTTCACTATGCATGTACACTCTTGGCAGTTGGAGATCATGTGAGAATTGTATAATTATTGATGACTATAATGAAAAGTGCAAATTAGGTAATCCTTGTAAATTACATAGAGGCTATCCAGTACAAATTAAAGGATGTAATTCATGTCTTGAAGAGATTTGTGACTCTCACCCTAGAGGACATCTGTGCTCCAATTGTCACTATGAAAAATGTGATCAGTGGGAGAATGCTTATCCCGGTATGATTGGAAAGAATCCCAAACGTGATTTTAGCTTATTTCTACAACATTGGTATCGTCGTGGATTTAAAATTTTCTGGGAGGAAGAATCTGGTCTACGATTCAACTGTTGGGATAACAAGACAATTTGGTTTCTACGTCATCGTTGTGACGACGCTGCATATTATGACTATAAACCTAGTGATTTTTATTTTGCAGTTACTGAGTGTGATTCACCATTAGAAAACACTGTGTGTGATATTGCTTTAAATAGACAGATTGAAACTCGTGAATTTCATAATATGAATGCAAATAGTATCATTGACTATACAAAGAGATATGACAAGAGTGAAGTTACATTATACTGTAGAAAATGTGACCCTGGCTTTGTAGCCAATCAAGATCAATATACAGTGAATCCAAATGATTTACCAGCATTAGTGGTTCACGACAGTTGCCTATACACCGAAGAAGAAATCTAAAGTGAATAATAAAGACATTGTTGTATATATACATTTTTCATTTATTAATAAACAAATTCACATACATTTCTTAAGCACTTTACTCGTAGGGCACCGAAATTTATATTATACAGGTCTGAGAGGATATTTTCCACCATAAAGTCGTTCAGACGTGGATTGTCTACATAAATGTTGAAAAACTGCTTGTTAGTATAGTCGCGACATCGGAACACAAAATATAGTAGTGCATGGAAGCCACAGTTTTTAGTCGTCAGATCCTGCACTCTCTTCTGATTTTGAATAATAGTTTTCCCACTGCTCTCAATATAGTTGCTGATGTGTGGAGTGTAGGATGTATAGGGTAGGCCAAGACGATCAAAAAATTCAATCGTCTTCATTGCTTGAAAGATGCACAGCCAATGACCTGCCAGCACAGTCGACGGACTGCTATTAACAATAATTAGAGTATTGTTGACAGTTTGAATTTTTCCAAGAAAATCCGAGGGCAGACAATAGGATTTGTATTTGGACATGTAGGGGTCCATATTAAATACATAGATTAATTGACTGGTGTTCATGGTGCCAAGTCTAATAGAACACTGCCTTCGGGAGTGATTTCCCAATAGGTTTCATATTGATTTAGCAAGATTAGTGCAATACTCTCAGCTAACGGATCAGCTAATGTACACTCTAAACGCACACTCCCCGTTCATACTATACTCATATCCTGGGTGCCAGACAAATCCAATACAATGATACCATGTGCTTTAGCAAACATTTCTTCGGTTATACCGTTTTCAAATAGTTGTGAATCATGATCTAGGGTTTGAATTGTCAACTCTTACAATATCCTATAGGATTTATCAAAAGATAGATTGTAGAGTGGGATTCCATTTACTTTGCAGACAAGAGATGAAAGTCCAAACATTTCAAATTTATGTGGGCATCCAGTCCATGATCCTATTGCACTAGCGCTTTTTACAAATGCCAAGGCCAGTTTTGATGGAATTTTGCCATTGATAAAGGATGAGTCGGTGAAGGTACTTGACCCCGTGGCAATATGACGTTGATTGGTGATTTTATGAGGAACAAGTAGTTTTATATTATTTCCACTGGCTCTCAGTTTTTTTACTGCCAAAGCAACAGAACTCATAACTTGTTGTTTGCGTACATGAAGTATTGCCGAAGTGAGGGAGAGAGTTACATCTGGATTGGCATCGATTTCTTTTCTCAATATGAAATTGGATGGTGCAAGCGTCAATTTTATATCCACTTTAACATTGGGTGGTAGCCATAGGGGTATATTAAATATTTCATGATATATTTTTCCAACTAGATGTAATTCACTAGTTGTAGCATTTTTAAGTGCATCTGTACTATCAGTATTAGTAATATATTCATATCCATTGGAGGTGCCTCTCAATTCCTTGTATGAGGTGGGTGTCATCAGCATGAATTGCCTATAGCTTGTATAATTTGAGAGATTGTTGCTTGTGCTCACCAGCGTGCCATTGATGTAGACACTGATTTGACGAAATAAATAATGCAATATACAATTTTCATAGGATATTCCATCGGCAAGAATTGGCAATGTATTATCGGATTTCCGGACTTTCATTTGTAAATCTGTAAATGTCGAAGACATGTCCATAAAGTAGTCTTCATTGGAATAAACTTGAAAGCGGATATTATTGGAGAGGGGTTGTTGAGGATAAAATTGTTCATAGTAGCCATGTTTTACACTTATATCAACATTTTCTGCATTGAAAAGATTCAATGAGGAGGTGATTGAAGGTTGGTAATCCTTATGCGGTAGGTATGATATCTTAGGAAAAGAAATCTAGTTTCGATCTAACAATTCTCTTTCTGGGGCTTCTTTTTCTACTGTTTACCGTGCAAGTCGGCGTTTTCCTTCTTTTCTTTGACAGGGGTTATGTCTTTATTTTCTGACCTGAGTAGAGACTGATGAGTGATGCATTGTTTCTCCACCATTGTTTAAACCTTTTCCATTTTGTTTTAATCTCTCGCCAAGGGTTCGCGCACTGGCCCTAAGATTTTCCGAAGCACTTTTTTTTAAATCCTTGCCAGAGCCCAAATCGTATAGTTTAGAGGATGCAAAATATGTTGCAGCCGGTACAATATATTTTCTAGCCAGAGGTAGTGCAGAGCGAAACAGCTTAGCAAACCAACTGCGAAGACCATAGCCAGACATTGACAAGTGACCTTTTTAATAGTCCATTCCATTGCCCTGTTGTCATGGGCCAAGAGTATTAACATAGCAGTCAATATCAGGACAACTGAATACCACTTTTCTATTAGACATCTTGTTGAACGATGGGTCGAAAACGGCATGTAATCACAGCCAAACCTTTTGATATTGCTAGCGAATTACCTAATTCAGTTCTTAGTGTTAACTGACGGAGTTCCAAATAGGAAGTGTTTACGGGAATATACTGAAGATGCTTTATATTGTAAGGGTGAATATGTTCTTGATTGGTTTTTCGTTCAAGAACTCGTAGGAGGGGAACATTGCTATTGCCAACCCGGGATGTTTCCACAAATGAAGCATAGAGAAATATACAAGTGTCTGAGGTGAAACCAGGTCGATAATCAGCAAAAATAACATGATCTATCCTGTTAACAACTGCAGCATTTCTCCCACTGATCATATTCTGTTTAAAACCAAGAACATCTCTCAGACTATCATTGAGATAAATCATTTCAGTGTCAACAAGTGAGTTAATGTAAATCCTATCGTATTCCATTGAATAATTAAAATGGAATGAACCATTCCTACGATATGAGATTTTCTATTAATTTTTGCACACAAATCCGTCATATTACCATATTCTTTATATTTCAATGTGACATGAGGATATTCACTAGAATTAAGTGCTTCAACCCATTCATAATCGGCAAAGAGTGACCAATCGAATGGTATAACTTTTATCTCATATTTACGATCTTTTCTCAGGATATCGTATGTATTTTTGAGAATAGATTTGACAAGAGCCACTTCATACTTTCCATCATCGAATTTGATGGTGGGGGAGAGTTTCGTCCAAAAATCACTTGTTCTATTCAAGTCATTGTAGAGAGGGTCAGAAACAATGGACATGAAAATCACATAAAAATCAGAGTTGTATCCTAGCCAGCGAACAAGCAACTGTTTCTTGCCCCTACGAGTACGACTCTTTAATATCTTTTCAATTTGATAAATTTCACTAGTGTTTCTAACTTTTTGCAGTTCATATTCATAAAAACCACCGAGAATCTCATCTTCTTTGGTGTCTCTCAGTCGATATGTCGTGGGTGTAGTGTCTAGGATTTTGGACACTTTAAAAAGTTCAATGCTCCATAACTAATTCCCTTTTCAAAAATATTGGTTGTTCTATTAATTCGAACAGTATCACCAACATTGAATGTCTTCTTCTTTTTCTTATTGCCATTGGAATATTGCTTTAGAAAAGCATCAAATGTATTTTCACTGCAATGAACATCCCGAAAACCAACAAAGAGAAAAATCTCAAAAAACAAACAAACAAACGAGACTGTGGCCAGTGGAGAGAAAAGAAAACACAAATGAAAAACAACGCGGATATTTCGCCTATATCAAAACAAGGCGTCTTCAGCACGAAAGAAACACAAGAAGAACAGGATTAAAAAAACAAGCTAAAACTAAAAACGAATAAAACCACCACCAAAAAAAATGTACAATTGGTGCAAACTGATCCACGTAGGGAAAAGATGCTATTATAGAGTTACTTCAGTGAGGACACCAGAGTAACTGAGGAAAAATAAACTGTAAATTATTTTAATTATTCTGGTGCGAAATAATCCTTTTGTTAGCTATTACTGAAGCAAATCGTTTTGGTCTAGCAGGTAAAATAGTCCCCTGGTGATTATTTAAAATCTTAACTCCCTTATTGACTGTTGATTCACTCTATAGAAGGTTATCATAAACTGGGTCAATATTTAAATTACCTGTGTCCGTATTTATTGAAAGGTTAGCAAACATATGTTTTTTTATTTTCTATGGCTTCCCTCGCCTATTGAGTGTAACCCTTATCATTTGAAATAGCTAAGGCTTCATCAAATTTTACAAAATGATCTGGTTGAAACCAAATATGCTCTGCTAAAGCTGAAACAAAAGTTTCTGGAGGCCTGCTTAATTGTAGGGTTTTTTCTATAGAGTTTCGGTGTTCAATAAACCTTTCAACAAATTGTTGGTGAGTCCTACCAATATAGAACTTCCCACAAGAACACGGAATTTTATACACCCCACTTACTAAATTCCCCCGAGTTAAATCCTTACCAGAACTGAAGAAACTACCCATTGGCCTCAACGACTGGAAACATGTATCATTACCAAATATACGTAAAATCCGTGAAAGTTTCTCACCCAAACCAGGTACATATGGTAATGAAATGAAACTTTTTGATACAACTAAATCTAAAGACTGAGAAACCCCAATTACCCTACTATCATGTTTTAAGGTTGCCCCTTCTAGCAGGGCTAATATATTTGGTAGCGTGATATAAACTGAGGCGTTGGGTAAGAATCGGTACTCAAAATTCAGTGACAACTGATTTTATTTATAAAATAAGATAAAAGGAAAAATATTCTAATACTATTTATGTTGACTATTTCCAAATCTCTTCTAAGCTCAAACTATCTAGTAGTTCAAATCTAACGATATATACCGAAAAGAAAAAGATCAAGTTAATCCTGAGCTAGCGAATTTTACAACTTAAAGGGGTTACACTTGATCAGCTACTCAAGCCGTAATTTTTGGGTT
The DNA here is from genome assembly GCF_049724085.1 of Artemia sp. Qi Xiang Cuo. Taxonomy (NCBI): domain Eukaryota; kingdom Metazoa; phylum Arthropoda; class Branchiopoda; order Anostraca; family Artemiidae; genus Artemia; species Artemia sp. Qi Xiang Cuo. Next base: position 10,149,916 of record NC_142810.1, on the reverse strand, counting down.
ACTAACATCCTTTAGTTCAAGCTATTTTTGAGCTAAGCTAAGAATAACCGTATTTGCTTTTAATTCAAATTTTCATTAACCCAAACCAAGAGGTTCTTTTATTATTTCTTGAAAGGGTTGTGTATTCCTTTGACCTTTATTAAGGTTTAATTTTAGCAGGGAAACTTAATTGAAAACATCTGGACATAAAGGTTTAGAAATTCTTAAGCTGGTAATATTGTTTCCCTTTTTCCCTTAACCTGCTTGTATAAACATTGAGGTTACCTTTGTATAAACATGCAGTACGGGATTAACGAAATGAAAAAGTGATTAAAAGGGGAACGGTGTGTTCCTCTTCATATAAATGTCTGAAGATTGCACAAGGGGGGGGTATAAGTAATGTTATTGTCCGATAATTCAAATTTTAGAATAAAAGGTCTTTATAAAGTCAAGCTAAGTCTCAAGGGACTCTAGGCTGAAAAGGGGAAGCCCAAATGGCTCTCCTAGCTTTCTCTTCTTGGTTGAGGTTTTCTTTCCTCCTTAAACTCTTAGTTATTCAAAGCTTAAATTTCTGGGAAGAAATTTAATTTGGCTTATTGTAACCTTAAAACAATTCTTTTTTGTCCAAATGGCTCAAGCCTCGTTTAGGTGGAAATACGAATGAAACTATAAGTCCCAAAATCATCAATTTCTCTTATATACGTATTAAAATTATCTCCAAGTGACAGAAAGCCCTTTAGAGGTTTTTCTTCTTATTTTAACCTTTATCTTCAAACTTTTATCCCCAAGGAGAATTTCAGACAGACAGTGGGAGCTTATCGTTATTACAAAGTAAACACCTACTCTTTGTTCGATTTCCAAAAAAAGACTACCTTGTTTTCGTTCCTCAATCCCTATTTTAAGTTCTCTCTATTTTTTTCTTCTTTCCTGTCATTGGTCAGAGACCAGTTTGATGTCATCCTAATAATAGTTCTTAGTTCAAAAAGTTAGTATCCGCTTTCTCTATTAAAAACCCCGTTTTTGGTCATCTGATTCAAATCGCTTAATATCTCTTGTCGTTGACCCCTTGAGTTTGAAGTGGCAGTCCGCTATTTGCATTTGCATTTTATGGTCCATGTTGAATCAAGGGTACATTTGTTCAAAAACAAGCTAAAGTTGTTTGTTTCCTTAAACAAAGAAAATTAATACTTCGTTACTTTTATCATTACGCAAAAGTCATACTTTGCTATCTTTACAATTTAGTCAGGTGATGATCTATCTTTACAATTTAGTCAGGTTATGATGGCTTTCCCACATTTTTACTACCTCCCACACTTAAAACTCTTAGTACAGTTTTTTTTTCTTAATGAAACTATAACTTGGTAAGAATCAATTTAGTTCAATCTCTTCCTGTTCTACATTTACGTGGAATCCTTGAGACTTTTGTTTCCTATAGTCTAACTATAGTTTTCTCATTGTTTTGAATATAATTCCAATAGAGACTAGTCCTAATAAAAATAGAAATAGATTAAGGGTATTGAAAAAAATGTCCAATAGCTAGCCGTTTTCCTTCCTTTTTCGTCCTTTAAGGAAATGTGCATTTTTCTTAGCTCAGCTATGCCAATCTGCGTCTTGGTGTTGTTCTGGAAATATATAGAAATTAAATCTTCAAATTCTTTGCTCCATTCGTGTTTTATACCAGCTATGGACAGGTTTCCTTCTAGGCTAATTATCGATATATTTAAAGGTGCCATTTCTTTTGTAATCTGTCCCCTATACATACTGTTCATCTTTAACATTTCTGCAGTTAGAGAACATTCTTCTGGCAATTTCACTATTGAGCTGCCTTTTATATATCTGAATTTACTGCTTTTCTCTGTTTTACATTCGAAATTTATTCTTATTTCTTCTTTGAAAGGAGATGTGATTATATACTTTTCCCTTCCAATTCTTTGGATTAAGATTTTATTTTCCTTTATAATTTTGGTTTGACACTCTTTATCAATTAATGCATTATTTTCCATATAGTTTGCTAAACTGCAGGAGTTAATTTGTGTGCTTCTAATAATAAATTGGTGGTTGCACAATAGTGGTATACTCTTTAAATTACATCCTTTTTCTATATTGGCATCTTCTAAAAAATATCTCTTTTGATCTTTACTTAACCCAAAAAATTTGAACTCATTTTCTATTTGAAAGATATACGAAGTGTTTGACACTGGGAACGGAATGTTGGGCATTTCGAACATTCTGAACCCATCTTGCTTATTTGATATAGAAAAATCACAAATAACCAACAATTTCAATTGTTGTGTCACCACATTGCAGCTAGTCGATTTATAAAGTTCCAGTAAGCCGTATCGTCTGTAAGTTACCGATATTCTATAACCTATTGGTAGTGAATTTTCAATTTCGAAAATTGTCCTAAGCATGTCTGCCGGATCTGTGACAATGAATGGGAATGTTTATTTTCTGCTTGAAGAATAGAAAGGATTACTGTTTCTATTTTCTTTACTAGCTTTTTTATTTGGATAGAACCTTTTGTCATTTCTTTTTTTATCTGTAATTTTAGGAAATTTATTTCATTAATTTCTTTTTATATATACTTGATAATTCTCTTAGAGGTCCTTCCCAAAATTTCTAAGCTTTTGTTTCTTTCCATTCTTAATTCTCTGCCGAGGTCACTTACTAACGATATATATCTGTCCGACATGTGTAGTAACCTTTCATTTTTTTTCAGTTAAATAATCTACCTGATGAAGAATGGTTTCTACATTTTCTTCCGTGGCTAGTCCTGTGACCCATCCTATTGTTTTTCCCAAAAGTGGTAAAAGACTTTGTTTGTTTCAATTTATATTATCTGTCATTAACGATTCTAATATTTTGAGAATTCCATTTCCTTCACTTAATTCTAAATGTAATACTTTGCACTTATCTATTACATATTCCTTTAGGTCATGTATTTCTCATAGTTCTGTGAAATTCTTTTTTCCCTTTTCTAAGTCGTTATTGACTATTTGTTCCATAATTATAATATTTTCGAGATTTGAAATAATCTGAATCAGATCTGAATTTCAGATCTGAATCTAAATTAGATCTAAGGCTTTCAATATTAACATAGCATATTACCTGACCTATTGCGTTAAATTGAAAAATCTGACAAATATCTTTGAAAGCTATTTGGCAAAGTATTTATGTTTCCTTAAGCAATATCCCTCTTGTAAATAGGGTCACCTAAACAAACAGGGTTCCAACTATTTTGCTGAATTGGTTTTATGTCCATTAGTTACCTTTAAATATGGCGAGATTCAAGTGTATTCTGTTGAAAACTGCGGAAGGGTCTGTGATTCTACACACCCATGACACTATTCGTTCCGAAATTACAGATACGCTAGCGTTATGGAGTAATCATACTCCCTGTGAACGTCGACCTTATGACCGTATGTGTTTTGATATGGTCATTGTCCCATTTCGGGGGTGTCGTCCTCATAGTAGACAGTCTCTTGGCTGTCAGAGAAGGTTACATTTCCACACCCTTCGTCCTACGGACATAATTGTGAGTTATACGGTTAATTCAGTTGATTTATCTTTTGGTGGTGTTTGCCAGTGTCCCTGGTTACTTCCCTTAATTTATAGTGATTAGTTAACAGTAATGGCAGGCTGCAAGTGTATTTTATTTAAAACTTTGGAAGGTTCTATAATCTTACATACTCATGACACTATTTGCAGTGAGAAAGTTGAATGTCTTATGTTATGGTACTCCCATACTTGTGAACTTTGTCCTCCTTACTCTCGTTGTTTTGATATGGTTATAAAGCCCTTCCCAGATTATATCCCCGTTGGTATGAGGCTTTTATCCTGTGATAGACGTTTACATTTTCATAACAACTTTAATTCAAATATAATTAGATATTCTGTTCTTAGTGTTGCAGATCTTGATTTAGGAGATCTTTGCCTATATCCAGGCTCCCCCTCTTATTTTACAGTAATTTCTTTATGTTATGTCTAGTTTAAAGTTTATCGTCGTTTTAACAAGTGACGGGAAGATTATTTTGCACACACACCATAGTGTTTCTTTGGATTTAACCGACAATTTAAGAATTTGCGACATTTCTTCCTGTGGACATAGCCCTATTAATCATCGGTGTATGGTTTTGGTCTTCGTTGGAATTTAATTAGTTACCCTTGAACACTTTCATACCGATCTAGCAAGAAAATAAACTAAATTATACTCTGTTCAGGTCGCAGATTTTGAAGGGTTTTGTATTTCTCTAGAGGATACTGGCTTGGATCAGCCTTTTGAAAGTTTAAATTTATAATAAGGTAAGTTTGTTATTTATTAATGTTTTGCTATTTTTCCGCCGAGAAAATACTTTAAACTAGGATCTTTATAATTTAGTGGTTTTGATTTAGCCTTTCTTTCATGAATAAATCTTCCTTGTTCATAATTATCAAATGTTTGCACCGAAGTATCTCCTTCCGAATTTTCATTTATTTCCTCACTGGTTATTTCGTCCTTGGGTTGTAATTGAGGCTCTGGTAATATCAATTCTGTGTCTGTTCCTGTGTTACCAGGGCCATTCTCCTCACTTGAAGTCGTAATGTAAGGCTGGTTTATACTTTCCAAATTATTATCATTTATTTGGTTTAATAAACTTCCCTTTAAATTACATTGCCAAATATTATGGGAGATCTCTTCCTCTATCTGTGTTTTATTCATTTGTTCCCCTTCAATTTCGTCTGGTATAGGATCTAAGGGCTTGTCATCTACCTTTGACCTTTGTTTTGCTATCTCGGGGTTCATGGCTAAAAAGCTTTTGTGGTCGTGTATCTTTTTAAGTTGTATTATATTTACCAAACTGCGGTTACAGGTTTTTAAATCCCGTAATAAAAAAAAATTTGTATATAATTACGATAACACTAGATAAGATCCCCTGTATGAATAATCTTTGTATGTACTTTCTTGGATGACGTGCACTAAATTATTAGGGAAGATTTCGATTTCCAATATTCTTTTGGTTGTATTGTGCCGCTTGACCTTTTCGGGCCCTTTTTAATTCGTTCATACATACTTGTAGGCTGACAAATACCTCTTGAACAAAGATTTGATACCCATTCATCTTCTGAATAGAAACCCTCCCTCGGATTAGAAACAATGTTATCAAATACTGATTTCGCTTCGAAACCATGTAGTAGAAAAAAGGGTGTATATTTTCTGCTAGCATCTATACTAGTGTTTAATGCTAATTGTATGAATGGTAAGAATTCACTCCAATTTCCTCTATGTATCTCATCGTGGTAGTGAGTTAGTATTCTTTTTACACATTTTACTCTATTTTCTGCTAATCTATTAGATTGGGGGTTTCTTGGCGATGAATGTATAATTTTGAATCCTAATTCTTTGGCGATTTCATTAAAGATTTTACTTGTAAAGCATGTGGCATTATCAGACAGTAGGAAATCCATATTTCCAAAATGGGATATGATTTCCTTTATTATAAATTCCATCACTGATTTTGACCTGAGGTCTTTGGCTGGCGCTATCACTGTGTACTTAGTAAAATGCTCTACCGCAATAATTATATATTGGTCACCATTAGCGCAAAGTTGTAATTTTCCCGTGGTATCCATTGACCAGATATGAAATGGGTGGTCAGGGAAAATACTTTCTCTTAATTTAGGATATATATTGCTAACTTTTTTCCTCCGTAAACATAGATACCAATTCTTTACTGCCTCTTCAACTTGGCAGTACATGTGTTCAAGAACACAACTTTTGTTCAACCTATTCACAGCTTTTTACACCTTTATGTCTGTTTTTAGTAGAAAACTCGTACGTATAAGATTAATGAGTCCTCTACTCAGTTTTTTTGGTAGGATAATTTTAATTTGCTGTGTCTCTTTCCTTTTTTATGAGTAGTCTGGTGCGTACAGTAATCCTTCGAATAGAATCATCTGAAGATCTCTTAACCATTTCACAACAAAAGGATTCCCTTCCCCCGAATTTGAGTTTTCTGGTATGTTGTTAATTTGAGCTGTGCCAGAAACTTCAAAATTTGGAAATTTTTCCTGCAGGTTACCCCTCTTAGCGCATAGGTATGTGGGTATCCCAGACCCATCCCAATTATCCATACTAGTGACCCTTTCTATAGTCCTAGTCTTTGCAAGCTCCACCGCCCGAGCTTGTCGTATCCATAACGGCTCGTCCCTCCCAAGTCTGAATCCCAGGACGTTTGGGATTCAGCCCGATTATCCTTAGCGCCAGTAACTTCTACAGTAGTTTTGGTCTTGGCAAGTTCCGCCGTCAGAACTTGTCCTTTAAAGGGTTCAATTTCACTCCCCTCTAAAATTGACCTGCTGTCAGTAAAACACGCATGCGTACTGCCCTTTACTTTTACCTCTTTCAGTTTGCCGTGGATAGTCCCAGAGGTTAGGCATCTATCCCTGTACCCAGGCTTGTTCCCTCTTATAGAAGGTAACTCCTTTTCAGTATTACCACTGAATTCATCCCATTTCGATGGTATGATAGCTCCGGGAATGTTTGAGCTACCTGTATTTGACTCATGTCCCTCACAGGGCCTGGTCAAACCAGTCTGGCTCTACTGTTCTTTTCTACCCTCCATAGACTGTTAATTATTTTTATCTATATCCTGGTGAGATTTTAAGCGTAAGAGTGAATTTTCTAACCTTATTATTTCATCAATTGCCACCTTAATTTCAGGGTCTTCTAATTGAAATCCCCTCATCTCTTCTTTACCAATCCCAAAAAAATCAATCGGTTCCTCGTCTCCTAATAGGACTAAATATTCTACTTCTAACTCATCAAGATTAATTGACCTATTTTCCTTAACAAATTGTGAGCTAGGGCGACTCAAATAGTCTGCAGGGTTCCTACTGGTACTAATTTGGTGATATGTATACAAATCGTTGTCTAATAGAACCGCAATTCTATATAATTTTGAGTGAAGATCCTTTGATCTTTTAAGATATGTTAGTGCAGCACAGTCTACAAATATGTGAGTTCTCGCGGCCCATAAATATCCTTTTTGGAAGTGCTTTAGACTTTGTACTAAGGCAAACAGTTCCCTGTTGTGGTTATCAAACCTTGAGGCTGCACCACTAAGAACCTTTGAATAGGTTGCCACAATTCGAAATCTATCTGTCGTTTCGCATTGTTGCATTAAAATTGAAGCAATACTTTTTTCCGAGGCATCTATGACAAGGTAAAATTCCTTGTCTTTATCCGGGAATTCTAGAAAAATACTATTTGTATTTAATAATTCTGTTTTTAATTTTTCAAAGGCTACACTTTGTTCTGGGCCGAAAATAAAAGGAATGTTTTTTCTAGTTAGTCGAATTAAAGGTTCGGCTAATTTTGCGTAATTATGATAGAATCCCCTGTAATAACCTGTTAAGCCCAAAAATGACCTAATTCCTGTGACGTCACTTGGTGGTTCTAATTTCTGTATAGCTTCTAATTTTTGTGCTTGTGGTATTACTCCTTTTGTGGAGACCCGAAACCCTAACAAGTCACATTCTTCCGAAAAAAATTGAGATTTATCAATATTAAGCCTTAGATTAAATTTTATAGCCTGTTTTAAAGTTAGTTCAATATGTTTCAAATGTTCTTCAAAGTTCCCTGACGTATGTACTGTCAAGTCATCTACATAACTTGATAAAAATGAAGAAAATTCTGGTCCATAAACCTGATTTAAAAATTCAACAAAAGCGCGGGGCGAGAAAACTGATCCTTGTGGCACGCGTTTAAATACATAAGAAATCCCCTTATTTGAGAAACTAAAGTATTTTTGGCTTTCTTCAGCTAAGTTACAGTGACTAAATCCATTTCTAATATAAATTGTTGAAATTAATTTGGTTTTATTAGATAGATCAGAGATGACCTCTGAAATTCTTCGAACACCCCACTGTGAGTCTTTTATCGCCTTATTTATTGCTCTTAAATCTATGAGGAACCGGCTATTACTTTCATCCCACAAGTTTTTTGCTGGAATTTTCCCATCCTTTCCTGGTTTTCCTATACAAAATATAGGAGCTGTATATTCAGAACGTCTTATTTCAATTATTCCTACTCTCGCCATTTCGTTTATGTGTTTTTGTAAGCATTCTGTCATTGAAAATGGCAAAGGGAATTGTTTGACACACTTAATAGGTATATCTGTGTCTATTTTTATCTTATATCCTGGGAGGTTATTTTGCCCTACATCATAAGGTCCAGTTGCAAAGGCTCGTTTAAACTTTAATAGGATTGTTTATACTATTTGTTTTCTTTCTGAACTTAATGTACCCGTTTTAATTCTCTTTAAAAATTCGCTGTCTTCCTATCCTATTTTATTTTCCTCTATAGAGAGGGATTCCTCTTTATTTTCTATTACTCCTGCTGCTAAGAGAGTTGCATCCCTTAAATATTCATTGTTTATCACCTCATATGAACCAACGGTTTTACCTCGTGGTAAGTTTAGAGGTTCATCGCTCGTATTAAAATAAACTATTTTTATTGCATTGTTATAAGTTTCACATAGCGACGGAGATAAGTGTAATTGTGTCTGAATATTCGGGGTAAACATTATAGTGTCGCTGTGAGCTACAAAGGGTGCTGAGTGATTTGACAATTTGGCCTTAATGATTTTGAAACAATTGGCCTGAATACAGACCTGTTTTGCTATATATGTTAATCCCCTTCCCGAAATTTCTTCCGTGAAATACGCAAGGGAATTTATTTCCTCCGTACCTGTATTTCCTAATGAAATTTTATTATATTTTAAATTTAACGTACAATCCAGTTTGTTTAACATATCATATCCTATAATTACGTCAAATTTCAAGTCTGGAATAACTAAAAATTTCTAAAATAATCTTTCATTTCGTTTTGCCTCATCTGTAATGCAGAATGCTACATTTATCTCTCCTATTAGTGGTAAAGTCTCTCCACTTAAAGATTTCACGTTTCGGGAGGATGGTTTGAGGCGTCTACGAACCTCTACTGGAAATTTTGAAATATTTCCTCCTTTAATAAGTTTCTTTGGCACCCGCTATCTACAAAACATTTTTCAAAACTTTGAGGCGCTATTTCAGGAGTCCAAATAAATGGAAAGAACATTGTCCAATTTTATTTTCCTTCAACGCACTAAAACAAATATTTTCATTTTAGTTTGTAGGAGGGTTTGTGATTCTATTTTCAGGCTTAGGACTTACCTCCTCTAAGTCCTGCCTGATTAGTTTTTTTTTCAATAGGATTTGGTGCCATACATTTGTCTGCACTATGCCCAAATTCTTGGCACCTTATACATGCTAGACTTTGCCAACAATCTTTACGATAATGTCCGGGTTTTCCGCAATTCGTACACTTTGGGACTTTGCAATCCACTTTCATGTGTCCCAGTCTCCCATAATTAAAACATTTTCCCTTATAATTGCCCTTGTTTTTATATTCTACTCTGTGGTTAACTCTAGGTTCTTTAGAGGAATTCCTGTCTCTTGAGTCTAATACTGCTGCTCCCAGGGACATATCTGGGGAATCCCTATATATTAAATCTATTGCTTCGAATCTTTTTGCAAGTGTTAATAATTAATCTTGGTCGTCCAAGGCCTTAGATTGTTCTAATACTCTCCTTCCAATGGAAGGGAGCATGCCACCTTTAAAAATACTCATCTTAATGTCATTTGCTCTTATACCAGGAGAATTTTTTGCATTCTATTGCCTTTCCCCTGATCCGGGAGTAAAATTGATGTGCTAACTCAGATGGCCTTTGTTTTTCAGAGAGCAGCTCTTGCAGTTTTTGTGCAGCTGGTTTTTCATGTAAAAAGGCTTCTTTTAGAAGTTTTTCTAAATGGTCTAAATCTTTTATTTTGGGAATATCTAAACTTGTTGCGAATCTTTGTATCTCTCCTCTTGTATAACAGATAGCTTGATTTATCATAGCAATATATTTCCCTAAACTCCTCTGTATTTGTTTAAGTCTGATAATCCATGAATGGATTTCATTTGGATATGTTAGTAACGAGATGGGGGGCGCTTGCTCCACAAACAGGTTTTGAAGCCTGTTTGTGACTGGAGCGTCTCCATATTGCTCCTGTAGGGCGTTTATTTTAGCTTATGCGTCCTTCTCTACTCTTATTCTCTCCTCTTGCGCTTGTCGTATGGTAATTTCTAATTCTTTAATTTTGCTTTCATTGGAACTCATGATGGATATATTCTTTTCAATTCTTAGAGTTGGAAACGGTTTGATTCCTTATAGTGCTTTAAGTCGCTAAAATGGGTCTACTTATAAATTGTATGAGAATTTTCTCAGTACCTTGGTTTAAACTTACCCTCAAGTTTAGTATTATAATTACACACTCTTGAGGATGATTACCCTATGACCCAATTTAGGTAAATTACAGACGCAGATACTAAAACTTGTAGCAAAGAGAAAGAGAAGGAGAAGAAAGAAAGAATCTTAGGAAGATAAAAGATAAAAGTCTGTCTGAGCTTCCGCCTTAGGTTAAAATTTCCTTTAATGAACACTTTTTCAAACTTTTCTGTCTTGGATAGATTGGGAAAACTGAACACACACCTTCTTGTGAGGAACAGAGGACTAAATTTTACCAACTTTTATGAATTCAATTAATCCTCCCCCACTTAAACGAAAGTTGCACCGAACTTGAGTACCGCTGCGACCAGTTGTAAGGTTGCCCCTCCTTGCAGGGCTAATAAATTTGGTAGCGTGATACAAACTGAGGCGTTGGGTAAGAATCGGTACTCAGAATTCAGTGACAACTGATTTTATTTATAAAATAAGATAAAAGGAAAAAATATTCTAATTCTATTTATGTTGACTAATTCCAAACCTCTTCTAAGGTCAAATGATCTACTTGTTCAAATCCACCAATGTATACCGAAAAGAAAAAGATTAAGTTAATCCTAAGCTAACGAATGTTTTAACTTAAAGGGGTTACACTTGAACAGCTAGTCAAGGCATGAGTTCTGGGTCATAAAAATCCTTTAGTTCAAGCTATTTTTGAGCTAAGCTAAGAATAACCGTACTTGCTTTTAATTCAAATTTTCATTAACCCAAACCAAGAGGTTCTTTTATTATTTCTTGAAAGGGTTGTGTATTCCTTTGACCTTTATTAAGCTTTAATTTTTGCAGGGAAACTTAATTGAAAATATCTGGACATAAAGGTTTAGAAATTCTTAACCTGGTAATATTGTTCCCCCTTTTCCCCTAACCTGCTTGTATAAACATTGAGGTTACCTTTGTATAAACATGCAGTACGGGATTAACGAAATGAAAGAGTGATTAAAAGGGGAACGGTGTGTTCCTCTTCGTATAAAAGTCTGAAGATTGCACAAAGGAGGGGGGGGGTTAAGTAATGTTATTGTCCGATAATTCCAATTCTCGAATGTAAGGTCTTTATAAAGTCAAGCTAAGTCTCAAGGGACTTTAGGCTGAAAAGGGGAAGCCCAAATGGCTCTCCTAGCTTTCTCTTCTTGGTTGAGGTTTTCTTTCCTCCTTAAACTCTCAGTTATTCAAAGCTTAAATTTCTGGGAAAAAATTTAATTTGGCTTATTCTAACCTTAAATAAATTCTGTTTTGTCCAAATGGCTCAAGCCTCGTTTAGGTGGAAATACGAATGAAACTATAAGTCCCAAAATCATCAATTTCTCTTATATACGTATTAAAATTATCTCCAAGTGACAGAAATCCTTTTAGAGGTTTTTCTTCTTATTTTAACCTTTATCTTCAAACTTTTATCCCCAAGGAGAATTTCGGACAGACAGTGGTAGCTTATCGTTATTATAAAGTAAACACTTACTCTTTGTTCGATTTCCAAAAAAAGACTACCCTGTTTTCGTTCCTGAATCCCTATTTTAAGTTCTCTCTATTTTGTTCTTCTTTCCTGTCATTGGTCAGAGACCAGTTTGATGTCATCCTAATAATAGTTCTTTGTTCGTTTCCTAAGCTAAAGTTGTTTGTTTCCTTAAACAAAGAAAATTAATACTTCGTTACCCTTATCATTACACAAAAGTCATACTTTGCTATCTTTACAATTTAGTCAGGTTATGATGTATCTTTACAATTTAGTCAGGTTATGATGGCTTTCCCACATTTTTACAATGTTTAACCCGTCTATTTTCAATTATTTTGTCAATAAACTTAATTGGATAACTATTACAAAACAAAATATCCCTCAAGTATAACAATTCCGAATCTAGAAATTCCTGGGAACAAATTCTAAAGTTTCTATCCACTAGTGAAATTGCAACCCCCCATGTCACCAACATAGGGTGGTAAGAATGAAAATTTAAATACCTATTATTGTGTGTTGGTCTTCTGTAAATCGAGAAAAGTAAATGGAGATCCCTTTTAATAAATAAAATATTCAGAAAAGGTAATTTATTATTATCCTTAAACTCAACTGTAAATTTAATATTATTATCAAAACTATTTAAATGCTTACAAAATAGGTCTAAGGAGCCCAATTCATGTTTCCAAAATCACACCATATCATCCATGAACCTACCCCAGAAGCAAGGGGAGATTCTAAAACTGTTTATAGCGGAGGTTTCAATGGCATCTATGAATAGATTTGCCAATAAAGGAGAAAGAGAAACCCCCATAGGTAACCCAAAAATTTGTCTATAAAACTTCTCTGGAAAACCAAAATAAAAAGAAAAATTATTTACTAGAATAATTAGTCTCATAATGACTTCAATATACATCAAAGTGTTTTTCTAATTTACTTTTTAAAATGTCCTCTCACCTTTTTAAATCACAATTTGAATACATGGAAACAACATCGAAACTGCAAAGAATTGAACTATCCTCCAACGTGAAATTTCGCAATTTATTATTAAGATCAGTCAAATTTTTAAATATGATTTATGTGTTCCCAAAAGTGGACGCAATGCTACCGACAACCATTTTCCTAATTTTGAAACAGGTGACGGAAAATTTGACAAATAGGACGGAGGGGGGCTCCAGTCTTATGAATCTTAGGTAGACCATAGATCTTGGGTGCCGAACAACCCCTAGGATAATATTTGTTATAAAACTGTGGTGTAATGTGAAAATTATTTTTCATTGACTCCAATTCCTTTCTTGTTGATTTTACATATTTATCTGTATGATCAAAATCAAGTTTTTTGCATGTAATATTGTCAGAAATAATGGATTTCATTTGATTATTATAGTCTTCAGTGTTCATAATTACGATCGTGTTACCCTTATCGGCTCTGGTGATAGTAAGGAATTTATCCTTTTTCAAATCTCAAAGTATTTTAATGTCATTTTTTGTGAGATGTATTTTCCAATTAAGCTGACATTAAAGCTGTTTAGTTTTCTTACGATCTTGGCTCTAAGTTCCTAAGGAGTCTCAAATCTATCAACAGAAGCCATAATTCCTGACTCCACCTTTGAAATTATTTTTCAATAGGAGATTGTTGTTGGAAAACAGAACTTAGAACCCTTCGACAAAACGGCTTCCTGTTTAATATTAAGAGGTTTAGAAGACAAATTATTAATTGCTGGACCCAGACAATGACGAGGATAAAAAACATCTGAATCTTGGAAATTCTCAAACAAAAGTTTATTAAACTGGTGAACCAAACGAACCTTGGACAAATGAAAATCATGGCGAAAAGATATATTGGCTATTTCCTTAATTCGCATAAAAATGTCAGATAGAAGGTTATTTCTTAAAAGGGTTTCAACAGAATTTAAGTCCTTAGACAGTTGAAAACGTCTCTGTTTTTGTTCATAAATTACGTGATTTAAAGCCATTAGGCTTAATTTGTTTTTTAATTTTGTTTCATTTTCACTTCCAAAATGGGTACATATTTTAAAAGTTTTCGGAATCACTGATTCCTTCTTGCAATTTTTTAAGCAAATTTGTTGATTTAATAAATTTGCATGTTTTTTAACTAAAGACAAATAATAATTGACAGAAGCGGCTAATTTTTGCCCGTAAAATTGACGAATGAAAGATCTTAAGCCGAACTGGCCAGCCATGACAAAAACCAACAAAGAGAAAAATCTAAAAAAACAAACAAACGAGACTTTGGCCAGTGGAGAGAAAAGAAAAGACAAATGCAAAATAACGTGGATATTTCGCCTGTATCCAAACAAGGCGTCTTCAGCACGAAAGAAACACAAGAAGAACAGGATTTAAAAAAAAAACAAGATAAAACTAAAAACCAATAAAACCACCACCAAAAAAAAAATGTACAATTGGCGCAAACTGATCCACGTAGGGAAAAGATGCTATTATACAGTTACTTCAGTGAGGACACCAGAGTAACTGAGGAAAAAAAACTGTAAATTACTTTAATTATTCTGTTGCGAAATAATCCTTTTGTTAGCTATTACTGAAGCAAATCGTTTTGGTCTAGCAGGTAAAATAGTCCCCTGGTGATTATTTAAAATCTTAACTTCCTTATTGACTGTTGATTCACTCTTTAGAAGGTTATCATAAATTGGGTCAATATTTAAATTACCGGTGTCCCTATTTATTGAAAGGTTAGAAAACATATGTTTTTTTAATTTCTATGGCTTCCCTCGCCCATTGAGTGTGACCCTTATCATTTGAAATAGCTAAGGCTTCATCAAATTTTATAAAATGATCTGGTTGAAACCAAATATGCTCTGCTAAAGCTGAAACAAAAGTTTCTGGAGGCTTGCATAATTGTAGGTTTTTTTTTTATTGAATTTCGGTGTTCAATAAACCTTTCAAAAAATTGTTGGTGAGTCCTACCAGTATAGAACTTCCCACAAGAACACGGAATTTTATACACCCCACTTACTAAATTCCCCGAGTTAAATCCTTACCAGAACTAAAAAACTACCCATTGGCCTCAACGATTGGAAACATGTATCAATACCAAATTTACGTAAAACCCGTGAAAGTTTCTCACCCAAACCAGGTACATATGATAATGAAATGAAAGTTTTTGATACAACTAAATCTAAAGACTGAGAAACCCCAATAACCCTACTATCATGTTTCACCCTTCTATTTTCAATTATTTTGTCAATGAACTTAATTGGATAACTATTACAAAACAAAATATCCCTCAAGTATAACAATTCCAAATCCAGAAATTCCTAGGACCAAATTCTAAAGGCTGTATCCACTAGTGAAATTACAACCCCCCATTTCACCAACACAGGGTTGCAAGAATGAAAATTTAAATACCTATCATTGTTCGTTGATTTTCTTTAAATAGAGAAAAGAAAATGGAGATTCCTTTTAATTAATAATATATCCAGAAAATGCAATTTATTATTATCCTCAATCTCAAGTGTAAATATAACAATATCATCGAAACTATTTAAATGATTACAAAATAGGTCTAAGGAGTCCAATCCATGTTTCCAAAAGCGCACCATATAATCCATGAACCTACTCCAGAAGCAAGGGGAGATTCTAAAACTGTTTATAGCGAAAGTTTCAATGGCATCTATGAATAGATTTGCCAATAAAGGAGAAAGAGAAGCCCCCATACTTAACCCAAAAATTTGTCTATATAACCCATCTAAAACCAAAATAAAATTCATTTACTATAATAATTAGTCTAATAATGATTTCAATATCCAAACTGGTTAAAGTCACATCCTTTATTAAATCAAAGTGTTTTTCTAATTTACTTTTTAAAATATCCTCGCACCTTTTAAAATCACAATTTGAATACATGGACACAACATCGAAACTGCAAAGAATTGAACTATCCTCCAACGTGAAATTTCGGAGTTTATTAGTAAGATCAGTCGAATTTTTAAAATATGATTTTTGTGCTCCCAAAAGTGGACGCAATGCTACCGACAACCATTTTCCTAATTTTGAAACAGGTGACGGAAAAGTTGACACAATGGGACGGAGGGGGGTTCCAGTCTTATGAATCTTAGGTGGACCATAGATCTTGGGTGCCGAACAACCCCTAGGATAATATTTGTTATAAAACTTTGGGGTGATGTGAAAATTATTTTTCATTGACTTCAAATCCTTTCTTGTTGATTTTACATATTTATCTGTAGGATCAAAATCAAGTTTTTTGTATGTAATAGTGTCAGAAATAATGGATTTCATTTGATTATTATAGTCTTCAGTGTTCATATTTACGATCGTGTTTCCCTTATCAGCTTTGGTGATAGTAAGTAATCTATCCTTCTTCAAATTTGAGAGTAATTTAATGTCATTTTTTTGTGAAATATTCTCACAAGTTAAGCTCATGTTTAAGTTGTTTACTTTTCTTACGATTTCGCCTCTAATTTTTTGAGGAGCATCAACTTTATGTATAGAAACCATAGTTCCCGACTCCATTTTTGAAATTATTTTTGAATAGGAGATTGGTGTTGGAAAACAGAACTTAGAACCCATCGACAAAACGGCTTCCTGTTGAATATTAAGAGGTTTAGAAGAAAAATTCTTAATTGCTGGACCTAGACAATGTCGAGGATAAAAAACATCTGAATCTTGGAACTTCTCAAACAAAAGTTTATTAAACTTGTCAACCAAACGAACCTTTGACAAATTAAAATCATGGCGAAAAGATCTAATGGCCATTTCCTTAATTCGCATAAAAATGTCAGATGGAAGGTTATTTCTCAAAAGGGTTTCAACAGAATTTAAGTCCTTAGACAGTTGAAAACGTCTCTGTTTTTGTTCATAAATTACGTGATTTAAAGCCATTAGGCTTAATTTGTTTTTTAGTTTTGTTTCATTTTCAGTTCCAAAATGGGTACATATTTTTAAAGATTTCGGAATCACTGATTCCTTCTTGCAATTTTTTAAGAAAATTTGTTGATTTAACAGATTTGCATGTTTTTTAACTAAAGACAAATAATAATTGACAGCTGCGGCTATTTGTTGCCCGTACAATTGACGAATGAAAGATCTTCAGCCGAACTGACCAGCCATGACAAAAACCAACAAAGAGAAAAATCTAAAAAAACAAACGAACGAGACTGTGGCCAGTGGAAAGAAAAGAAAATACAAATGCAAAACATCGCGGATATTTCGCCTGTATCCAAAGAAGGCGTCTTCAGCACGAAAGAAACACAAGAAGAACAGGATAAAAAAACCAAGATAAAACTAAAAACCAATAAAACCACCACCAAAAAAAAAAAATGTACAATTGGCGCAAACTGATGCACGCAGGGAAAAGATGCTATTATAAAGCTATTTCAGTGAAGACACCAGAGTAACTGAGGAAAAATAAAAAAACTGTAAATTACTTTAATTATTCTGTTGCGAAATAATCCTATTGTTAGCTATTACTGAAGCAAGTCGTTTTGGTCTAGCAGGTAAAATAGTCTCCTGGTGATTATTTAAAATATTAACTCCCTTATTGACTGTTGATTCACTCTTTAGAAGGTTTTCATAAATTGGGTCAATATTTAAATTACCTGTGTCCCTATTTATTGAAAGGTTAGCAAACATATGTTTTTTAAATTATATGGCTTCCCTCGCCCATTGAGTGTGCCCCTTATGATTTGAAATAGCTAAGGCTTCATCAAATTTTACAAAGTGATCTGGTTGAAACCAAATATGCTCTGCTAAAGCTGAAACAAAAGTTTCTGGAGGCTTGCTTAATTTTAGGGTTTTTTCTATTGAGTTTCGGTGTTCAATAAACCTTTCAACAAATTGTTGGTGAGTCCTACCAAAATAGAACTTCCCACAAGAACACGGAATTTTATACACCCCACTTACTAAATTTCCCCGAGTTAAATCCTTACCAGAACTAAAGAAACTACCCATTGGCCTCAACGATTGGAAACATGTATTAATACCAAATTTACGTAATACCCGTGAAAGTTTCTCACCCAAACCAGGTACATATGGTAATGAAATGAAACTTTTTGATTCAACTAAATCTAAAGACTGAGAAACCCAAATAACCCTACTATCATGTTTAACCTGTCTATTTTCAATTATTTTGTCAATGAACTTAATTGGATAACTATTACAAAACAAAATATCCCTCAAGTATAACAATTCCAAATCCAGAAATTCCTGGGAACAAATTCTAAAGGCTCTATCCACTAATGAAATTACAACCCCCCTTTTCACCGACATAGGGTGGCAAGAATGAAAATTTAAATACCTATCATTGTGCGTTGGTTTCTTATAAATCGAACATATAGGACAGTGATCGATGGGGTTGATGGTTATATATTTCCATGATTTTATTTAAATCATAAATAAAAGCAGCAGTATTTTTCAGTGTACAATATCTTAAAATTAATAGAAAAATCGTTCTTAACAATCGTTCAGCCAATGCAGCCTCTATCGGGCTGTGGCTATGATAGAGTGTTCTATTATATTTCACTAGAACTTTTTAGATATTAGGATTAACAAATTTACTACCATGATGTTATTGAATTTTTCTATAGCAATCCTGTTCAAGAATACTTTCTAAAGCATGAGCATCTTCAACACCTCTGTTTGATTGCAATAAAATGGCATAGGCATAGTGACTAAGGACACTGATTGCCACTAGAATATATTTGTAGGGTGCATTGTGACGCCGTTGAATTGCGTCTTAAGTTAAAAGATCAGTTTGCACGATATGCAGAGGGGAGAAGACCTTAGTTTTTCGATATTGTTTATCACAAAACCGACGATTCTGATGCGGTGTGTAACTCGGTTCATTTTTTAGCTACTCTTTTGCTTTTTTTAATGTACTGCCATTAATTCTAGACAAAATGTTAGTAAGTTATTTGGGGGAACTTAGAAGTCATAGATTACGCATATTTACGTAGACAACCTTTAAAACTTCATCCATTTTGAATGTAAAAAGGTAGTGTAATGTCCACTTCCCTTTTGCACACTGGGGGGTGATTCAATCCATCAACGTTTTTGACTAGCAGCCGCAGGTGTTATCAAATCATTGCTGCTGCTGGTAGTATTTTCCAATATTGAATCATCTTCTTTTTTAAATGGTGGTGATGGTGTTGTTGGAGGACTATATTCTCTTAGTTTCTTTAGAATTTGCTTATTGCCAATAAGACTTTTGGGGAAGTTTGATGCATTTAGAAAGGTGTATAGATTATTGTCAAAGGATAAAAGTCCTTTACGATTCGTCACCATATCACAAATTAAATCAACTAGATTGTAACTTTTTCCCTGAATTGTAATTGGTTTCCCTGTGCTATCAACTTGAACTTGATCACCAGTTTCCAACATGAGATATGTTAATACTCTTTTACTCTGTTCTCGATAGGTCAGTGAGGATAGGTTTCCAATTGTTGACACTATGGAATTCAGTTCCTTCTCCTTTGATTACACTGCTGAATCTTGAGGAGATGTTTCCTTTTTAGAGGAATCTGTTATGACGGCGGGTCTCTCACGATATGGTCTATGTTTGTCCACACGTCGCAATGCATCTTGAAGTAAAACTAGCTTTTTATCATCAATAATATTTTCATCATTAATGAATTTGCTTGGATTGTCTTCAAAATGTTCCACGGGTGAGAGGACAAGTTCAAATGGCGTCAATTTATAGGGTCTAGCCATTCTCTAGAGAAAACTGTTTACAAGTCCTGCAACTATTGGCAGTAAAAGTGTAAAAAAGCTACCGCCCGCTTGAAGGAGACGTTTTTTTTTAAAAATGTTTTCCTTGTTTTGGCAAGCCAAGGCGCGTACAGTGGAACGTTGTTGCTTTGTCTGTTGTCTAATACCTTCTGGCAAGTGTACATTGCCCTCAGTTAAATTTAAACAAAACTCGGATATTAGATTAATAAAATCATTGTCAACATCATGTTTGAGTATAGCCTTCCTGAGTGGGGGTTTTGAAGTGCCTAAAACGGAAAATAAATGCCGTTGTTCGTGTAGTTTCTTCAATGTCACGATTACAACTAATAGCTTTTTCTACTTTTCACCGGAAGATATACTGTAATTTCTTTGTCGAAAATATCTGTGACTACACGTAGATCTTTGGCTGTGCTCTGATTAAGATCTAGCAAAATGTTCCCATATGGCTTATTTGTCGCCTGAGTGTACGCTGACAGCAGAAATATTGGGGCGCCTAGATATATTTGCTTATTGAGAATTATTAGCGAGCTAGAATCACGAACAACTCGGTAGATAATATAGATGGTGCAATTCAAAGCAAGGGTTCTTATACATTTGCTATGATGAAACAGATTGTGTAGAACTAGGGTTATGGAAAAGTTTTCATGATGAGAGTGAACGGTAAACAGCTGTAGTATTTCGTGTGAGAACTGTTCAATGGTTTCAGCCAAATCATCAATAATCAGCCACGAGTTTGGTTCAATACTATTGAAAACATCACGTCCCCGTATGAATTGTATTGGTATGGTTGTGGCAATAGCTTTTATTTGATCGTAGAACTCTTGCTTAATACTATAGCAATAATAATTTTCTTTGGTTTTTCCAAAAACATTTTATTACAATTTTGAATTATTTTAGCTAAAAGTGTCGTTTTCTCAGACATTGATGGATCACACAGAAACGATGTGAATGGTGTTTTAAATTGATACATACTGCTGCTGTTGAAAACAGTCCGTCTACAACTAACTGTAAACCATACTTGTCTAATGAATAAGTAATAATTTTCCCATAGATCTATCTGGTAAAAGAACAACAAAAACAATATTTCATTCATTTATTAACATAAAAACACAATTTATTATTTAACAATATTTATTGAACAAAAACACTTGTACAACAAGAATAACATTTATTGAACAAAAACATTTTTTTTCACTTTTTTTCACTTTTTTTGTTCAACAAGAACAATATTTATTATCAAAAACACCCTTTTGTTCAACAAGAACAATATTTATTATCAAAAACATTTGTTCAACAAGAACAACAACACTATATGTACAATAACATTTATTTTCATAAAAAACAATTTTTGTCCACCAACACTGTTTGCACACACACACACACACACATTTTTCTAGAATAGCACTATTTGTACAACACTTAAAACCACACGAACACGAACAATAGCACAGTTGAACACAATGAATTTAAAAAAGGAATACCCATCGCTCCCCGGAGTCGCGGGCCAAAGGCCGGCCACGGGCGGGACCCAAACCCCCCCCCAGAAACAGCAGGCCGAAGGCCGGCTGCTGGTGGGACCCCAAAGCCCCCGTGCGCCGTGGGCAGAAGGCCGGCCGTGGGCGGGACCCTCCAACCCCCCGGGGACTGTGGATTGATACAGTATACAATAGTTGCCGTCACTGGTGCTGCTACAGGTTGGGTTAGGTTGGGTTAATTTATGGTGAGGTTTAGGTTTGGGTTAATTTAATTTATCCAGACCAGGTTGATTGCGATAGTCTACACATTCAACCCGGTCTGAAATTTTTTAGTGGCCATGGGGGAGTACATTTACACCATTCTCGAGCACAAAGACTTTGTCGGATATACATGACATTGCATTTTTTTCCACTCTTACAGTATAATTTTTACACTATAGAGAGCGAATTGTAAGCACTTGTGCTCTAGGCACTAGGCTACTCTCTACACAGTGTCTGTACACACTCATGTTGAAATTTTTCTTTACAAAATGTGTAGGCACCCCTTTACACGACTGCTTTACATTCCTGTTATGAGGTTCAACACAATAAACCTTAGGACCCGGAAACACCCCATTGGATATTACATCACTCCCCGTCTCTGATTTTAACATGAGTAGCTGATTGGGCGCCTGACGTTTCACCAACTCGGGGTAGAGGGACGGATTCCAGTTGGTTAAATCCATCCGTGAGCTGATGGGTTCCTCATTTTCTAAATCTCCCAGTAAATCCCCGTTTTTTACTTTTAACAGCAGAGAATCTGTATCCGCATTGTAAAATTGAACCTCCCCCTCCCTTGGCCTTTGTACCTTGCACACTTTATAAAAAAAACGACAACATGAGCTTTTTGGAATTTTCAAGTACTGAACTACCTCCTGCTATATTCTTGTTCCGTATCGTACATCTTTTTTTTCTGTGTAGAATAACCATGCTTGTCTCTATGGTCGTGAACGATGTAAAATTTGTGTCAACAATTGTTCGTGCACATTCTTGGGGGTCAGTCACGACGTCACGAGATCTGTTCCGTACGCTTTACCACATTTTTCAAAAGGCTGAATTTAGAATGAGCTTGTACATTTCCTTCTCTACTTTACTGTTTGCCCGAGAGCGTTTATCGACAAAGGTATCGATAAACGTCTCCAAATAAGGTTTGTGATTGAATTGCAGGACCCTATGTATTTTGGTGATCATGAAACCATTGTTCCCCATCCAGTACAAAAGCACATGATGAACGACGATATTCTCTTTAGGGTCCACAACCGGAATCAGTTTCTACTTGGAGGGGGTCCAGTGCATCCCCATATCCTCAACCTATGATCGATTGTATGGACTTAGTGAGTCCTTGGTCACTGGTCGATTGATACAGGGAAAAACAATATCTCTGACTGAATAATAAAGCGCAAATAAAATGTGACCGTCAGTTTCAAAGAATCATCCTTGTGGCCCATCTTCCTCAAAAGTATTAATTTTAGGGAACTCACAAGGATTCTCAAGCCATTTATAGTTCCCACACGGCGAAGAGTAGTGAGACATTGCCGAGGGATAAAATGAGTTCATGTCAAAGAAAACTGCATTTGACTTTACACAAGTGTCTTTTCCACTTGGATCTGTTGTCAAAACGAAATCTCCATGAAAAACATACTCACCCCTAATGATCGTTCTACTAAAAAGTGTTTCTTTGTCCCAGTGAGCAAGCAAATTTCCTCCATACTAATTTTCGAAATCAAGTAAACAACCAACTTTGGTGTGAAAAAATAATACCATATATCCAGTCCAAACTCTAAATAGATTTGATATGTGTTTTCACAGACAATATCTAACAGAGTTAAAACGTCACTGGCCAAGTAGAGTCTACAATGATTCCACCCATTTTTACAGTTACCCTTAGCCCAGAGCTTCTTGGCAAATTCATATTCTTCGGCAGTGCATTCACTGTTGGTGAGTGAATTAAAGAAAGCTTCAATTGGAGGTAGTTTTTCCTCGCTTAACCGAGCGCCAGAACAGTAATAGTCGTATGCATATACACCTTTACAGGTCAATAGGTCATACATTTCACTGTCTGGAAAGTGCTGTTTAAGCAAAGGAAAACTATCAAAATTGTCACATTTCTAAACTTGAATCAATTGACTCAATGACTTTGGGAAAAAAGTAAAAGAATCTGGGAACCTGATATTATTCAGGCAAGTATGTCCGTTATTCACAACCTACCATTTTAACTCGAAATGCACTAGTTTTTCAGTTGATTTGGGGATGATGTTATAGGTAAATGAATTATTTACGTATGGACTATCTACTCCCCCTCCCTCCCTGTGCATACGTGCCAAAACCTGTAAAATATATTTTAAATCATAATTTGTGAATGAAAACTGAAATAAAAAACTGCTGGCTTACATTCACATTGCATGATTGATGTGCTAAATTTCTAAAATTACTACTCCCAGATGATATTTCCTGCCACAAGTGAACACGATCTCTGACTTTTCCCTTCCCCCCTCTTTTTCTTCTAGTCGCTTTCCTCTTATCCCCCTCAACAAACTTCCCCTAATAAATCCAACATATTTTTTGATTTTTAATAGCGAGACGATCTTCTGCAGACAATAACATGGGAATTGGGTATTTATCAAACAAAGAATAGCGCCATTAGCGGTTCGAATTAATTGAATCATTGTCTTGACCATGAACTATCCCTCCTCCAACGTGTCAAATATTTCTAACAACTGCATGCCGTTAGAACTTTCTCATTGTGCTTGGGCGTACGAGACTGCAATGGCTCGATCTTATTTGATTCGATTTGGAAGTTGAGGATCGTTCACTTCCACTAGCTTCGCTTCACAATCCAAAGAGATTTTATTGCTCTGGAGGAGGGTATTTTGAAAATTTTTAAAGCGTAAAATGGCCCTTTCCCCCGAAACTGTTTCCACTGACTGGTAGCTATGCCGTCTACAATGTTTCATGTGATTTTGTAGTTTTAAATCACTACGAAATCAAGACAGGCACGTTGGACAGTAGAAACATACCCCTATTTTTTACCCTCCCCAAGAACTCTATTGATGTCTGTAATAGGATTAAAATGGCCAATTGCATTGGGGTCACTAGGTGGTGTGTACAACAACCAAACCCAGTGCTTCACCAGTTCAATCGACGGGCCCCTTACTTAGAACATCACCCCCTTCTTTTTATAACGAACCCCATCCTCAAATTCTGTTTCATATTGAACCACAGTAACGCCAATATCTAATGGGCACTGGCCCTTTCAAAAACATCAATGGAGCTTAGCGTTACTGAGTATTTTTCCTCTAAACAAGTAAAATCTACAGTGTGAAGATCGGACCCCTCCTTCTCATGCACAGCCCAATGATCTAAATTTTTCTTTGTAGCGCCATCTTTCAAAGGCCGGAAAGCTGATATTAGGAAAGCGTACTTGAAACATTTTTGGCCTGTTTCAAAACAGATTCTTTGAATGCCTCTATAACCCACTTAATGTGGATTATATTTTAAAACTGTACCCGTATACCTATGCCCCCCTCTTAAAATTAAATCTTTTTTAAATTTACAAATAATAACGCTTAAATTTTCAACCTAAAGAACTACAGACCCACTTCCATTTTCGCTATAATTTTTGAGATGCATAATAATGTGGCCCATCCAATCCGAAAACACACCATCAAAATTTTCTAAATATGGATAGACCACTTGCATCTCGGTATGTACATAATCATGAAAAACCTCGCTTTTGCCCTCATTTAAATAAAACACTTTTAAAACAATTGAAACCTTAATTGAATCCTTACCCCTCCACAACTGAATTTGGTTTTCTAGCAGTGCACGAATTCTATCTACGTATTCATGGATAATTTCTATAGTGTCAAATACAAAATACCCCCCATAAGCGGATTAAAGGGATCGCCATAGGTTGCGGTGTAAAGACTATCGTATTTGAAATTGAATTTGACATCTGAAAATCCGGAAATGTTATACATTGGGTATTGTCACCCTCCCCCACCTCCTCTTGTATTTTATCACCACCCCTCCCCCACATTGTTGATCAATAGAGTTGTTCGAAGCCATTTCAGTAGTTTGAAGTGGAAGTATGTAATCCATAGGGGGAGGGTTCCCTGTCAATTCCCGGGTAAAATCATCTAAAAGCTGTAAGCTGTTTGGACTTAGCAAAGGTAAGTCCCCTGCTCAACTGCGCTATTATCAACATTAAAATGATCAGTTAAAAAATCGTCAATATTATCTGGAATTTCAAGTGAATCAACATTCCATGGTGAAATTTTAGAGAGCTCCACATGCGCTTCTTCTTCTCCAACTGATGAGGACGGCGACATGGAATATGGTACTAATACAACCTATAAAAGAAAATAACTTATTTTCAAAGTGTCTAAATCACCCTTTTTTTTAAAATTGTATTATTATTTAAAACGCATTTATTAGTAGTAGCAGTATGCACATAGTAGCATTTTGTT
The DNA here is from genome assembly GCF_049724085.1 of Artemia sp. Qi Xiang Cuo. Classification (NCBI taxonomy): domain Eukaryota; kingdom Metazoa; phylum Arthropoda; class Branchiopoda; order Anostraca; family Artemiidae; genus Artemia; species Artemia sp. Qi Xiang Cuo. The sequence goes on along the minus strand of NC_142810.1, from coordinate 10,124,442 downwards.
TACTCTATATATATTCTGAAAGTTACAACTTAATATAATCTAAAAGATGACATAATAGGTTTTGATTTTTTTCAAACAACCCCTCAAAAAAAATTTGATATTAATACTCTATCTGCTTTGAAAAAAAAACTGGGGTCTTTGCTTGGTAGCCTATCCCTTTCAGACTATCTCCTCACATTCCGATAGAAAATTGTTTTTATAATATTTGTAGAAGCCAGATTAAGCATTCTTTAATAATGCAGTTCATATCGCAAAGATTTTGCTATTTACTATGGGGAAATTATGACCGGAATATAGTGCCTTTTTTGGCTTCGTTAAGATAATTCAGCTTGTTGAATGCATGCACTTGGGAGAAAAATACCTTTTAACATCTCTGACAGGCTTTTACAAGCCTTTATTACACAATTTAGAATCTGGGATTATTTCGATGTCCAACGGTACATGCTCTAATATTCAAATTGACTTGGGAGAAAATTCATTAGTGGAAATAATATTTAAAAACTTAGATTATGATTTGCAGCTTGCTTGTGTAGGGTTGAAGGAGGCTCATGCTTGCCTTTTATAGTCAGCGTTGATCTTGAAGACCCAGGCATTGCAGCTTGCACGGAAGACCCCGTAGCTAGACTGGGGATTAAAGGGTGCGCTTTTTTGGCTTGTAATAGGACCGCAGAAGGCCCCGCAACATAACTGGGGTTCGAGGGGGCAGCATCTTATCTGTGTAGGGCGGAGATGGTCAAATTCTTGCCATGCTCATGGAGTGTAGATGGACCTGCATCCCTCCTTCTTTGTTTTGGGGTCGTGGAAGAGCCAGCATACTTAATAATTGATGGTCTCACAGGGGTTGCCTCTGTGCGTCTCGCCCTCTTTGATGGAGGGGGATATTCTTCAAAATTGTCCTTAAAAAACTACTAATTTTTTTAAGAAAAAGTTTAGTATGGAATAACGATCCTTCTTTTTACAGAAGAAAAATTAGTACCCCCCACACCTAACCACAGTGTTGCGTGTCGGAATGACCAAATTAGTTTTCTGATCACAGGGTATACATGTCTGCACAAAGAATCCCCCCCACCTTACTTTCCACGCGAAGAAACAGTTTGTTTTCACCTTACAATGAAGGTATTAGAAGCAAGACATTGCCTCGTCCCCCCCCCCAGATAAACATTGAGTACTCAAAATGGAAAAAAAATACTACACGAAACTAACATCCATCCCCTCTTAACAATCCCCTTTTTACAGAAGAAAGCCCCTCTCCTTATTCAGTAAAGCAAAAAGTAATATTTTGTGAGAAATATACTAGGCATAGAAATCAAACGTTTTTATTACACAACTTGTGAAAAATAAACCAAGACAAACAGTAGTCTGTAGCCTTAGGATAGAATTCAATGTTTCTATTTTTACCATTTAGAAAAAAAAATAAAAAAACGCATTATTCTTTAGAGCCAAAAAGTAAAATTTGCGATCATATGTAAAAATGCTATCCAATTTACACTTAATATAGTCTTCGTGCAACTCCTAAAGATTTTTCTTTCTAGCCTTACGTATCAAAGTTAAAAAACCATAGTTTTCATGCTCCCAAATGGGAATATAAAAGAAACTTTATCGAAAGAAAGCTAGAAAAAAATTAAAACATGCCTAGAGACGCAACGCATATATTTACACATTATTCCTCTCAGGTCAAAGGTTTATATAATTTAAAAGGGACTGTTCTTAAGGCACTGTTCTCAGTGTAGCTATGTATATTTTTTCTTAACCTCCCCCCCCCCCTCCCCAAATAAACACTGAGTACTCAAGATGGAAAACGAATACTACGTGAAACTAACACCCACCACCTCTTAACAATCCCCCTTTTTAGAGAAGAAAGCCCTTCTTTTTTACAGTAAAGCAAAGAGTAAAATTTGCGATGAAGAAGCTATGTCGCTAATTTGACCAAAAAGTATCATTTTTTCAGTGAAACCACTGTAATACACATGCTTCATGAGAATTAAGATGCAGGATGTACACTTGACAGGAAGCAATAATTAAGGTTTTAGATCTTTGCGGAAATGCTTAAGTCAAGCCGTAGCGGCTTAATAGCTAAGGGATTGACAGAAAGTTGACTGACACTTTTAGGTAAGAATAAATTTAACAAAAAACAGAATTATTTCCAATGAAAGAATTAAAGTTGTAAACAGGGGGGAGGGGGAGGATGGGGCTTACATGGTAAAAAAGAGCGTATTTTATGCTTTCTATTGATTATAAACATCATATAGTGGAGTTTGTATTGTGGGGGGGGGAGGGGATATACCCAGAATTTGAATTTACTGAAGGGGTGACTATGTAAAATGGTTTTATTTGGAAATAAACTAAGAAAGTTTACTAAACAGAACTCACATTATAAATCGATGTAGACCAGAGTTTCCAAATCAATAATATCAGATGCTTGTTCCATGGTGTCTTAAAACTTTATGATAGTTTAACCACAACGCATGTCCGTTATATACAAAATCTCAAGGGCAAATTGTGATGTAATGGGAAACCTTACATAACTTCACTGATTGGCTAAGAAAGAGAAACATGATCCTCTTCCCCTTTGTGGATCAATAATTCACCTGCAGAGTATGTAATCAATTGCTCAGAAATCCAGTTCCCCTCGAGTGGATCAATACATTGTCCCGTTAGAATTCAATGCACATGTGCAAAATTCGTCCCGGAATCATTACACATAGAAACAACAAATAAATCGACCTTGAAAAAGGGGGCATTGACCCCATTAGACTTGATCAATAATCCTTGAATAAATTATATCGTGTCAGCGTTAGACTCAATTATAGATGGCAACAGTGGTGCCCCCCGGGAGTCGTTAAGGCTTCCCTACTCGTGTCCTAGTATCTTGCATATTTTGTCCCCCTCCCACACGCAGACCCAATCAAATAAATGGTTTTGCACACATCTCAAAATTGTGCTGCATATGCAATGTTCTTCAACGCTCTTGGTGAGAAGTTATTCAATAGATGCGGTGATGTCTAAGAACAAGGACCCATTTTGCTGACATTCGAGTTTGAAAGAATGTGGAAGTAGTACGTTTACTGATCAATTTTGGCTTCTAGTTAACTTATATCAATCAGTTCTTAGTAACGAACTTTACCAACAACGATTTATCGCTCTTTACGCTAATTTTTTTTAGTACTTTCATAAGAGCCATTTATTCTAATTAAACCCTTTGTGATGCAAGGGTCCTTCTTAAAGAATTTGAGCAAAGTTTATGCTTTAGCGTAAAGAGTGAGGTATTGACAAGGGTGTGAACTCCCTCATATACGCAATAATTTCTGTTCGTTTTAAGTTTCAATGTTGCTCCTTACTTTCAGTTGAATTTTTTTTATTTAATATATCTTCAAGATCCAAGGTAGATTTTGCAAATCTGAAATCGAATCATAGTTAAAGAATAAAAAAAACATGATGGGTATATTTTACTATGAACCATCAAAAGTAAGGATACATTTTATTGTCAATTAATGCTGTTTCTCTAGTAGAATGACTGAGGTGAATGGGGGATAACCAACTTTATTATTATGCGTACGGTATGACAAGAATGTCTTGTGAAGCTGTCAAAAGCATCTGAAGAGATTTGTGTTATTCATACTCTAAAGAGATCAGATTCTAATGCAAGTGAAACCTAGTTTTACAAGGGGAGGTCGGGGTTGAACTGGACACTCTTAATTACTCAGACATCATTTGTGGAAAAATTCTACAAAAATCAGTAAGGGTGCTATCTAGCCTAGCCTCCATGTCTCAAGGACATGGACAATTTTTTCCCTTCTTTATCTAAATTCTCTGGTCATTCTAGAATCGAGCAAAAGTTGCACTCTCTACCTAATCTTTAATTCTCTTAGGAAAGATGACGGCCTCTTTCGGATCGTGATGGGAGGCTGATCCAGACAATTTTTGGGGTTGAACCATAGATTTATAATTTTGATAGTACGTCTATGGAGTGAAGCGTACAGTGTCCGATTCTACTCTACATTGGCAAAAGTAGATGGTTATTTTATTTCTTTGCTTACGACCATGAATCTTAAACTTTTATGATTTTAAACTTCAATCTTAGTGCATGAAGTAGTATTTATATTCAATAAGCAAAGAGACTGATTGTCAAAATCACCTGCTTGGCCACTTCAAATTTTGCCAAGGCAACATGAACCCAGATAAAATAAGAGGAAAAATACAGCCTATGGATTTCAGCAGCATGTTCAATATTATCTCATATTCTCTATTTCTTCATTTTCTATTTTTTTTCTTCTTCGTGTTCTCTCTCTCTCTCTCTTTCTCTCTCTCTCTCTCTCTCTCTCTCTCTCTCTCTCTCTCTACCTTTCTCTCTCTCTCTTTCTTTCTCTCTCTCTCTCTCTCTCTCTCTCTCTCTCTCTCTCTCTTTCTCTCTCTCTCTCTCTCTCTCTCTCTTTCTCTCTCTCTCTCTCCCTCTCTCTCTTTCTCTTTCGATAGGACACCCCAATATCAACCCCGACCCCCCCGACGCAACTATAGAATTCAGACCCTTATCCAGAAATTTATTCCGGGGTGGGTGGGGTGGTAGTCCTGAATCTTGAAGTTGCCCTAGAAAAAAGGTTTTCTTGACATTTAGGGGGGGGTAGGGTCCCTCCCCCGGATATGGCCTTGATAGCATTTATAGACTATCCAGAATATCCAGTGTGAATATTTCTATTCGCAGTTCTCAATTTTAGGTCCTACTAATGTCAGCGTCACCTGTGTCAGATGCTGACGTCACCTTTACTGTGTGAACTTTGCGAAATTGGATTCGTGAACATTGCGAACTCGGGAATGAACAGTGGGGAGTAGACGTTTCCACACGAGTTTGCTCAGTCAGTGATCTCTATGCGGCAGATGCGGTCTACCATTAAATGTGCAGTGCAAGTTTTGGGACATTCAGGCAGATACCTTTGTGAGCCTCTGTTTTAAGCCTCTGTTTTGTGAGACTAATGAACCAGATATAAAAAAAGAAAATCTCGAAGACCTGAGGGCGTTGAAAAAAGCAAGGCCTTTCAAAAGGCAGTAATGTACTTTGAAGTAAATGACAAGGAGCAAGTGACATTGGCTAACCTTGCTGATTTTATGACAGCAGCAGTTTGTGAGGCTTACTCGAAGGTCTACATGAAAAGAAGCTTCTTTAAAATTATTGTGATAAGATTGGGATTGCTACTGTTAATGGAACAGCTGACGTTGTTAGTCTGAAAACGACTGCATCAAGAATTCTTCGCGACTTATTCGCGACAATCCCCCTTTTTACAGAAGAAAGCCCTTCTCCCTTTACAGTAAAGCAAAAAGTAAAATTTGCGATGAAGAAGCTATGTCGCTAATTTGACCAAAAAGTATCATTTTTTCAATGAAACCACTGTAATACAAGTGCTTCATGAGAATTAAGAAGCAGGATGTACACTTGACAGGAAGCAATAATTAAGGTTTTAGATCTTAGCGGAAATGCTTAAGACAAGCCGTAGTGGCTTAATAACTAAGGGTTGACAGAAGTTGACTGTCACTTTTAGGTAAGAATAAATGCATCAAAAAACAGAGTTATTTCTAATGAAAGAATTGAAGTCGTAAACAGAGGGGGGAAGGGAAGGTTTACATGGTAAAAAAGAATGTATTTTACGCTTTTTATCGAGTATAAACACCATATAGTGGAGTTTTTATTGTGGGGGGGGGAGGGGATATACCCAGAATTTGAATTTACTGAAGGGGTTACTATGTAAAATGGTTTTATTTGGAAATAAACTAAGAAAATTTACTAAACAGAACTCATATTATAAATCAATGTAGCCAAAGTTTCCAACTCATCAATATTATCCGATGCTTGTTCCATTGTGTCTTAAAACTTTATGATAGTTTAATCATAACGCATGTCCGTTATATACAAAATCTCAAGGTAAAATTGTGATGTAATTGTAAACCTTTCATAACTTCCCTGATTGGCTTAGAAAAAGACACGTGATCCTGTTCCCCTTTCGTGGATCAATAATTCACCTTCAGATTATGTAATCAACTTCTCAGAAATCCAGTTCCCCTCGAGTCGACCAATACATTGTCCCGTTAGAATTCAATGCGCATGTGCAAACTTCGTCCCAGAATCATTACACCTAGAAACAACAACAAAAAAATAGACCTTGAAAAAGGGGGCTTTGACCCCATTAGACTCGATCAATAATCCTTGAATAAATAATGTCCCGTCAGCGCTAGACTCAATTATAGAAGGCAGCAGTGGTGCCCCCGGGAGTCGTTATGGCTTCCCTACTCGTGTCCTAGTATCTTGCATATTTTTTACCCCTCCCCAACGCAGACCCAATCAAATAAATAGTTTTGCACACATCTCAAAATTGTACGGCTTATGCAATGTTCTTCAACGCTCTTGGTGAGAAGTTATTCAATAGATGCAGTGATTTCTAAGAACAAGGACCCATTTTACTGACATTCGAGTTTGAAAGAATGTGTAAGTAGTGCGTTTACTGATCAATTTTGGCTTCTAGTTAACTTATATCAATCAGTTCTTGGTAACAAACTTTACCAACAACGATTTATCGCTCTTTACGCTAATTTTTTTAGTACTTTCATAAGAGCCATTTATTCTAATTAAACCCTTTGTGATGCAAGGGTCATTCTTAAAGAATTCGAACAAAGTTTATACTTTAGCGTAAAGAGTGAGGTATTGACGAGGGTGTGAACTCCCTCGTATACGGAATAATTTCTGTTCGTTTTAAGTTTTAATGTTGCTCCTTACTTTCAGTTGAATTTTTTTTTATTTAATATTTCTTCAAGATCCAAGGTAGGTTTTGCAAAGCTGAAATCGAATCATAGTTAAAAAATTAAAAAACATGATGGGTATGTTTTACTATGAACCATCAAAAGTAAGGATACATTTTATTGTCAATTAATGCTGTTTCTCTAGTAGAATGATTGAGGTGAATGGGGAATAACCAACTTTATTATTATGCGTACGGTATGACAAGAATGTCTTTTGAAGCTGTCAAAAGTATCTGAAGAGATTTTTGTTATTCATACTCTACAGAGATCAGATTCTAATAGAAGTGAAACCTAGTTTTACATAGGGGAGGTCGGGGTTGAACTGGACACTCTTAATTACTCAGACATCATTTGTGGAAAAATTCTACAAAAATCAGTAAGGGTGCTATCTAGCCTAGCCTCCATGTCTTAAGGACATGGACAATTTTTTCCCTTCTTTATCTAAATTCTTTGGTCATTCTAGAATCGAGCAAAAGTTGCACTCTCTACCTAATCTTTAATTCTCTTAGGAAAGATGACGGCCTCTTTCGGATCGTGATGGGAGGCTGATCCAGACAATTTTTGGGGTTGAACCATAGATTTATAATTTTGATAGTACGTCTATGGAGTGAAGCGTACAGTGTCCGATTCTACTCTACATTGGCAAAAGTATATGATTATTTTATTTCTTTGCTTACGACCATGAATCTTAAACTTTTATGATTTTAAACTTCAATCTTAGTGCATGAAGTAGTATTTATATTCAATAAGCAAAGAGACTGATTGTCAAAAACACCTGCTTGGCCACTTCAAATTTTGCCAAGGCAACATGAACCCAGATAAAATAAGAGGAAAAATACAGCCTATGGATTTCAGCAGCATGTTCAATATTATCTCATATTCTCTATTTCTTCATGTTCTATTTTTCTTCTTCTTCGTGTTCTCTCTCTCTCTCTGTTTGTCTATCTGTATCTCTCTCTCTCTTTCTCTCTCTCTCACTCTCTCTCTCTCTCTCTTTCTCTCTCTTTCTCTCTCTCTCTATCTCTCTCTCTGTCTCTCTCTTTCTCTTTCGATAGGACACCCCAATATCAACCCCGACCTCCCCTACGCAACTATAGAATTCAGACCCGTATCCAGAAATTTATTCCGGGATGGGTGGGGTGGTAGTCCTGAATCTTGACATTGCCCTAGAAAAAAGATTTTCTTGACATTTAGGGGGGGGTAGGGTCCCTCCCCCGGATATGGCCTTGATAGCATTTATAGACTATCCAGAATATCCAGTGTGAATATTTCTAATCGCAGTTCTCAACTTTAGGTCCTACTAATGTCAGCGTCATCTGTGTCAGTTGCTGCCGTCACCTTTACTGTGTGAACTTTGTGAAATTGGATTCGTGAACTTTGGGAGCTCGGGAATGAACAGTGGGGAGTAGACGTTTCCACACGAGTTTGCTCAGTCAGTGATCTCTATGCGGCAGATGCGATCTACCATTAAAGGTGCAGTGCAAGTTTTGGGACATTCAGGCAGATACCTTTGCGAGCCTCTGTTTTGAGCCTCTGTTTTGTGAGACTGATGAACCAGATATAAAAAAGAAAATCTCGAAGACCTGAGGGCGTTGACAAAAGCAAGGCCTTTCAAAAGGCAGTAATGTACTTTGAAGTAAATGACGAGGAGCAAGTGACATTGGCTAACCTTGCTGATTTTATGACAGCAGCAGGTTGTGAGGCTTACTCGAAGGTCTATATGAAAAGAAGCTTCTTGAACATTATGGTGGTCAGATTGAGATTGCTACTGTTATTGGAACAGCTGACGTTGTTAGTCGGAAAACGACTGCATCATGAATTCTTCGCGACTTCTATAAGGTTAACAAAACGGAAAACGTAGAAGACGAGAAGAAATAGTTTATAAAAGCTGCTGCGAAGCTCATAAGAAATGATGTAAAGAATTTCGAAACCAACAACTATAAGAGCAAACTGCTAAATTTGCTGACCTCACTTGAGAACTTACTATCGTTTCTACCCTCTAGCCTATGTATGCTTCTAAGCGAAATGTTCGTCGGTAAAGACATTGTCAAGAAAATTATTGCAAGTGGACATGCAATTTTCCAGGCTATACGCCCGCGCGTAGTCATTTTTCCCTTGCCTCTTGGAGTGGCTCTTCATATGCATCATCACTATTCCTCCTCATTCTTGATTGATACCTTGATTTTGCTGGGGTTTTGCTCTTCCTATGATTTTGCTGGGGTTTTGCTGGGGTTTGGCTTACGTTTTGGCATCTCAAGCAACCTAGGCCAGGTTTGAGTGGAACTGCATGGTTGGAGACCATCCCGGTAAACCAGCATTTTCTTTCTTCCTATGATCTACTTTCCTTCAAGTGCCGTGAATAGTGTTCTTTCTACACTAACATCCATGGCCAATCAGGGCAAATGGTACGGATTTATTCTGGTCGTAACGTTTGACCAGCCGTTGTCGGGAGTCCATGAAGACAATTGATGCAGAAGGACCTGGAAGTAGTGATGCAAAGGTAGTAGCTAGACTTGGAGGATTCCAGATCCTCATGAGTTTTATCGGTGCCATTGGATCTTTGATGGTTGGATGTGGACTGAAAGAAATCTTTGAATTGATACGCTTCCAATAGAGTTCCTCATTTCTAAGTGGTAAAGCTATTTCTCGAACACTGCGAACCCATACCATTGTAGACACAGTAATTGACTCGATTCTGATAAAGGAACTTGTAGACGAGAATTCCGATGCAGAAATTGAATTGATTACAGAACTTGCACTGAATATGATTGGGTATAGTGAAATCCAAGACCTATATGAAAATATAATGAATTGACGAGCTTCTCTTGAACATTTGTCCCAGTGTTCAAGTCTCATGAAGGCCAAAGCTTCTCCGTCGACTCTTAAATCACAGCAAAGTCACGAGAATAGAACAGGAAAACTTTGTATACAGTATATAGACATGGTTGCCATTTTTCAAAATTTTCTCAGAGTTGAATGTACAGGTCAATAGAAACTCCATTTGCAAACAGTTTACGACATACTCTCTTACCTCGCATTAGCTGGTCACAACAACTACCCGAAGTCGGCAAGACTGTACTTAAAGCAGATGAACAGACTTCAACATACAAGCCCAACACTTTTCCAGTCTTTCAAAAAAAGCTCATACGTTATGAGAAAATCGGACATATTCTGGGTCTTTTTATCTACAGATTTGGTCTTAGAACAAGAACTGATGAGCAGTCTGAAAACAGTAGCCGGGATGACTAGAGGTAGAGGAATAACGGAAGTACAGTTTCTTCAGTGAGTAATGGGGCGTCCAGCCTGTACTCACGTTAGTCTTCTGATGCAAGAACTGACGGATGTTTTGTATCATACAAGCGATCAACACAAAGAGTCTGATATTTCAAGGCAGCAGAGGGACTGCAAAGAAACACAAATAGTTATTGACATTTTCAAGAAGTCGTCTCCTTTCGATGGTGATCTGCTATCAAATCGAAGCCTTGCTACTGGCCTTACTGCTTGAGATAGCAGAAACACCGACAAAATATTGGAAGTTGGAAAGAAGATTCTTGAACGAATGGTAAGGAAATCTCTGAAGGATCATTTGTTCAAACGAAAGGATCAGGCAGTCTTTATGACGGTGAAGCAAAAAATTGGGGGAGAAATCCACTGTTTAGATTATTCATTGCTGTTTCAACGTCCTCTAACTATAGAAGATTAACTAGTAGAGAAATCTCTCCACGTAAGAAGCGTTAAGTTTACAAAGCCATAGTACTCTCTGTTCTTCTCTATGGATGTGAAACTTGGTCACTGAAAGCAGCGGCAGCCTAGAACTTAGATGTATTCCATCGCAAATACTTACGATACCTACTAGGCATTCAATTCTCCAACAGAGTCTCGAACAAAGAGGTCAGTAGAAGAGGTAGGGATTGCCCAATTGTCTCTGATGTTGTCAAAATGAGGCGTCAGAGGTGGTTTGGCAGAGCATATTACCAATCAATGCCTCAAATGCTTTCCACTACCAGCATGGAAGAAGAAAGCTGGAGGACAGAAGAAAACAAGGCTAGCGACAGTCAAGGCTGACTTATATTTTATTTGGGGGTTCCAAAAATTTGGGTGATGCTAGAATCGTCACTGGCTTGAAATTATGGAGACTGCCACCCTCGAGCAAAATCTCTGCAAAGAATCATCTCGTCATCTGCTGGAAAGAAACAAATTTGGAGATCTAAGACCAATACTGGAACTTTGTTTCGGCAAAACATTCAGACACCCTTATTGTCTTTGATGGTCTACGACATCGCTGCTTTGACAAAAGATATGAATCTTCGAAAGAAGAGATTAAAGCGTTGGGAGAGGCTGCACTTTCTATATTGTACGGTGGAATGTCTAATGACAATCTTGACAGTAACTGAAACCGAGTCTTTCAATAGAAAGTAGCAACCTCTACAACTTTTGTTCATCCCCAAGATCTACCTCCTACTTCAGCAGCAATGAAATTTCACTGCTTCCGAACCTATCTTCAAGTGCAAGATTGGATCGGGCTTCAGAGCCCTGCCCTTGATCCTGAGAATTGGGGATGGAGACTTAAGAACCGGTTGCTATATCCTATCCTTACGGATCTTCCAGCAGCACCAAAGAAAATTCTCATCCTCGTGAAGTGTGGTTGTACGGGGTTCTTCAATAGTAACCAATGCAGCTGTCATCGAAATGAAATCGAATGCGACATTGCTTACAAATCATAATAAAGCAACTAGCCGCTCTAATGCCCAGGTTCAAATCGAAGATGAAGAATAGATATCATTACTTAAATAAAAGTGATGAATCTCCAAGCCTTTTGCAATTTTGAATTATCTGTGACATAAAAAAAATTAAAATCAATGATATAGCTAGTTATGATAAGTTTCTTAATGGATTCTAAGAATTCAGGGTGGTCACGTTTAGGTTGGATGGAGGGTTGTGTCTTTAAATTTATATGGACACGACTTTTTTTCTGCGTTAACAGTCAAATTTTTTCCTGTATGAATTCAACTTTGCGTCATGCTGCTCTCAGACCTAACCGACGTTTAGTTTGTGGGCCAGAGGGGGAGGGGGGAGAACTGAGCAATAGCGCTCGAAACAATCACAAAGTGCATATTCATAATTTACTTACCAGATTTAACTATTACCAACTTTCTATACGTGCAAATTAAGTTTTTTTTTATGTGTCGTAGAGAATTTTCTTTGTTTCGAATGGCACCAATACCAAAACTGTTGTATTTTGTTTGAGGTTAAACCTTAGATTGACTCTACGAAAAAGAGTTTTTGGTCTACATCACACAACGTATTCATAGATTCTGAAAGGTAATGTGGGCCAGTTTTCTTTAAAGCTACGTAGGTCTATTTTTATGCTTAGATTTTGGTTGAAGTTAATTAGGAAAAATGAAGATAGGTTAGTAAGAGCGGAATAAGAGCGGGGTACAGCCCCACTCATGCGGAATAATTTCTTTTCATTTTGTGTTTTAATGTTGTTCCTTTTTATCATTTGAAAAACAACTTTTTCATTTGATTTTTGGTCGTTTTTTAAATTTATTGACTACGTGTCCTTTCAGGAATAAATTCGCCGCCGTGCGGGATTACTTCCCCTACAACTGGGAATCTCAATATATAGGTTTTTGATGCTTTTAAGTCTATTGTTTATCTCAAAATGGTAATTTGATGGCAACATGTAATTTGATGGCAACATGATGGTAACATGATGGCAGTTTGATGCTCTTTTGGGGAAACTACTTGTTTGCTGCCACAAAATAGCAGAAAACCTATTTTCCGAAATTTAGCCAAAGTTTCTCAAGCTCTTAGAAATTGATTGATCTCTTAGAACTTTAAATTTAACGAATCATGTTTATTTGAAATCAATTTGAAAAGAATTTTAATTCTTAATGTATCAATTTTTGCCAAAATTCTATTTATATTTCCGGTTACTATTGACCCAAGTCGCTCTTTACTGACAGTTCTTTACTACGAACCGCTGAGAAACTACTTTTTAGACTAGGTTTCTTACAATATCTTGTTATTCAAGGGAGAGAGCCACAGCCAACTTTGCCAAGCTTCTAGTAGTATTTCTAGCCGAAAGTAATCCCACCTCTGATGCCAGATAATTTTTATTCATTTAGTTTTACCTCCACTTTTAATTGTTACACCAATTGTTTTTTGGATTAAAAGATAGTGAAGATAACAAATACAATTTATTATAAACACTGACTGAAGATCAAAATATCTAATATTCAAGCTTTATTGTAAAATAAGTTTTATTTTTGTTGCTGCAAACATCGCCATTAAGTTGAGATAGCTTCTTTATAACGGTCAACAAACCAAAAAACTTGATTTTATTAGAAACGCACTTCAAAGTAATATTGTCTTGGTTTTTACCAGGTATATCAATAAGTTGGTTTTTCGGCCAGTTACTCTGCTACAAAAAATTTGGCTTGTCAAAGGCAGCGCATATTGCGCTGCCTAAGTAAAGAGTGATGTTGGCGATGTGAGCGATATTTTTTTGGGTCTTTGACCTAACAACTCAAAATAAACAGAAATTTACATGAGTAGGGATGATAACCCCTATGCCTTCTCTACACCAGAAAATAATTTGCGTTTTACTGAAAACAAAATAAATTTTATATGTTTTCACTTTTTTTACTTTCATGAATAAAAATTTTTCACAACTTTAAGGAATAAATATCAGTAGCCTATATGTCATTTAAACTGAAAATCTATGGTTATTATTTTTTCAGTAAAGAGCAAATTATGTTCTGGTCTTACGAAGGCATGGGGGTTACCAGCTCTACTTGTGTTAATTCATGCTTGTTTTGAGTTTGTCTTGGCTATTTACTGTAGTTTATGTTCGTTCTGAGTTCCATTTATTTAATTATATTAGTTTGTGATAGTTGTACGCTTGGAAGATTATTTGACTTTATTTCTGCTCATTTTTGGCTAAATGTAGCTCTTTACTTTTCTTTGAAAAAATTGCTTTTTGGGAAAAGTTTCTTATATTAATAACAAGACAAGGCCGTCTTCAACCTTGAAAAAAGAAGACGGAATTCAAACCACGAGGGCATATTTAAGTAGTCAGCTATTATGCAAAGCGACGAGTGATTGCGTAATATGTCTTACCACGGCCAGGCACCTATTGATCCTACGAGTGATTGCGTAATATGCCTTACCACGGTCCGTCACCTATTACTACAGACGGTACATGCCTTACCAGACGGGTTTCTGAGGCAACACCCATTTCTTAGGGCCGATCAGAGAGAGCGGAGGCTACCCTATATATGGTAACTTGATCAGTAATTGGTTTCAAATATAAGGAGTGATTTTCATTGTAGTTCATATTAGTAAGAGAATTGAATTCAGAGAGAGAATAGTTTATTTGAGAAGATATTAGTAAAGAAAATGAGAGGTACATTTACACTTTTGGAGCTTGATGGTGGAGCAGGTAGCAGCAATGATACAAGGGCGAGAGTACCAAACGTGGCTGTAGAAATAACACGAGGATGTAGACTAAGCCTTGAATGGGACGATTTGTATGCTACATACGTGATATCATTGAGCAAATTTAAATTGGAGGAGCAATTATGCTTTGCAGCGAAACTGAACATTGTGCATATAAATAGACTTTAGGCTGCATTAAATGCACTAGTGAAATATATTGATGAAAATAAATTGAATCAGTGATTATTATTCTTGTAATTATGTTCAATAAAATTGTTTCTAAATAGAAGATTTTCTTTCTGTAGTACGCTAGCGTATATTTTTAGAGTAGAAAAAAAAGAATCCTGGTTAGTCTGAAGTTGGTTGTGAGAGTGTTAGGACTCTACAAAACAGATATATTTTCGAAGGAGCGAATCATGGGAAATGTTGTGTTTATGGAAAAACGTTTGATTTTAGATGATGAGTTTCTAGAGTTACCCATTCAGAGGAAGATATTTCCTAAAGGCATGCTTGTTCATATAATGAAAACTGATTCTCCGTCATTAGACTGCTGCATGAAACTTCTAAAGTCCAAAGGCTTTTATAAAATTCATTGACATATTAATATCGACACAGCAAAATGATTTTGTGGATTTGCTTTTAAACACAGACTAGCTCAGAAATTTAAGACTTTTTTCGCGAGAAAGATGTTGTTCAAGGATGATTGACTCCTCTATCTCTCTCTATCCCACTCAATTTTTTGATCGTAGCTCAGTTTCATTTTGGCGGTGAGAGTGTCAACACATGAAAAAATGTTCCCTACATGTCCACTATGCATGTATACACTGGGCAGCTGGTCATCATGTGAGAATTATACAATGATTGATGAGTATGATGAAAAGTGCAGATTATGCAACCCGTGTAAATTCCACAGAGGATATGCTGTACAAATTAAAGGTTGTAATTCCTGTCTTGAAGGGGCGTGTGACTCGCATCCTAGAGGACACCTATGCTCTAATTGCCATTATGATAAATGTAATCAGTGGGAGAATACATAGCCTGGTATGATTGGAAAGTATCCTAAGCGTGATTTTAGTTTATTGCTAAGAGATTGGTATCGTCGTGGCTTTAGATTGTTCTGAGAGGAGGGGCCAGGTCTACGATTCAACTGTTGGAACAACAAAAGAATTTGGTTTCCATGTCATCGTTGTGAAGACAATGGCTACTCTGATTATAATCCCACTGATTCTTATTTGGCTGTAGCGGAATGTGATTTATCACTTTAGGGCACTGTTAGTGAGAGTACCTCAAATAGGCAAATTGAATCGTGCAGATTTTATAAAATGAATAAGAATCATGTCATTGATTAAACAAAGAAGTATAATAGGATTTAAGTTCTATTGTAATATATAAGATGTGACCTTGACACTGGAACAAATCAGGATCAGTATACTGTGAATTCAGATAATCTACCTGCATTAGTTGTTCTCGACAAATACCTATACGTTGTGCAAATGTGCACTCTAAAAGTGCTTTCCCCGTTCGTGCTATGCTCATATCATGGGTACCAGACAGATCCAAAACAATTACACCATGATTTTTTGAAAACACTGAATCGGTTATTCCATTTTCAAATAGTTGGGAATCATGATCTAGGGATTGCAGTCCGATGGTATGCAATAGGACTTGTACTGAGACATCTATAAATCCATATTAAATACGCTGATTATTTGGTTTGTGTTCATGGTGCTAGGTCTAGTAGAATACTGTCGTCGGGTGTGATTTCCCAATAGGTTTCAAATTGACTCAATGATATTAGCGTGATACTTTCAGTCAAAGCACTGCAAATGTACAGAATTCATTGACATATTAATATCGACACAGCAAAATGATATTGTGGATTTGCTTTTAAACACAGACTAGCACAGAAATTTAAGACTTTTTTCGCGAGAAAGATGTTGTTCGAGGATGATTTACTCCTCTCTCTCGCTCTCTCTCTCTCCCACTCAATTTGTTGATCGTAGCTCAGTTTCATTTTGGTGGTGAGAGTGTCAACATATGAAAAATGTTCCATACATGTCCACTATGCATGTATACACTGGGCAGCTGGTCATCATGTGAGAATTGTACAATGATTGATTGAGCACATCAGGATCAGTATACTGTGAATTCAGATAATCTACCTGCATTAGTCGTTCTCGACAAATACCTACACGTAGTAAAAGAAGAAATCTACAGAGTAAAAAAGTTATTTTTATTATGTATATCCATTATCTTTATTAATAAATATGTTTACATATTATTGTGGGACATTTTATTCGTAAGGCGATAAGATCAATATTAACCACCCTTAAAAGCATATTTTCCACTAGAAAGTCGTTCAATTGCGGAAATTCAACGTAAATGTTGAGAAACTGCTTGTAGGTATAGCCACGACATCTGAACATGAAAAAGAGTAGTGCATGAAAGCCGCATGTCTTAATCGTTAAATCCTTTACTCTCCTTTGATTTTGAATAATAGTTTTCCCGCTGCTCTCAATAAAGTTACTGATGTGTGGAGTGTAGAATTTATATTTTAGGCCAAGAGGATCAAAAAATTCAATATTCTTCGCTGTTTGAAAGATGCATAGCCAATGGCCTGTCTTCAAAGTCGATGGACTGCTATTAACAATGATTAGGGTGTTGTTAACACTTGGAATTTTTTCAATGAATTCCGATGGTATGCAATAGGACTTGTCCTGAGACATGTATAAATCGATAGTAAATACGCTGATTATTTGGTTTGTATTCATGGTGCTAGGTCTAGTAGAACACTGCCGTCGGGTTTGATTTCCCAATAGGTTTCAAATTGACTCAATGATATTAGCGTGATACTTTCAGTCAAAGCATTGGCAAATGTGCACTCTAAACGTACAGTCCCCGTTCGTACTATGCTCATATACTGGGTACCAGACAGATCCAAAACAATTAAACCATTGTTTTTTGAAAACATTGAATCGGTTATTCCATTTTCAAATAGTTGGGATTCATGATCTAGGGATTGCATGGTAAACTCATACAGAGTTTTATAGGATTATTTGTCAAATGATAGAGTGTAAAGTGGAATACCATTCACTTTGAACACAAGGCTAGATAGACAAAAAAATTAAAATCATGGGGGCTGCAGTTCAGGAACCAACGGCACTGCCACTATTCACAAAGGCCAAAGCGCGGTTTGATGATTTCTCCATTGGTAAATGATGAATCAGTATAAATGCGAGAGCCAGCGGCAATTTGACATGGATTAGTGATCTTGTGGAGCACAAGAAATTTAATGTTGTCACTACTGGCTCTTAGATCTTCCAAAGCCAATGCAACAGAGCTCACAACTATTCTTTTTTAAACATGAAGAACTACTGAAGTGATAATGACATTTGCATCAGGTGCTGTAGCAAGTGTTTTTCTCAAGATAAAATTCGATGGGGCTAACTGCAACTTTATGTCAATCTTTTCATTGGGGGGTAAACATTGCGATATATTGAATATCTCATGATTTAATTTTCCAACTAAATGATACTCCTAGGTCACCGCACTAGTTAACTCACCGTCAGTATCAACACCTGATCGATACTCATAGCCCAATGACTGTCTTCTCAACTTCTTATATGCCTTTGGTGTCATCATCATAAGTTGTATGTAGCTTGCATAGTTAGATAAATTATTGCTAGTGCTCACCAATGCTGCATTAATAAATACATTAATTTAGTTGAACAGGTTGTGTAGAATACAGTTTTCATAGGACAGACCATCGGCAGCAGTTGGAGTTGTATTGTCTGACTTTTTCTTCACCGCAACATTTAAATCAATAAATGTTGATAATGAATCACTGAAATAGTCCTCAGTGGAAAATATCTGATAGAGTATATTTTCCGAGAGGGGTGGTTGAGGATTAAATTGTTCGTGGTAGCCATACTTGACACTGACATCAACATTTTCCGCATTGAACAGATTCAATGAGGAACTGATTGATGGATGTGACTCCTTGTGGGGGAGATGTCATCTTAAGAGAAGAAATCCTTCTTTGATCTAGCAATCTTTTTCTTCTTCCTCTTATTGGTCTTCTTCTTTTTATTCCTCAAAGTCCTTGTTGATGTCTTTCGCTTCCCTCCTGGGTAGAGACTGATGAGTGAATGACGCCCAAGCGTCCTTTTTAATCCCTTCCCATTTTGCTGAGATTTTAATTGCTCACCGACGGCTCTTGCTGAAGATCTCATATTTTCCTTAACACTCTCGTTGAAATTTTTACCTGACCCCCAGTCCTGTAGCGTTGAGGCTGCAAAATTTGATGCAGCAGGTACAAGATATTTTCTGGCAAATGGTAGTGCAGAACGAAATAGCCTAGCAAACCAGCTACCAAGACCATAGCCAGACATTGTAGTACGTCCCTTGTAATAGTCCAATCCAAGACCTATTTGACGTGGACTACAGAAATATACAAGAGTCCAAGGCGAGACCAGGTGGATAATCAGCAAAAATAACTTGATCCATCCCGTTAACAGTGCCTGCGTTTTTCCCATTGATCATATTCTGTTTAAAGCCAAGAACATCTCTCAGGTTATCATTGAGATGAATCATTTCCGTGTCAACAGGTGAGGTAATGTAAATCCTATCATGTTCCATTGAATAATTAAAATGGAATGAACCATTCCTACGATATGAGATTTTTCTATTGATTGCACGACACAAATCCGTCATAGTACCATATTCTTTTTATCTTGACAAAGAGTGACTAATCGAATGGTATAGATTTTATCTCATACACACGACCCTTTCTCAGGATAACATAGGTTTCTTTGAGAATACAGTCGACAAGAGCCAATTATTACTTTCCATCGTCAAATTTGATGGCGGGGGAGAGTTTCGTCCAAAAATCACTAGCTTTATTTAAGTCATGGTAGAGAGGATCGGAGACGTTGGATATAAATGTTACATAAAAATCATTGGGCATTATCAATATCTTCAACACTGATCCAAATATCTAAATCAGAGTTGTATCCTAGCCACCGAACAAGTAACTGTTTCTTACCCCTGCGAATACGAGTCTTTAATATCATTTCAATTTGATAGATTTCACTATTATTTTTAACAATTTGTAGTTCATTGTCATAAAAGCCGCCGAGAATCTCTTCATCTTTGGTATCTCGCAGACGATAAGTTATGGGTTTGGTGTCCAGGATTTTTGCCACTTTAAAAAGTTCAGCGGACCACAAGTAATTGCCCTTTTCAAAAATATTAGTAGTCCTATCACGATCATAACGATGAATTTCAGTTGGGGTTGAGTTAAACAATGATCGATGAGGTCGTTGATTATAAATCAACATTATTTTATCTAGATCATGAATAAAAGCAGGTGTATTTTTCAATGTACAATATCTTGAAATTAAAAGTCAAATAGTTCTTATCACTCGTTCGGCCAATGCAGACTTTATAGGACATTGACTATGATAGAACAGTATATTATATTTCATTAGTACTTTTTCAACATGGGGGTTAACAAATTCACTATTGAGATCAGTTTGAATTTTTATACGAATCCTGTTCGGGAATACTTTCTATAGCCTGAGCAACTTCCACACCTCTCTTTGACCGCAATGGAATGGCATATACATAGCGACTAAAAAACCGATTGCAAGTAGAATGTAGTTGTACGGTGTATTGTGATGTTGATATATTTGGAGGCATGTGATAGAGTTTCAGCAGGTTCATTTGGGGAACAAACTATAGCAAAGTGGTCAGTACATAGACTATCAATTTTATATATATAAATATTATTCAAAATATTTAATTACACAATTTGTAGGTCAATTGTGGAGAATCTGCCACTTTTGGGGTTGAAATATGTATTCAGGTTTGGAGGGGTAGCAACAGCTAATTCATTATTATTTGAAGTCATATGCTCAATCAATTTACCAGCTTTATTTGCTGGTTTATTCCCCCAGAAAAGGCTGTGAGCATTGAAATCTCCACAAATAATGATATTTTTTAACATATTAGAATTATTTATATAATTAAAGAAATCCATTTTATCTGTAGTTTGGCCATTAGGTTTATAAAAGCTTATTATGTAGGTTTTTGTATTATTCCGCCAAACACTGATACCAATTCCATCAACATCATTTGCAAAATCTGGAAAATTTATGCCACAGATTTTTATATTATTTTTAACTAATAAAGCTACTCCACCTCCTTTTCTCTCTGATGATCTATCCTTGCTCAGGATAGTATATCCCAGAGATTAAATTTTTTGATTTTGGGTTAAATGAGTTTCCCGGACGCAAGCAATATTAATGGAATTATTATTCATAAAAGATATTGGTCATTTAGCTTATTAGTGATCTTATGTTCCACTGGAGTATTGATGTGTTGTTTTGTTGATTTATTTTTCAAATGACTGTGTATCAATGTTCAGCTTTGTTAAAAGTAAAGCAAGATCTTTTCTTACTTGAATGAGCATATCATCAGGGGTGTAGGTTTTTGCCAATTCTGCAATGATTTTTGTTTTCTGTAGTTGATGTATGTTCATGGCCTGAAGTGCATTACAGTTTAGAATGAATAAGCATATATTTGGGGATTGCATGTTTGGTTGTGCATCCTGTTTGTCAGTTAAGGGATTAATTCCTGGTAGTGTTTCTGGTTTTTTTCTTCTTGGGAGGGGGGGGCAGGCTGACCCCATCTCACCGGACAAGGAGGCTTGTTGGCTTGGTGATTCCTTCTGATAGGGATGTGAGCTAGGGGGCTTAGAGGATGGTGTCTTATATGGGGTACTTGATGGCGTGGGGGCGTTTGACTTGGGGGTTTTGGTTGGTTTCATTACTGGCTTTATTTGGTATTGTTGGGCAGCATTTGCTTCCATTGCTGCAAAGGGGTATGGGATGGGCTTCTCTGCTGCTATTTGGAGTGTTAATGCTCTTTTCTTATATGCAGGGCATAGTGATTTATTGGTAGATTCATGTGGACCTTTGCAATTGATACATGTAGGCTGAGTGTTGTTGCAAGTTGTCAACTCTTTAGGATGGAATGCTTTACAATTACTACACTCTAGAAGAATTTCATTGCATTTGTTTGTTGTGTGTCCCAGTTTGAGACACTTCTGACACTGGATAAGCTTTGGTTTGTATTCCTTGTGTGGTTTAATTTGCCAAAATAGGAATAACTTCTGGGATATTAATTTTTTGCTTCAGTATAAATAAGAAGGATCTACTTGTGTATAGGCCATTAGAGTTAGGTTTACCAAGTTAGATAACATCTTCAACTGGGATTGTGTTTCCAGCCCTATCTGAGAGCCCTTCTATTAACTCCTGAATAGGTATTTCTGGGGGAACATTATAAACTACTATTTTTGTTGGGGATTGTTTTGGGTTCCATTTAGATGCATTACTTGGGGTATTCAGAAGGGATTTTAGGTTGATTATTGTGTCTTCTGATTTTTGATCTTGGACAGCTATTAGCAGAGATCCATCACGGTGAATATTAAGAGAGAACATTGATTTTAGCAATTTGAAAATTGCAACTCTTATTGCAGTAATCTTTTTTATTTCAAAGGGGGTAATAGGAGAAATTTTAAGGTAAATTCCTAAGTTTTGGGAGGGAGGATCTTCGTTAGGGAGAGGGGAAATGATTCTGATTGGGGAGATTTTTTTCCTTTTTCTGGAGCTACAAGAAAGCATCTCTTGAAACCCATTTTCATTATTTATACTGACATTGGCCTCTACACTGATCATTGTGTTACTCTCGAAATTGGAGCTATCATATGAACTTTGAGATAGTGCGCTTGACCAGCCAGGATGGGTATCAGTTTTACTGGTATTTGGGGTGGGATCTGGGGGGACTTTTTTTGGAGGACTTATTATCAGTGCCAATTGGAAAAAGCTTTAAACTAAAACAAAACTAAAACAAGAAAGGATAATACAAAGATAACAAACCGTCTTCACTGTACTATGGGGAAAATTTCAGGATCAAAAGAAACACCACAGTATGGCCCTGAGGATGATTTGAGCGGGATTGGTTTGGTGAAACTACTGATTAATTGAGATAATAGTTCACCAGAAATTTATTTTAAATTTCTTTAAATGTTGCTGATTTTTTTAAATGTATTTTCCAAAATTGATTTAAAACCTTCTTCTTCTTCTTCTTCTTCTTCTTCTTGTTCATTTTTAATGGTGTTGACGAGAGGGTGCATGTTCATTTAATTTTTTTTAATTTGCCTATTGATAATAAGGCTTTTTGGGAAGTTTAATGTATTTAGAAAGTTGTATAGATGAGTGTCAAATGAAAATAGTCGTTTACGTTTTGTAACCACATCTTAGCTTAAATCAAGTTGATTATAGCTCTTGCCTTGAATCCCTTTCCTATTGCTATCAACTTGAATATGATCTTGACCACTTTCCATGAGATATATTATGAGTCGTTTAAATTGTTCAAGAAATGAGTGCGGCATTAGATTAACAATGCTCGACAATATTTAATACAATTACTCCTTCTTTAATTGGGTTCCAGCAGTGATAGCAGAAGAATACTTTGGAGATGGTTCTTTTTTGTGCCATCTAGAGAAAACTGTTTACAAGTCGTGCAATTTTTGGCTTTAAAAGTGTGAAAAAAATATCGCCCGCTTGAAAAAGACGTTTCCTTTTGAAATTCTTTCCCTTCTTTTTACCGGCCAATGTACGTACAATGGAACGATGATGTTTTGCCTGCTGCTTAACTACTTCTGGAAGTTGAACATTGCCCTCGGTTAAATTTAAACAAAGTTCAGATATTAGATTAATGAAATCATTCTCAATATCATGTTTGAGTATGGCTTTCCTAAGTGGGGTTCTCTAGTTTAGATAGAATCACGTTATTATAGCTTAGCTAGAATCACGAACAACTCTGTAGATGATATAGTAGGTGCAGTTCAAAGCAAGTGTTAGCATACATTTGCTCTGATGAAAGAGATTATGTAGAACTAGATTAACGGAAATCTGTTCATGATGAGAGCAAACAGTGAACAGTTGTAGCATTTCCTGGGACCATTGTTCAATGGATTCAGCTAAATCATTAACAATCAGCCATCTGTTTGTTTCATAAGTTTCAAAATATAAAGTTCCTGCATAAATTATACCTGCACGCCGATATAGTAATTCATTTTATTTTATCGTATGACTCCTGCCAAGTACTGTAATAATAGTAGATTTTTTTGGCTTTTCCCTAAGCTTTTTATCACAATTTTTAATTATTTTAGTTAGGAGTGTCGTTTCGCCTGACATTGATGGACCACACAAAAACTATCTGAAGGTGTTTTAAATTGATATATATTGCTTTTCCTTTTAACAGTTCACCTACAACTAACTGCAGACTATAGATGTATAATGCCTAAATAATTTCCCTATTACTAATACTCCGTTCAAGAATAATGAGAAGAACAAAATCAATAAAGAATCATGTTTTCTTTTATTATTAACATACACGCAACACTTTATAAATAATAAATTACAGGAAAGAGCACATTAAACTCGAAAAATACACTTTCTTTTAACTTATTTATAATAAAAATACAGCATTTATTTTAAATAAACACAAGAAAAAAAGCATTTTAATAAATAAACTTTTTTTAATTATTTATAATAAAAAATACAACGCTCAATTAACAAGACACTTAAAATAATATCACTTTTTCTATTTACAACATTTTTTAATTTGAAATGGGGTCCCCCCACCCCCATACTAGAGTCAATGACAGTGAACGATGCGAACTTTGGATCCGCAATGATTCGAGCACAATCTTTGGGATTGGTTAAATTGTCACATCGACTTTTGTTTCATACGCTTTCGCACATTAAACCGAAGGCTGAGTTCAAAATGATTTTATAGATTTCCTTCTCTACTTTCGTTTACGCTTGTGAACGTTTACTGACAAAGGTGTCAATAAACGTTTTAATGTACGGCTTTTTATCAAATTGGAGGGCTCTATGAATATTTGTGACTTTGAAACCATTGGACACCATCCATTTCAATAGCAAGTGATGTACAACGATATTTTGTTTCGGTTTGAGGTCAGCAATAAGTTTTTGCTTTGAAGGCACCCAGTTCATACTCCCATTCTCTACTAAGGATAAATTGTAAGGGCTCAGAGAGTCCCAGCCCATCGGACTGTTTATGCACGGGAAAACAAAGTCTTTTACCGAGTTATGGATTTCCTTGGGTATTTTACCGTCAATTTAAAAAAAACCATCCCTCTGCCCCATTCTCCTCAATGGTAGCAATGTTGGGAAAATTCGAAGCACATGGATTTTTAAGCCATTTGTAATTCCCACACGGCAAACAGTAGTGAGACATTGCCGACGGGTAAAGGGAATTCATATCCAAAAACACTGCATCTGACTTTTCATCGGTGTTCTGTCCGGTCGGATCAGTTTTAATGATACGGTCTCCGTGAAAAACATACCTACCCCTCATTCATATCTTTACAAACAGATGCTGATCCAAATCGGTGATCAGAACTATTTCTTCTTTTCTGATTTTAAGTATCAAGCCCATCACCAGATGAGGAGTGGAAAAATAATACCCTAAATCCAACCCCAAATTCCCCATAGATTTTATCCCTATTTTTGAACACAATGTCCAGAAGAGTGAGTATGTCACTGGCCAAGTGAAGTTTACAGTAATCCCACCCATTTTTACAACCACCCTTTGCCCAAACCCTCTTAGCAGATTCATAGTCGCTAGTGGTGCACTAGCTCTCAGTAACAGAATTGTAAAAAGCTTCAATGGGTGGTAATGATACCTCATCTAGCCTCGAGGCAGAGTTGTAGTAATAATAGGCATATATGCCCTTACACGTTAATAAATCATACAGTTCTTCATTGAGAACTCGCTGTTTAAGGAGGTGGAAGCTAATAGAATTGTATATTTTTTGTACCTTAATCACTTGACTGAAGGACTTGGGGAAGAAGCTGAAAGAGTCTAAAAAACGGATTTTATTCAGGCACGTATTACCCTTGTCAACTGTTTTCCACATGAATTCTACCAGCAGTAGCTTCTCCGATGATTTGGGTATGATATTATATGAAAAACAACCATCTATCCATGCGTTATCTACAACCCCCCCCTTGGCAATGCGGGCCAACGCTGGTAAAATAAACTTTCAATCGTAATTGGAATTGTGTAAAAAACAGGTACGAAATATTGCCGTCTAACGTTTGAATTGCAGGATTGATGTGCAACCCCTTTAAGGCTACTCCCTTCCGATGTAATTTCCTGCCACAAATGATCATGGTCGATCACCTTCCTCTTTCCACCATTCCCAACACCATCATCAAATTCCCCCTTGCAAACCCAACATATTTTACGATTTTTAATGGCCAATCTTTCATCTGGTGATAGGAGCATAGGATAGTTTGTGTAAAGAAGGCGCAAAATTACACCATTCGCTGTTTTGATTGGACTGGCCAATGCAGAGCGCATGCTGTCTTTACCCCTCAACGACTCAACTACATCCAACACTTGCATGGTATTACTGGAATTTCGTTGCGCTTGAGCGTAAGAGCTATGGCTTAATGTATTTTAACACGATTTGGATTTGACAAACTGTACACGTGTGTGAGTCTCGCTTTGAAGTACAAAGCGATCTTATTGCTCTGTAGGAGCGTGTTCTGGAAATTTTTAAAACGTAAGATCGCTCTATCTCCGCTTACCGTTTCCACAGCTTGGTATCCATGACATTTACAGTGCCTCATGTGATGCTTTAACTATAAATCAGACCAAAATCTTGAGAGGCATATTAGACAGTAATAGGATACACCCCAATTCCCCCTTTTACCCTCACATAAAACCCTACTAATATCTGTAATTGGATTAAAATGTCATATTGAATCAAGCTCTGTAGGTGGCGTGTAGAGAAGCCAAACCCAATGCTCAACTGACTCAACTGACTGAGCCCTCACTGGAAATAATACACCTTTTTCATCTGAACGCTGGCCCTCCTCAAATTCTGTTTCATACTGCAACACCGTGACAAAAATCTTTAAATGTTCATTAGCCCGCTCAAGAGTATCTCTTCCTTTTAATGTCATGGGAAATTGACCATTTAAACAATTAAAATCTACTATAGGAAACTTTGACCCCCCCTACAATTAACTGCTAATTTGTCCAACTTTTTCTTAGAGGCATTATCGCACAGACGTCTATAGGCGGCAATTTGAAATGCATACTTGAAACACTGTAGCCTCGCGTCGAAACAGATTTGTTATATCCCCTGACAACCGTCTAAATCAGAAAGATAGATTAATTCAATATTCCCAGCCTCAACTCTTAAAATAAAGTCCTTTTTTAAATCTACAGATGTTAACGATGAAACTCTCAATAAATAAAACCACCGAGCCACTACCTCCCTCGTTATAATTATCCAGTTTAGTTTGAATGCTACTTACCCAATCTAAAAATACCTCCTCATAATTTGAAAAATGTGGGTGAATTGCTAACATCTCTGTATGCAAGTATTTTGAATAGAGCTCGCTCGCATTTTCATTTAATTTTTTTTAGTGCTATTGATGCTTTTAAACTGTCCCTTCCTCCCCACGCCCCTATCTGTTGTTCAAGAAGGGCTTGAATCCTGTTAACACATAAATGAGTAATATCCAGGAGATGTGTTATTATATCCCCTGACACTAAAGAGTTAAAGGGGTCACCGAATTTGGCGCAGTAGACTTTTGTATGGTGCGAGGCAGAGTTAGAAAGGAAAAAATCGGGAAGTGTAAATGTTGATGTGGGTATTCTCTCATTACTATTAGTACTATCATGAACCAAAATGGTGGGGGGTGGCATAGAATCGGCAATAGCACCGCCCCCAGTCTGTTCAATTGCATTGGTAACCCCTGGTGTAAAATCACCTAATTCGCTTTGTATGGCTTCCAGGGTATTTGGGGATAGTTGATCAAGCCAGCCTGTATTGTTTTGTGACGGAATTTCTTTCTTAGAACTTGCTTTAGATGCATTTTCAGTACCATCACCTAAATAAACATTAACACGTCTATTTGACCATTCCGGAACCTCCACTATATCTGTGTCACAAGTTAAGTCATCTAAGTTGGCCATTTCCCCAAAACAGTCATTTAGAAAGCCACTTTCCCACTCCATATTATCAAGAACAACTAAAGTATCCACATCTCTAAACTACACTGGTGGTGTAACGATTGGCGCAGGTTCACCACAAATAAGTGCTTCTTGAGCTGATGGTGGCGCTAAGTCATTGATCTTAATCTATAAAAACAGGGTTTATTTTCCATGTGAAATATCCACTATTCTATAACGTCAAAAACTTCGCCAATTTTGCACCCATATTTTCCACGTGAAATATCCAGTAAAGTACTTAAGAAGCAATTTAAGCCAATTAGCCTATATCTGTATGGGTGCCATAAAAAATATTTTTAAATACAATACATAAAGAAATAAAAAAAAACAATTTTGACTATTAGCTACGTTTGATATTTATTCAGAATATTAATGGGGTTCACCCCCTTCCCTCAACTCCTCTTTTTTTTTCTTCAATAAACACCCCCCTTGAGTAAATATACACGCGTGCATACAAGTAGCTGATTATTAGCCGAGCAAGTGATGTTCCTTTCATTGAGTTTGCCTAATTAAAATCACCGCTAAATAGATTTCATTTTTTAAATATCTCTCGCCTACAAGAATCCAGAATCAAGAGACGGGTATTCGTATGCAAGGCTCGTTATACCTTGAAGCGTTCCACATTTGATTATGCTAAGAGGGGGCGCGCTAATCTTGTTTCTACTATTTTTTTAACTGCGCCACATTGACGCCATTTATGGTTAATTAAGGCTTGAAAATTTAACAATATGCAACTTGTTAAAAAAAAAAGGAATTTGCAAAATTGTGAGTGTGTTATAAACTTGAAAACTATCTAATAAATTGGAATTACATAAGAAATTGCAGGTAGGTCGTTAGAAACTCCTTGTCCATCTGAACGAGATGCGTAGCGGATTATAGTTGGTCTTATCGAGTTTAAGGATCTAATCAGGCTCGTGTCAGTACTTTCAGAGCTGGCATTCAACTTCGCCCGCTTTTTCTCGGTGAATTGAACGTCAACGACCTGGAATAAAAATTAATTTCGGTTTTCTCACTAGGTAACTTTTAGCCTTATAGGCTTAAATCCCAATCAACCTAAAACACATAGAAAAAAACGCCACTTCAACATATGATAAAAGAACAAATAATTTTGTGAATTAGTTAAGAACGATTTTAGTCAAAATTGCCCCATACCTTCTGACACAAAGCAATTGAATTATGCATGTCAATAAAATAAAGTACGATAAAAAAATAAAGGCTAGAAGCGGTAACCCATTTCTCATGAAACTTTTCAATACAGCTCTACTCACGTGTTTACCAGGTACTAAATAAGTACCAAAAGTCATTTAAAAAATTTAAGGCACTATCTGACTAAGGTTTTTTTACCCCCCTCCCTCTTTTTTCCCACCCCCTCCCTTGTCTTCAACATCCTTACTCTCTTTTTTTTTCTACTCCCCCCCCCCCCTCCCTCCCCTTACCTCTCTTCTTCCCTAATAATAGCCCATGAGCTGCAACAAACGCACATTTATGTCTCACAGTTTTTTGTAGCAATCGCTGACAATAATGACAATTTTTAACTTGGATTAATCCTGTAGTTTATTTAGAAAGTAATGCGGACTAAGAGGTGTGAAGATAATTGCTATCTGTTTGTTAAAAGAGAATATGCTTTTGCGAACTAGCTAGGAAGCCTTTTAGCCAAATACCCCTATACCTGGACAGCTGCCACAAAACTCACGAAAGATATGTAATCCCCGGTCAATCAGAAAATCATATTGCAGATAGTTAAAAGCCAGCTATAACGAAAAACCTATCGAATAAAAAGAATAGTAAATATCTACTCACCCTAATCCTTTTTGAGTTTATCGTTTGAAAATAAAATAATGTATCTATAAAAGGCTTAATTCAAGTTGTTTTCTTCAACTGATGCAGAAAGACCAATAGCCGTAGTATTTCTAGCAGAAAGTAATCCCACCTTTGATGCCAGATAATTTTTATTCATTTAGTTTTAGCTCCAATTTTACTTGTTACACCAATTGTTTTTTGGATTAAGAGATAGTGAAGATAACAAATACAATTTATTATAAACACTGACTGAAGATCAAAAATATCTAATATTCAAGAATTACTGTAATATAAGGTTTATTTTTGTTGCTGCGACGTCAATAAAGTTGGGATAGCTTTTTTATAACGGTCAACAAAACCATATAACTTGATTTTATTAGAAACTCAGTTCAAAGTAATATTGTCTGTGTTTTAAGCTTAGCCTTCTGCAGATGCGTACCTACAGTATTTTTATTGGGGGCGAAGCAAGAGGGGTTGCAGTTCAAGAAATACACAACGAAAAAAATTTCTTTGTGAGAAAAGTTTCTTAAATTAATATCAAGGCATGGCCGTCTTCGACCTTGAAAAAAGAAGACGGAATTCAAACCACAAGGGCATATTTATAAGTGGTACCGAATAAAAGTAACTATTTGACAAACAAACAATTTGGTGAATTTGAAAACATTATGCAATACATTATAAACAATAAACACACATTAAAAAATCATAAATATAAGTGCTGGTGCTTTGCTTTTACTAAAAATGTCAGCAATGAGCTGTTGCGGACGACAGTAGTATAGCGTAAACAAGCTTTCGGGTGGGTCGTATACACTCGACTTTATTCTGCTAGATTTGCCCCTAATACTGCAGTACACATCATCCCTCCGCTTCTCCCAACCCCAACCCCTTCTCCCAACCACGCCAAGCACAACGCACTCAATCTCATAATTGAACCAAGCTCTATTCTAAAAGCCACGGATATCGCACTATTCATTTAGTAGTAATTTTGAATAGGTTTTGTTTCTATAAGATTCAATTTGTTGTACTAAACTTATAATATGGGTGATTTACTGAAATCTTATTTATGATTTTTTTTTAATTGATATGTTTGCGGGTTTGCCGATTTATATTAATAAATAGCATTGATATCAGCAGGCCTAGGCCAAAACAAAAATCATTGTCAGCGAAAAAGCGCTGTCTAAGTAAAGAAATATGACAAGTCAAAGTATTATCACATATTGTGAAACATTATATCGTGAAATATACCCCCCATTTAAATAGCGACCATATTTTAAATTTGAAAGTATTCGAAAAATAAATTTACAATTATTAACTTATCCTTTGGCATTGTTTGACAAGGTATATCCAGAAAATCTGAATAAATTTTGGCATCATTGTGGCAGACACCTTAAATTAATTAAAAATCGCCTGGATGCCAATTGGAACGAAAAATTGACTCAAAAGGTTTGAAAATGGTCACTTCATTCGTATCTGGGCTTATAAAAAAAAAACTATAAAAAGTACACAAAAGTTTATCTTTTGTAAATCAGGATATGGGGGTATACATTTCCGGAGAAGGTTAAACTGAATATTGGTTTTATGTCTATAATTCCCTTCACAAGCAAAGTACAGTCTCCTATTGCTGCATGATTAAACTTATAACAATAGAAAAAGAGAATGGGCTGGTACAGCTTATATATGCACACACAATTTTTAAATTTGAGATATATATACATATCTTTTTTTATTCACTTTATTCTATTTTCAGAAGCCATTTCGTAAAAAATGCTGATGCGGAGTTAAATGTTCCATAAATAGTACCGGTGAAATGCGACTCATTTCAGTCATAATTCTTAGCAAATTCATGTCAATTTTGTTTTTGGAGCTGGTTGAAAGAAATATTTAGAAACGTGAAAATAGAGAGAAGTCAGCATGGTACTGTACATAGATGCAGTATAATATTTATGCTTTAGTATATGAGTAGGGGGGGCTTAGGCACTTCCACCGGACCCATACAAACTACTCTTTTCTTCTTCACCAGTAATCCCGAGAAAGTTTAATGGCAATTTCATCAAGCCGTTATTACGCGCACATATGCAATACGAGCGCATGCCCTTCCCAGATTTTAAAGGCATGCCTTGTTATGTCACGACATCCCTGTCCAATTCCCATAGGTTTCCACAACATGTCCTGTTTGGTCACAACATAGCCTGTTTCCATGACCAGGTGTAATATGAATGACACAATTTTGTTTCAGCATTAGAAAGTAAATATTAGGGAATGTTTATATTCGGTTGTTATTTTTTTTTCTTTCAGTGCATTTTTGTCGGAGGTGAACTATATTCTAAGGATTTTTGTCCTCATTATTATTTGAAACATCAATTTTAATCCAATAGAAAACCACCCCAGACACCAGGTCCAGCATATTTCCAGTATTTTGCACAGTCTAATATATTATAGAAATAGCCTATTGCACGCAAGGAGATTTCCCATGTTTTGCTTACTACAATGACGTGTTCCTTACATCTGTGATAATTAATGCGCAGACGGAGAATCTCTATTTCGAGAAATTATTCTTTCGAAGGCAAATATGTAATTAGGGAAATTCCAAAAATACAGCCTTTTCGAAACAAGACCATGCAACGGGAAAAACCAGTCTTAACTAACTGAAAGAGTGCATAAATTCTTCATTTTAGTCATATTGCACGGGCAATTTCAGAACATTTAATATATTTTTCAATTTTTCTGTGTTTTCTTAGAGAAATGGCCCCCGCCTTTCAAAACTTAGTCTTAACTAGCTGAAATAGTGCATAAATTCTTAATTTTTATTCAGATTGCACGGGTAATTAAGGAACATTTAATGCATTTTTCTATCTATGTGAGTTTTCTTAGAAAAATGGTCCATTATTACAAAATTTAGACTTAACTAGCTGAAAAAGAGGATAAATTCTTCATTTTTAGTTGTATTGCACGGATAATTAAAGAATTTTAATAGATTTTTCTACTTTTGTGTTTTTCTTAGAGAAATGGCCCAGCGCTGCAAAACATAGCCTTAATTATCCGAAAGAGAGTATTAGTAATTTTTGCTGAATGAAGTTGGAGTTGGACTCGGCATATTAAAAATGCTTCGTTTTCTATGATAGGTTTACGCTTGGTATAATATTTGATTTGATTTTTGCTCGTTTTGATTTAATGAAGTTTTTTAATTTTCTTTGAAAAACTAGGAATTTGTTTTCCTCCAAAAATAAGCTTATGAATCTAAAACAAACACTGTTTTTTTTTAATCTTATAGAAACAAAAAATTAGTTTCTCATCGATCTTTACTATAAAAATGTCAAGCCTTCCAATTACTTTCGACTTTGAAAAGGGCACGAATTCCAATCGAATGAGCCTTTTTCGAGTTTCTACGACAACACTTCCTATCGACACCTTATATGGCCCCAAGGCATAAATTACAACTCTTACCCTAAGGGCTGTGAGGGTGGTTGTCATCCTCTAAGACCTAATTTCCAGAACTTTCAACTACGTTACACAAAATGGCTATCTCGAAATTTTGATTGGATGTATCTGAGAAAATGGTGGGCGTGAGAGGGGCGTTAGTCTTTCTCCAATCACTTTCAACTATTATAAAAGGCAATAGCCCTTTCAATTTCCAATCAAATGAGCCCTTTTGAAGTTTCTACGACAACGCTTTCAATAAAAACCATATATGCCCCCAGGGGGTAACTTACAACGCTCGCCCTGAGGGCTGGGGGGGGGTTGTCATCCTCACATACCTAATTTCCAGAACTTTTTACTGCGTTGAACAAAATGGCTATCTGAAAATTTTGACTGGGTGTGTTTGGGGGAATGGTGGGCTTGGGGGGGGGCCTAGTTGCCGTCCAATCACTTTCGACTATTAAAAATGGCACTAGCCCTTTGAAGTCCCAATCGAATGAGCCTGTTTTGAAGTTGAGGGGAAAGAGAGGGGTTAGTTACCGTCCAATCACTTTCAACTATTAAAAAGGGCACTATACCTCTCAATTTCCAATTGAATGAGCCCCTTTTGAAGTTTTTACGACAATTCTATCATTAAAAACCTTATATGCCCCCTGGGCATAACTTACAACCTTTGCCCTGGGGACTCTCGGGGGTTTGTCATCCTTAAATACATAACTTCCAGAACTTTCAACTACGTTGAACAAAATGGCTATCTCTAAGCTTTTATTGAATGCGTTTGGTTAAATGGAAGGCGTGAGAAGAGGGTTAATCACTCTCCACTCACTTTCGACTATTAAAATTTCGATTTCCAATCAAATGAGCCCCTTTTGAAATTTCGACAACAACTTTCTATATAAACAAAATGGATATCTCAAAATTTTGATTGAATGTGTTTGGGGGAATGGTGGGCCTGAGAGGGGGGTTAGTTGCCAATTTCAATAAAAACCTTATACGCCCCCAGGGCATAACTTATAACCCTTGCCCTGAAGACTTTGGGGAGAGTGTCCTACTCAAAGGTATAATTTCCTGAACTTTAAACTTCGTGGAACAAAATGGCTATCAAGAAATTTTGACCATTGCCCTGAGGGCTGTGAGGGAGTGTCCTCCTCAAAAACATAATTTCTGTCTGAAAATCCAAAACACTGAATGAAATGGCTATCTAAAAATTTTGATTGGATGTGTTTGGGGAAAAGGTGGGCGAGAGAGGGGGGCTAGTGGCCCTCAAATCACTTTCGACTATTATAAAGGGCACTAGATCTTTGAATTTCCAATCGAATGAGCCCTTTTTCAAGTTTTTGCGACAAATATTTCAATGAAAACTTATATACGCCAAGGGCATAACTTATAATCCTTGCTCTGAAGGCTGCGTGGGAAGTGTCCTGTTCAAAGATATACTTTCCCGAACTTTAACTGCGTAGAACAAAATGGCTATCTCAAAATTTTGATTGGATGTGTTTGGGGAAATGGTGGGCGTGGAAGGGGTGTTAGTTACCTTCCAATTACTTTCGACTATTAAAAAGGGCACAAGCCATTTCAATTTCTAATCGAATGAGCCCTTTTTGAAGTTTCTTCGACAACGCGTCCTATAAAAGCTTTATTAGCCCCCAGGGCATAACTTACAACCCTTGTCCTGAGGGCTGTGAGGAGGTTGTCATCCTCAAAAACCTAATTTCCAGAACCTAAAACTACGTTGAACAAAACGGCTATCTCAAAATTTTGATTGGATGTGTTTGGGGGAATGATGGGCGTGGGGGGCTAGTTGCCGTCCAATCACGTTCGACTATTAAAAACGGCACTAGCCCTTTGAAGTCCCAATCAAATGAGCCTGTTTTGAAGTTTCTACGACAACGCCTTCTATAAAAACCTTATATGCCCCCAGGCCATAACTTAAAACCCTTCACCCGAAGGTTGTGAGGGAGTGTCTTCGTAAAAAACATAATTTCTATTTGGAAATCAACTACACTGAACAAAATGGCTATCTCAAAATTTTGATTGGATGTGTTTGGGGGAATGATGGGCATGGGGGGAGGGGCTAGTTGCCCTCCAATCACTTTCGACTATAAAAAAGGCACTAGCCCTTTGAATTTCCAATGGAATGAGCCTTTTTTGAAGTTTCTACGACAACGCCTTCCATAAAAACCTTATATGCCCCTAGGGCATAAATTAAAATCCTTGCCCTGAGGGTTGTGGGGGAGTGTCCTCCTCAAAAATATATTTTCTATCTGTAAATCAACTACGCTGAACAAAATGGCTATCTCAAAATTTTGATTGGATGTGTTTTGGGGAATGATGGACGTGGGGGCTGGGGGGGGGGGGGCTAGTTGCCCTATAATCACTTTCGACTATTAAGAAGGGTACTAGCTCTTTGAATTTCCAATCGATTGAGCCTGTTTTGAAGTTTCTACGACAACGCCTTCTATAAAAACCTTATATGCCCCCAGGGCATAACTTAAAACCCTTGCCCATGGGGTTGTGGGGGACTGTCCTCCTAAAAAACATATCTTCTATCTGGAAATCAACTATGCTGAACAAAATGGGGATCTCAAAATTTTTATTGGATGTGTTTGGGGGAATGATGGGCGTGGGGGGGGGGCGAGTTGCCTTCCAATCACTTTCGACTTTTAAAAAGGGCACTAGCAACTCCAATTTGCAATCGAATGAGCCCTTTTCGAAGTTTCTACGACGACTCCTTCGATACGAAGTTCCCGGGTATGGAGAAACCAAAAACACAAAAATCGTTCTTTACTTAGGCAGCGCTAGCACGCTGCCTATGATAAATGCTGTTTCTCTACTAGAATGATTGAGGTGAATGGGGGATAACTACAACTTTATTATTATACGTACGGTATGACAAGAATGTCTTGTGAAGGTGTCAAAAGCATCTGAAGAAATTGGCGTTTTCATACTCTAAAGAGATCACATTCCAATGCATGTGCAACCTGGTTTTGCATAGGGGAGGTTGGGGTTGAACTGGACACTCTGATCTCTGATCTTCTGCTGCCAGGCAAGTACATGCGAAGGGGTTTTATTCGAGCGAACGGTGAATTTCGGGGAAGAATTTCCAAAGTAGGGGGGAGCTGGTTTCCAGCATGATTTTAAAAACAATCAGAAACTAAAGTCTTTTAGAAATGAAAGTGTGGCAACAAAATATTTTCCACCAAAATCGTTCGAAATTTGTACATATTCTAAAATACAGGCAGATTATAGGGTGAATAATATGTTTTAGTATGTATTCTTATGTTTTTAATTCACTTTTAAGAAGCTTGTTGCAAAAATCATTAAATTCTACTAGTTTATTTTAATTAAAATCAACAAAAACGAAAGTAGGAAATGAAAGCATTGTAGTTCACCACCAATGGCCATATCTTCTGTATGCGTACGGTCTGTAGGGGTAAGGTCTGTAGCCGAGTGGCCTGAAGCCTTAACTTGGCCTATAGCCTCCATTATGTGGTTGATTGAAATAATAAAATCGCCTGTATTACCCACTTCTCTCTTCTTCTTTGGTGCTGGAAATAAAAGATGACTAAATATTCAGGAGGGGGTTAATATAGTCACTTATTATGGGGCCAAACCAGACGCCTTAGTGGCTTTCACACTACATAATTTATTATAGTGTATTTGTGAGTCACGCATAGTAAGTATTGCCTTTCGCTCTTTTAAGAATTTCTTTGACAGTAGGCTAATGTACAAAGCCATAAGCCATTAGAATCATTAGAATCATCACAATCATAAGCAAAACATTCACAAATTAAAAATGTGGAATGCAGAGGGATTGAGATAGAGGGATGGAGAGGGGATAAAGTGGAATAGGATGAGGATTCCAGCTCTGAGGATTATCTTATATTTATAGCTGCAGGATGATTTGTGATGAGAGATGGTATAACAGGCTTGATGGGAAAGGTGTATTAATTTATTTTTAAAATTTATTAATTAGCCTATATAATTTCCATTTTGTTGTTACCAAGTAGAATTTTCCCTAATTTGTATAACAGGTAAAATTCTGCGTAGTCTACTCGCCACTGCTTACCTTATGGACAAAGTTTGCTCTACACGATTACCTAATGGGCTCTCACTTAGTGGGCGTTCAGACGCTGGATTCTGTCTCAGATTAGGTATTTTTAGAAATAGGAAATTCACAATCATAATTGTTTTTAGCTCTGAAAACGTTGCTCGATAGTCCCTATTCTCAGCTTTCAACCATTCTGAGCAGGACACATGGGCAGAGTCTGAGACAGAATCCAGCGTCCGAACGCCCACTAACGCAGCGGAAACTCTTAGGCTATATAAATGTCAAAGGTTTTACAATATGGTGTGAAACCACTGTTGAGGAATACTTTTTACGGAAGGCCAGAAACTAATGGGATACATCTCCAGTAAAAGTTTGAGCTACTTATCAGTTAGCTGGAACACACGTGACAAGAACCGCATATCAAACAGTTCGTGGTACCGAACTGTAAGTAAGGAGCGACCCGGCTCAATGGTTATCGAAACTCTAGAAAACGGGAATTTGATACAAACAGATACATCAAAAGAATCAGATTTTAATGCTAATTTCAAATATATAAGTTTCATCAAGTTTTGTTTGTTTTTTTGTTTTTTTTCCAGGGGTGATCGTATTGACCCTGTGGTCCTAGTATATTGTGGGTGGGCTCATTGGAGCAGAAATTAAAAGTTCTAGTGCCCTTTTTAAGTGACCAAAAAAATGGAGAGCAACTAGGCCCCCTCGAACACACTTTTTAAAACTTAAAACAAACAGAAATTATTCCGTATATGAAAGGGGCCGACCCCTCCTCAACGCCTCGCTCTCTACGCTAAAGTTTGACTTTCTCACAACTGTATTTTTTTTCAAAAAAATTAAAAACTTTAGTGTAAAGAGCGAGGCGTTGAGGAGGGGACAGCCCCTTTCATATACAGAATAATTTCTGATCGTTTTAAGTTTTAACGTCGTTCCTTACTTTCAGTTGAAAAAAATTGTTTTTTTTTATTTAATAGAATTTCAAAGATCCCAATGAAATAGGTTTTTTCTGCCTAGTGAGGTATTACTCACTCCGTGAAAAAAATATTTAAACGTTATTTTTTTGTGGCTGAAAAGGCAAAAAAAGTACCGAGGTTAGGTTAAGTTACGTATTTAATATTTGCTATGCCTTCCCCCGTCCCCCCTAATGCACAAATATATGGCCCAAATTCATTTCTATTCTATTATATTTTCATGGTATTTTGTTTTATTTCATTAGCATTAACCAAACTTCTCTTCTCGCGTGGGTTCCAGCTAACCGATAAGTACCAAATTTTATAAACAGACGACATTCTAAAATCAAAAAACTAAAAAACCAAAACAAATAAATGAAAGTAATCTTACAACGTTACTTTGGGAAGTAATCTTATAAGGAAAACTTTTGAAATCTCTTTAAAAAATGTTTGGCAGGACTCGGCCCTAATGCTCCTTTTTGTGCATGTGACCCATAATATTTATTCGTAACTAATCCAATAAATAGGAAAAGTGAAGTAAAACCAAGAAAAAAAAAACCAATTTACGAAAGAAAAAAGTACAAAAATATACCCATAAAACCACTCAAACAAAGGATCTGTTTGAGTCCCTTGTTGTCCCTTGTTAGGACCTTGTTAAGACCAGTTGAGTCCTTATTTGTGATAAGGACCTAAACACAAACTATTCTCTTTCTAGCTTTGAATCCGAATGTTGGTAAGACATCAGAATCCTATGATTAATCTTGTGAGTAGACAACTTCTTATACCACAGAGACAAATACAGTAAATACTTGTATTCGGACACTACCCATGGATTTGTTGTTTTTTGGGAGGGGGCCACAACAATAGTAAAAAAATTCAGGGTGGGGCCTAATAATAAAAGTAAATATGCTAATTTGAAGTACCTAGACATCCAAGAAAACTTATGAATTCAGGATTGAACCCGCCTCCCCTTAAATATACCCCTGCTCACAACAGCAAAAATGCAAAACTAAAAAAAATGGGCCAAAACCTATTAGAAAAGAGACAAATAATCACAATATGTTGAGTAAAGTCTAGTTAATTACCTATTGGGAATTTCAACCACTATTTGGGACATTTCTAGCAGTCAATTATTTTACAAAAACAGTTGGCAGTTAGAAGATTAGGAAATTTTCCCAGGAAGATATTGGTATTTCTAAGAACAAACTGAAACACCATCTCTGTACTGTACTGTTTTTGCTGAAGACCGTAAAAATATTTAAGTTTCTATTTATACTCTAAACTGATCTATTGCCTTAAACAGTGTTTTTATTCATACTTTTATGTTTAAATATACTAAAAAGAAGAATGATGAAAATTAACCCTATCAGACCCACCCCTTTTAATGGTTAAATGTCATATTTATTTCACTAAACAATTTGTGTTATTCAACATCATAATTTGTATTTCTATTTATTAATTTTGCATAATGCTTATTAATTTAACCTGATTTTATGAAATTAAATTTCCATTAATCCTAATAAAACAAAATTATCTATTAGTATTAATCAGACCACTTCAGTTTTTAGAAGTGTTTTTTTTTTACATAACGAAGTACCTCTATTAAGAGGACTCATAGAGGGAGTATAAGAGATAGAGGACTCTAAACCTCAGGTTTAGGGTTTTTGGCCGCGAAGATTATGAAAGTGACCTTTTCATGCTTCCCAGCCTTTCTAATTCAGAAATAGAATCCAAACGGGTATATTTTTTTTTGTGTCATATGGTACTTAAATATCGACGTTGACCACACAGCCTTTCCATAACAAACAAACCCACTTAGGGGAAATTTTCTCAAGACAGTGGAATTCAATTCAGTGTATATCTTGGCCCTGTGTCCAAGGGCCTTCCTTGGCCCAAGACCAACAAAATATATATATATATATATATATATATATATATATATATATATATATATATATATATATATATATATATATATATATATATATATATATATATATATATATATATATATATATATATATATATATATATATATATATAACAACTTACAATAAAATGCAAACTTTAAAACTAAAAATATGTTTATTTTTTTTTTAAACACCCCTAGCATTATTGCTTCAATTAAATTCAACTAGGACTAGTGGAGTCCTGATAGGAAGGATCCAGAGAAACTTCCCTTAATGGAAACATGGCTTTCTATCTGCTTCTTATTACTTTCACTCAGAATAACTGTGAAAGGAGCTAAGTGCAATACCTGGGGAAGAACAACGGCACTATACATTTTCACCATGAGCTTTTTGTCATGTTCCTTAGCAAGGCACGCATTTGATGGAGTCATTTGACTCATTTGCACGGCATTCATTTGCGGGAACTAAAGAAGCACAATCCACCCGGATTTTCTTTCAGTTCTAGCAACCAAAAACTTTCTTGAAGAAGATATTGAACTTCCAGTCCTAGGTAAATAAGCTCTTGACATAGGACAACAAGTGCTCCACCGTTATTCATTAAAATTGGAGCCAGCTCTGATAGACAGTTAAACAGAAAAAAGTTGGGATTTCCCAGTCTTCAGATTCAAACCTGTCTTCCTAAATTCACTCGAAATTACAATTAAAACTCTCCTCTAGACTAGACACTAACCGACCAATGTTTAGAAAAACATCTGCATTACATAACAATGACGCGTTGATCGCTTTTACAACACACGAAATGGGTATGCTATCCTGAGCTGGTAGTGTAGCATTATTATATACCGTCGGTAACCTAATTGTGCCCTGTTTAATGCCTATATACACAGAGATATCAATCTGGATTGCCCTTCAATTTTCAGGCGTACCTTTAGGTGGCAATACATATAAAACAACAGATAGACAAGACCAATTGCAACTCCACGCCTGATCAGCTCAAAGGTAGCCTCTGAATGAATCAATGAATCGAATGCATTACTAATATCAGACGCACTGACAATTAAAATGTCTCCTTTCTCGATAGAATCTACCCGCACTGAAAAACGTGAGCGCCGTGCCTGCAAGCACCCAGGTCTCTCTCCCTCTGACAACGGAGCTGGAAGGGGGGGGCATCTTACAAGTCCTCTGAATGTCATGACAAATCAACAGCTCAAAAATTTTAGATAATACGCTTGACACCGTAATAAAAAGATACCTATTACAACTAAAACTTAATTTATCATAATTTTTAAATGGAGAAATTACCCCAATACAAAGATATCAGGCTTAACCCTAGAACAAAATATCGTCTGAAATAACAGAGCTAAATGTTCAAATGACAAGCCACCACCAAATCCGAAATGTCACACACAAAGACAATCATATAGAAACCATGATTTTCTCTTCAGTTATCTTACTATATCTATAATCATACCACAAAAGACAACAGCCCTGCCCCTTTTTGGCTTTGTCTGTAAAATACTTTTGATGTCTTTATCAAATTCAACTTGAGCGTTATGATCAAGGTACTTTAATTGCTCAGAAAAGTGACTTTGGTTTTACATTTTACATTTACAGTTTTTTGGTTTTACATTTCAAAGTATGAATAATCGGTGCACAATAGACATTTAACTGAAGGTAGACCGCTGGCTCACTAGAACTTGAATTTACGTGGAGGAGGTGAAAGAGTACTCTTGGCTTATCAAGGATCTCGTCACTAACTCGATGAAACAGCGAGGGATCTGTTTTTCCCACATTTTTTGGTTTCGCAATTTATGATCAAGTGTTGTTGTGGTTGCATGTTTTTATTTTTTTTTATACTTCACCACTTCTGTTTATATGGTTAGTAATAAATGAGTATTATTGGTACCCTGGGCTGATGAAAATTGGTGCTCTGGATAGGAACAGCTACGGAAATGGACAAGTGGTCGTTCTAAAAACTTCCCTTTCAACTTTCACTTCATAATTAGCGATTCTAGAATGTACTGCCTGATCAAAGTTTGCAACAATATTATTAGTAGAGATGTACAACTACGGTTTGTCTTGTCACAGAACGGTAAAAAATTTCGCCAACATACTTTTGATGAGTTGCGCGCGAGAACACTTTCCATCCACCAAATTACAGTTTATGTCCCCGATTATTAGACAATGAGCTTTTTTCCGAGCTGACTGCTTGACACGCTTATAGGATTGCCAGTTGTTAAAAAAACAAATAGCTAGATTTGAGTGAGTTTTTGGTTGATTTAGTGATTTTCTTCAGCAATTCATTTAATGATTTTCTTTAATAAAATCATTTAATGATTTTTTTTGTTAAGGCAATATAAAAAATCACTAGAAATAGTGATAAATCACTAGAGGTGGCATTCCTGCGTGCTTAGCGAGAAGTAGAACTGCAGTATGAAACCTTATTTCAGAATATGATCTCTATAATTTGCAGGCAAATAAACGTTAATCACCACGAGATCGCTCATCTCAATACCAATAAATCAATCCGTACTTTTAGTCATTCTGGCTGGAAGTTTGCAGAAAATCACTATACCTTCAGAGGGACGGCCGTACACTTTTCGTCGCGTAGCTAGGGAACCAAATAACAGCCCATTCCACATATTTAGAAGACCAGTTGAGGTGGAGCAAGGGGGAGTTGATCCCCCAAATAATTTGTAAAAAATAATTTCTTAAGTAGCTTCAAAACTGTTGCTTGTCTCAAGTGTCAAATTTACTCTTTATTTTGAGCAGATAATTTTTTTTAATTAATCCAAGCTCATTTTTAGCATACGAAAAACGAGAAAAATAGTGGTCAATTATGCTTCAAAGTAAGTTCCGCATTAATATTTTTCCAAATGTACTGCCTTTAAAACTTTATCATCAAGTAAAAATGTGAGCCTAGTTAATGCTCACTTATTTACTTAGTTAAAGCTCTTGCTCGGCAGCGTCGCAAACGTAGAGGGAACCAGTCGTCAGTGCCGTCAGTCTTCTCCAGAGTGGTCGGTTCAGGGCGAGGGTTGTCGATTCAGCCGGGTTGATGTTTCTGGAGGCGAGCCGATCACGGATGACGTCCGCCCATCTGGTGCGTGGGCTTCCCCTAAGACGCCTCCAGCCGTTTGCAGCCGGGTCGAAATCGAAGATGAGCCGGGCGGGTGTTTGGGCAGGCAGACGGAACAGATGACCATACCAACGCAGCGAGCGAGACTCAAGCTGCTCGGACAGGGGTGGGAGTTTAAAGGACCTGAGGATTTCCGAATTTCATACCCTGTCAGACCATCGGGAGCATTCGATTTTTCGGAGGTGTTTCGTCTGGATAGCATCTACCTTCAGCGTCTGTGTCTGAGTCAGCGACTAAGTCTCGGCAGAATAGAGCATAACGCTGGCAACCGAACAGAATATATTCGTGCTTTGGGGAGGCGGCTGATCTGGGGTTTATGGAAGACTGTTTTTAGAAGGCGACCGAAGACAGAGTTTACTTTTGCCGCTCTTGTTGATATTTCGGCATCTAGGCTTCCGTTTGAGCAGACAATTGAACCAAGGTAGGTAAACTGCTTGACTACCTCTACAGTTTGGCCACAAATTTCCACAGATGACAGAGGGTTGGACGGCGTTTTCTCAACGGGCATTATATTGGTCTTCGACCAATTTATTTTCAGACCGAGTTTCTCAGCGGCAGAGGCCAGTGTTTCCAGTGTAGTTTTGAGGTCACTAATGTTTTCGCATATTAGCGCCGCGTCGTCGGCATAGTCGACGTCTGAAAAAATTCTTCCAGCAAAGCCTATGCCAAACGGCTGCACCTGGTGTGTTTTATTCAGGATGTGGTCTATTACACAGTTAAAGAGCTCAGGTGCAACGGCAGATCCTTGCCGGACACCGTTTTTAATTTTGAAATATCCGGAAGGCCGTCCATTTACGATCACCGCACTTTTAGTGTTATTATACAGCTCATTGAGGAGACGGACGATTTTCGTGGGTACGCCAGCAGACTGGAGGATTAGTCATAGTGACAGCTAATCGACAGTGTTGAAGGCAGATCGAAAATAGACAAAGGCAATGTACGCCTTCCTCTTATATTCAAGAGTTTTCTCTACTAGCTGTCTAATCGTATGGATTTGCTCGGTGGTGGACCTGCCTGGCATGAAGCCAGCTTGCTGGGGGTGACGGAGGTCATGGAGGTAGCTTGTTGCCTGTTTGAGAAGCAGCATAGCTAAGAGCTTTCCAGAAACTCAGAGTAAAGTTATGCCACGATAATTGCTACATTCTGCTTTGCTCCCCTTCCTCTTGTAGATTGGTACAAGTAGGCCCTTCTTCCAGTCTGAGGGGATTTTTTCAGAGTGCCACGCAAGGTTAAACAGCATTTTTAGCCAGAGGATCATGGCTGGACCCCCATTTTTAAGGAATTCCAATGTTAGGCCACATATTCCTGGCGCTTTGTTATTCTTTAGCTTGCGGGTGGCAGCTTTTATCTTCTCAGCTGTAAATTCAGGACCATCAGGAGCAGGTATGGTAGTAGCCGCAGCAGCCGCTAGCTTGTGGTCCGTCTGGTCTGGTGGATATGAGATGAGCAGTTTCTCAAAGTGGTCTACGACTGGCGGAGGCATTGTGATTGGTCGTAGATATTCTCACCGCTAGCGCTTCGAAGGTATGACGTAGTTTGAGTGTGCTGACCTGACACCTCATGAAGAATCTTGTAGGTGGCTCCACTGTCCTTTTTCTTGGCGGCCTCTTGCAGTTCGGATGCCTTGCTGTTAATAAAAGCCTTGCGGTTTTTATGCAGCATGGAATTGCGCTCTTTGTTTAGCAGTCTGTATGTAGCCATGTCCCCGCCAAGACGTGCTTCTCGCCTGAGCTCTATGATGACAAGGGAGTGATTACTGATCCAGTCCTTTTTCTTCCGTTGCCTCATTCCAACAACGTCAGTTGCTGCCGCAAGAGTGTTCTCTTTTTAATGGCAAAATTGAAAAATGTTTTATGTTTCCTGTTTCGCCACATTGGCTCAGGTAAATTTTTTGTCTCTGATATATAAGGTGTTTTTACTTCCTAAAATCTATAAGTTCAAGATTAGATTATCTCATTTTAAAACTAAGTTGATTTTTTTTTCTCCTCGCTATGGAACTTTTTTATATTCTTTGGAAAAAATTCGGAATTGAATTGTTACTATTTTCTCTTCCTTGAGAAAGTTTAAAATATAATTGATGACTAATCCTCCAGTCTGCTGGCGTACCCACGAAAATCGTCCGTCTCCTCAATGAGCTGTATAATAACACTAAAAGTGCGGTGATCGTAAATGGACGGCCTTCCGAATATTTCAAAATTAAAAACGGTGTCCGGCAAGGATCTGCCGTTGCACCTGAGCTCTTTAACTGTGTAATAGACCACATCCTGAATAAAACACACCAGGTGCAGCCGTTTGGCATAGGCTTTGCTGGAAGAATTTTTTCAGACGTAGACTTTGCCGACGACGCGGCGCTAATATGCGAAAACATT
This sequence comes from Artemia sp. Qi Xiang Cuo, assembly GCF_049724085.1. Lineage (NCBI taxonomy): Eukaryota > Metazoa > Arthropoda > Branchiopoda > Anostraca > Artemiidae > Artemia > Artemia sp. Qi Xiang Cuo. The sequence goes on along the minus strand of NC_142810.1, from coordinate 10,079,446 downwards.
AGTGACCTCAAAACTACACTGGAAACACTGGCCTCTGCCGCTGAGAAACTCGGTCTGAAAATAAATTGGTCGAAGACCAAGATAATGCCCGTTGAGAAAACGCCGTCCAACCCTCTGTCATCTGTGGAAATTTGTGGCCAAACTGTAGAGTTAGTTAAGCAGTTTACCTACCTTAGTTCAATTGTCTGCTCAAATGGAAGCCTAGATGCCGAAATATCAACAAGAGCGGCAAAAGCAAACTCTGTCTTCGGTCGCCTTCTAAAAACAGTCTTCCATAAACCCCAGATCAGCCGCCTCCCAAAAGCACGAATATATTCTGTTCGGTTGCCAGCGTTATGCTCTATTCTGCCGAGACTTAGTCGCTGACTCAGACACAGACGCTGAAGGTAGATGCTATCCAGACGAAACACCTCCGAAAAATCGAATGCTCCCGATGGTCTGACAGGGTATGAAATTCGGAAATCCTCAGGTCCTTTAAACTCCCACCCCTGTCCGAGCAGCTTGAGTCTCGCTCGCTGCGTTGGTATGGTCATCTGTTCCGTCTGCCTGCCCAAACACCCGCCCGGCTCATCTTCGATTTCGACCCGGCTGCAAACGGCTGGAGGCGTCTTAGGGAAGCCCACGCACCAGATGGACGGACGTCATCCGTGATCGGCTCGCCTCCAGAAACATCAACCCGGCTGAATCGACAACCCTCGCCCTGAACCGACCACTCTGGAGAAGACTGACGGCACTGACGACTGGTTCCCTCTACGCTTGCGACGCTGCCGAGCAAGAGCTTTAACTAAGTAAATAAGTGAGCATTAACTAGGCTCACATTTTTACTTGATGATAAAGTTTTAAAGGCAGTACATTTGGAAAAACATTAATGCGGAACTTACTTTGAAGCATAATTGACCACTATTTTTCTCGTTTTTCGTATGCTAAAAATGAGCTTGGATTAATTAAAAAAAATTATCTGCTCAAAATAAAGAGTAAATTTGACACTTGAGACAAGCAACAGTTTTGAAGCTACTTAAGAAATTATTTTTTACAAATTATTTGGGGGATCAACTCCCCCTTGCCCCACCTCAACTGGTCTTCTAAATATGTGGAATGGGCTGTTATTTGGTTCCCTAGCTACGCGACGAAAAGTGTACAGCCGTCCCTCTGAAGGTATAGTGATTTTCTGCAAACTCCCAGCCAGAATGACTAAAAGTACGGATTGCTTTATTGGTATTGAGATGAGCGATCTCGTGGTGATTAACGTTTATTTGCCTGCAAATTATAGAGATCATATTCTGAAATAAGGTTTCATACTGCAGTTCTACTTCTCGCTAAGCACGCAGGAATGCCACCTCTAGTGATTTATCACTATTTCTAGGGATTTTTTATATTGCCTTAACAAAAAAAAATCATTAAATGATTTTATTAAAGAAAATCATTAAATGAATTGCTGAAGAAAATCACTAAATCAACCAAAAACTCACTCAAATCTAGCTATTTGTTTTTTTAACAACTGGCAATCCTATAAGCGTGTCAAGCAGTCAGCTCGGAAAAAAGCTCATTGTCTAATAATCGGGGACTTAAACTGTAATTTGGTGGATGGACTCGCGCGCAACTCATCAAAAGTATGTTAGCGAAATCTTTTACCCTTCTGTGACAAGACAAACCGTATTTGTACATCTCTACTAATAATACTTTGGCAAACTTTGATCAAGTGGTACATTCTGGAACCGTTAGTTATGAAGTGAAAGTTGAAAGGGAAGGTTTTAGAGCAACCCCTTGTCCATTTCCGTAGCTGTTCCTATCCAGAGCACCAATTTTCATCAGCCCAGGGTACCAATAATACTCATTTATTACTAACCATATAAACAGAAGTGGTGAAGTATAAAAAAAAATAAAAACATGCAACCACAACAACACTTGATCATAAATTACAAAATCAAAAAATGTGGGAAAAAAATCCTTCGCTGTTTCATCGAGTTAGTGACGAGATCCTTGATAAGCCAAGAGTACTCTTTCACCTCCTCCACGTAAATTCAAGTTCTAGTGAGCCAGCGGTCTACCTTCAGTTAAATGTCTATTGTGCACCGATTATTCATACTTTGAAATGTAAAACCAAAAAACTGTAAATGTAAAATGTAAAACCAAAGTCACTTTTCTGAGCAATTAAAGTACCTTGATCATAACGCTCAAGTTGAATTTGATAAAGACATCAAAAGTATTTTACAGACAAAGCCAAAAAGGGGCAGGGCTGTTGTCTTTTGTGGTATGATTATAGATATAGTAAGATAACTGAAGAGAAAATCATGGTTTCTATATGATTGTCTTTGTGTGTGACATTTCGGATTTGGTGGTGGCTTGTCATTTGAACATTTAGCTCTGTTATTTCAGACGATATTTTGTTCTAGGGTTAAGCCTGATATCTTTGTATTGGGGTAATTTCTCCATTTAAAAATTATGATAAATTAAGTTTTAGTTGTAATAGGTATCTTTTTATTACGGTGTCAAGCGTATTATCTAAAATTTTTGAGCTGTTGATTTGTCATGACATTCAGAGGACGTGTCAGATGCCCCCCCCCCCTTCCAGCTCCGTTGTCAGAGGGAGAGAGACCTGGGTGCTTGCAGGCACGGCGCTCCCGTTTTTCAGTGCGGGTAGATTCTATCGAGAAAGGAGACATTTTAATTGTCAGTGCGTCTGATATTAGTAATGCATTCGATTCATTGATTCATTCAGAGGCTACCTTTGAGCTGATCAGGCGTGGAGTTGCAATTGGTCTTGTCTATCTGTTGTTTTATATGTATTGCCACCTAAAGGTACGCCTGAAAATTGAAGGGCAATCCAGATTGATATCTCTGTGTATATAGGCATTAAACAGGGCACAATTAGGTTACCGACGGTATATAATAATGCTACACTACCAGCTCAGGATAGCATACCCATTTCGTGTGTTGTAAAAGCGATTAACGCGTCATTGTTATGTAATGCAGATGTTTTTCTAAACATTGGTCGGTTAGTGTCTAGTCTAGAGGAGAGTTTTAATTGTAATTTCGAGTGAATTTAGGAAGACAGGTTTGAATCTGAAGACTGGGAAATCCCAACTTTTTTCTGTTTAACTGTCTATCAGAGCTGGCTCCAATTTTAATGAATAACGGTGGAGCACTTGTTGTCCTATGTCAAGAGCTTATTTACCTAGGACTGGAAGTTCAATATCTTGTTCAAGAAAGTTTTTGGTTGCTAGAACTGAAAGAAAATCCGGGTGGATTGTGCTTCTTTAGTTCCCGCAAATGAATGCCGTGCAAATTAGTCAAATGACTCCATCAAATGCGTGCCGTGCTAAGGAACATGACAAAAAGCTCATGGTGAAAATGTATAGTGCCGTTGTTCTTCCCCAGGTATTGCACTTAGCTCCTTTCACAGTTATTCTGAGTGAAAGTAATAAGAAGCAGATAGAAAGCCATGTTTCCATTAAGGGAAGTTTCTCTGGATCCTTCCTATTACGACTCCACTAGTCCTAGTTGAATTTAATTGAAGCAATAATGCTAGGGGTGTTTAAAAAAAACAACAACATATTTTTAGTTTTAAAGTTTGCATTTTATTGTAAGTTGTTATATTATATATATATATATATATATATATATATATATATATATATATATATATATATATATATATATATATATATATATATATATATATATATATATATATATATATATATATATATATATATATATATATATATATATATATATATATATATATATATATATATATATATATATATATATATATATATATATATATATATATATATATATATTTGTTGGTCTTGGGTCAAGGAAGGCCCTTGGACACAGGGCCAAGATATACACTGAATTGAATTCCACTGTCTTGAGAAAATTTCCCCTAAGTGGGTTTGTTTGTTATGGAAAGGCTGTGTGGTCAACGTCGATATTTAAGTACCATATGATACAAAAAAAAAAAATACCCGTTTGGATTCTATTTCTGAATTAGAAAGGCTGGGAAGCATGAAAAGGTCACCTTCATAATCTTCGTGGCCAAAAACCCTAAACCTGAGGTTTAGAGTCCCCTATCTCTTATACTCCCTCTATGAGTCCTCTTAATAGATTTTCTAAATCCTTCTACTAAGTAACAGAACTAGCCTAGTTTTAATAGTTAGGCTGGTGGTGTAAGCGGAAAAGAAAGACATACTTTTTAGCCATTTTCGCAAAATGTCTTCAATTTAATTTCATATTGATAGAATACAGGCTAAGAGAAGTGTTTAAAGTTTTTTTGGGTTTTAAAAACGCCATTGGTAGGGGGGTTGGGATTTGTTAAATTTTAACAAGTGAGTGGAAAGCATTAAAAATCAGTGTTTAAAGATATAAGATTAACCTTTTTTTTTTTTTTACAATTGTTGTTGATAGTTAATTATTATTGACGAATTAATCGATGGTCAGACAGCATTTTAATCTTTTATCAATGTAGGACTTTATTTCTGCTTGTCTTAAGTTTTATTTTTGCTTTTTAATTTTCTTGGAAAACCTTTTTTTTTTGATAAGATTTTTTAAGGTAAAATTCTACTTTAGCTATCTTGGAAAGGGGTTAGGTTAGGAAAATGAAACTTTCAGGGATGGATTTACAGGCTAAAAAATGTCATGAGAAGGTACTTTGAAGTACCTACCTCTACTCCTTCTCCCTCTAGGGGGTCTTGAAATTTGCCTATATGGAAGGTCTATAAGTCTACCCATTGAAATTTTAACAAAACAACATTTTACCTTAATTTTCAGTTATCAGTTTCTTTTTCTCTGGCTTTACTTCTGAAAGTGCAATTTCTGTTATTTGAGTAGAATTTTAAGCCATATCAATTTTTTTGTTCAAAACTTAGGAAATTTATTTAAATATCTTTAAAACCTTATAAATTGGGATTGAGCAAAGTTTTGAGGCTGAAAACAAATTTGTTTTATTTCATTTGAGCAGATGATCTATTTTACAAGGTTTCACTTTTATAACACACAGATTTTTTAAGGTCATCAAAGGTCAGGGCCCTCTAGAGGCCGGAGTGGAGGTAGGTACATCAAAATAACTTTCCAGGACATACTTTAGCCTGTAGATCCATCACTGAAAGTTTCATTTTCCTAACCTAACCCCTTTCCAAAAATGAAAAAAAAATTTTGCCTTTTCAACTCGTGAATTGGTGCCCCTGAACAGTACAGAGGAAAAACAAACCTACTTTACAAAAACTCCAGTCCAGAATATGAATATCGGTAGTTATCTGTTAAAGCAACCCCGCTCAAGAAGTGAATTTAGGTTAATCCTAATGAAATATACTAAAACATGATGAAAGAATACTACTTTAGAAAGATATTTGGGTACTGATCTATTAGCTAGGCAACACGCGATAAGTAAAGTTTGGTTATTGATAATGAAATAAAACAAAATATGATAAAAATATAATAGTTTAGAAACAAATTTTGGCTAAATAATTGCACATTAGGAGGGTGGGGGTAAATCATAGCATCTATTAAATACTTTACCTAACCGAACCTAGGTGCCTTTTTTCTCCCTAAACCCAAAAAAATAAGTTTAAATATAGTTCTCGGAGTGAGAAACCCCTTTTTTATTTAGTGTCTCATAGGAATTATCGGGTAATGCCTATTTAATCTTTGCTTTTCTCGAGTGGCTGTATCGCGTGTTGCCTAGCTAATAGAACGGTACCCAAGTTTTGAGCTACATATTTGCACATTTGGGGGATGGAGGTAAAGTATAGCGGGTCTGCACGCAAAATGTGTTAGCTACAATGATTCTGGATATTATGCAGCATGAATTGTTTTCTAACTTCACGCGTTCCAAATACTTTATCCCCATCACCCCTCCGTAATGTATAAATATATAGCCCAAAGTGCCCTAGTGCCCTTTTTAAAAAAAAAGTGGAAGGCAACTAACACGCCTTCCACGCCCACCATTTCCCCAAACAAATCCAATCGAAATTTGAGATAGCCATTTTGTTCTACGTTGTTGATTTTCAGATAGAAATTATGTTTTTGAGGAGGACACTTCCCTCACAGCCCTCAGGGAACGGGTTGTAAGCTACACCCTGGGGGCATATAAGCTTTTTATAGAAAACTTTGTCGCAGAAACTTGAAAAACAACTAATTCGATTGGAGATTCAAAGGGCTGGTGCCCTTTTTAATAGTCAAGATTGATTGGAGGGCATCTAACCCCTCTCTCACGCCCACCTTTTCTCCAAACACATCCAATCAAAATTTTGAGATGGAACTTTGTTCAATGTAGTTGAAAATTCTGGAAATTAGGCCTTTGAAGATGACAACCCCCCACAACCCTCAGGGCAAGGGTTGTAAGTTATGTGCCCTGGGGGCATATGAGGCTTTTAAAGAAAGCGTTGTCGTAGAAACTTAGAAAAAGACTCATTCGATTGGAAATTCAAATGGCCAGTACCCTTTTTAATAGTCGAAAGTGATTAAAAGGCAACTTATACCCCTTCCACGCCCATCATTTTCCCAAACACATCCAATCAAAATTTTGAGATAGCCATTTTGTTCAACGTAGTTGAAAGTTCTGGAAGTTATATTATCGAGCAGGCCATTCTCCTCAAAGTCTTCAGGGCAAGGGTTATCAGCTATGCCCTTGAGGCATATATGGTTCTTATGGAAGGAATACTCGTATAAACTTCAGAGAGGGTTCATTTTATTGGAAATTGAAAGTTCTAGTTCACTTTTAAAGCGTCAAAATATATCGGAGGTTTACCAGCCCCCCCCATGGCCTTTTTTCCCAAATGCATTCGATAAAATTTTGAGATAGCTATTTAGTTAAAAATAGTTCAAAGATCATATAACAAAAATTCCGGTGTAGACACAAACCCCCAGGGCCCGGGGGCAGGGGTGGTAAGTTATGCCCGGGGGGGCATATATGGTTCTTATGGAAGAAATGCTCGTATAAACTTCAAAGAGGGCATTTGATTGGATTTTGAAAGTTCTAATTCACTTTTTAAGAGTCAAAACAGATTGGAGGGAACCTAGTCCCCCCTCCACGTCATTTTTTCCTTAAACCCATCCGATAAGAACTTTGAGATAGCCATTTTTTTTCAAAATAGTTCAAAGACCATATAACGAAAACTCCAGGGTCAACATAGCCCCTAAGAGCCTGAGGGCATGCATTGTAAGTTATGCCCTAGGGGAATATATGGTTCTTATAGAAGGGATACTCGTAAAAACTTCGGAGAAGGCTTATTCGATTGGAAATTGAAAGTTCTAGTTCAGTTTCCGAGAGTCAAAAGATATTAGAGGGAACTTCCCCCCCCCGCCCCCCAGGCCACTTTTTCCCCAAATGCATCTGATAAAATTATGAGATAGCCATTAAGTTAGAAAGTTTTCAAAAGTCAGATAACAAAACTGTAGGTGTCGACACAACCCTCCAGGGCCCGGGGACAGGCGTTGTAGGTTATGCCCTTGGGGCATATATGGTTCTTATGAATGGGATGCTTGTATAAGCTTCAGAGAGGGCACATTTGATTGAAAATTGAACGTTCGAGCTCACTTTTAATAGTCAAAAGAGATCCGAGTGCAACTATCCCCCCCCACGCCTTCTTTTTCAAAACCCATCTGATGAATATTTTGAAAAAGACATTTGGTTAAAAATAGTTCAAAGGTCGGATAAGAAAAACTCCGGTGTCAATACACCCCCCCAAGGCCCGGGGGAAGGCGTTCTAAGTTATGCCCTAAACGCATGTATGGTTCTTATGAAAGGGATGCTCGTATAAACTTCATAGAGGGCACATTTGATTGGAAATTGAAAGTTCTAGTTCACTTTTTAAGACTCAAGAGATTTAAGAGTAACTAGTCCCCAAACGCCCTTTTTTCCCCAAACCCATCCGTAATAAATTTTGAGTTAGCCAGTTTTTTGAAAATTGTTTGAAATTAGATAACAAAACCTGCAGTGTCAGCAAAACCCCCAGAGCCCAAAGGGTAGACGTTGTAAGTGTTGTCCTGGGGGCGTATATGGTTCTTATGTAAGGGATGCTCGTATAAACTTCAGAGAGGGCTCATTTGATTAGAAATTGAAAGTTCAAGTTCACTTTTTAAGATTCAAAAGATATTCTAAGGCAACTAGCCACCCCCCACACAACCTTTTATCTTCAAGCCTATCCGATAAAATTTTTAAAATAGCTATTGCATTAAAAACAGTTCAAAGTTCAGATAAGAAAAAAAACCTATGTCGACGCAACCCCCTAGGGACCGGAGGCAGGCCTTTTAAGTAATGCTCTGGGGCATATATAGTTCTTATGGAAGGGATGCTCGTACAAACTTTGGAGACGGCTCATTTGATTGAAAATTGAAAGTTCTTTTTCACTTTTTAAGAGTCAAAAGAGATCGGAGAGCAATTAGCCCCCTCCCTCCATGCCTTAAATACATCAGATAAAAAATTTTAAATAGATATTTTGTTAAAAATAGTTCAAAGTTCAGATAACAAAAACTCCGGTGTCGACGCAGCCCCCTAGGGACAGGGGGTAGGCGTTGTAAGTTATGTCCTGGGAGCATATATGGTTGTTATGGAAGGGATTCTCGTATAAACTTCATAGAGGGATCATTTGATTGGAAATTGAAAGTTGTAATTCACTTTCTAAGAGTCGAAAGTGATCGGAGGGCAGTTGGCCTCCCTAACACTCCATTTATTTTTTTCTCTTTAAAGAGGGTTCATTCAATTGGAAATCGAGAGTTCTAGTAACTTTTTTAAGAGTCAAAAGTACTCGTAGGGCGACAAGACCCCCCTCCCCAAGCCCTTTTTCCCCAAATACATCTGACAAAAATTTGATGTAGCCATTTTGTTAAAAATAGTTCAAAGATCATATATCAAAAACTCCTTTACGTTTGGCCATTTTGTTAAAAATGGTTCAAACGTCAGTTAAGGAAAACTCCTGTGTCGACGCAACCCCCCAGGACCCTGGACAGGCGTTGTAAGTATTGCTTTGGGGGCATATATGTTTCTTATGGAAGGTATGCTCGTATAAACTTCGGAGAGAGCTCATTTGATGGGAAATTGAAAGTTCTAGTTCAATTTTAAAGAGTCAAAAGATATCGGAGGGAGATAACTGCCCCCCCCCCCCCTCCATGAATTTTTTCCTCAAACCCATCCGATAAGAACTTTGAGATAGCCATTTTTTTTAAATAGTTCAAACATCTTATAATGAAAACTCCTGGGTCGACACAACCCCCCAGGGTTCGGAGGCAGGCGTTGTAAGTAATACTCTGGGGAAATATATAGTTCTTATGAAAAGTATGCTCGTATAAACTTCGGAGAGGGTTCATATTATTGGATATTGAAAGTTCTTTTTCACTTTTTAAGAATCAAAAGAGATCAGATGGCAACTAGCCCTTCTCTCTACGCCCTATTGTCCTCAAACCCATCCGATAAGAATTTTGAGAGAGCAATTTTTTTTTAAATGGCTCAACAATCATATAACCAAAACACTGGGGTCTACACAATTCTTCAGCGCCCGGGGTAGGCGCTGTGAGTTATGCTTGGGGGCATTTACTGCTGTTGCGGAAGGGATGCCCGTATAAACTTCAGAGAAGGCTCATTTGATTGTAAAATTGTAAGTTCTAGTTTAGTTTTTAAGAGTCAACAGAGATCAGAGGGAAACTATCCCCCCACGCCCCTTTAGTAGAGATGACCCTAAAGCTCCCACGCGACACCCCTGCTGCCACCTACAACTTGTTTTTACATAATTTATGTCTGTTTGTTGTCAGTGAGAATGAAAAAACAGGAATTTTCTCACATTTATGTCTGTTTTTTTGGATGGTTATGTGTGTGGGTCAATTTATTTGATGTTTTTCATGGATGTCAACAGTAATTTATGTCTGTTTTATGGTTTTTGTCAGTGAGAATGAAAAAACAGGAACTTTCTCACATTTATGTCTGTTTTCTTGGATGGTTATGTGTGTTGGTCAATTTATTTGATGTTTTTCATGGATGTCAACAGTAATTCATGGATGTTTTATGGTTTTTGTCAGTGAGAATTTGAAAAACAGGAATTTTCTCACTTTCATGGATGTTTTTTATGGTTTTTGTCAGTGAGAATTTGAAAAACAGGAACTTCCTCACTTTTACGTCTGTTTTATGGTTTTTGTCAGTGAGAATTTGAAAAACAGGAATTTTCTCACTTTTATGGATGTTTTCTTGGATGGTTATGGGTGTTGGTCAATTAATTTGATGTTTTAATGGATGTCAACAGTAATTTATGGATGTTTTTATGGTTTTTGTCAGTGAGAATTTGAAAAACAGGAATTTTCTCACTTTTATGGATGTTTTTTATGGTTTTTGTCAGTAAGAATGAAAAAACAGGAACTTTCTCACATTTATGTATGTTTTATGGTTTTTGACGTAGATAATTTCGGAGACCACACTGTCTTTCCATGACGATAAATAAAAGTTCAAATAGGGATAAAATCCTTTTAATAGACAGTGATGATAGAAATTCACAAAAATACCAGATATTTCGGTCACATATACAGTGACCGTCATCAGTAGTTTTACTACTGATGACGGTCACTGTATATGTGACCGAAATATCTGGTATTTTTGTGAATTTCTATCATCACTGTCTATTAAAAGGATTTTATCCCTATTTGAACTTTTATTTATCTTTATGGTTTTTGTCAGTGAGAATGGAAAAACAGTATTTTTGTCACTTTCATAGATTATTGAGTCTAATGTGGGACAGGTCAATGACACTTCCTTCAAGGTCTCTTTCTCCAGGTGTGTTTTTGGCCAAGTTCCCGCTAGGGGAGAATGTTATGATCCAGAAATAGGAAATAGATTGTTTCCGGGGAAGCTAATTAATGTCTGACAGATGACGTCAAGTTAATGTCTTTGGAGTTCTACCAAGAGAATTTTTCCGGGGCAAAGTTTAGATCACACATGACAGATGATGTCACGATTGATTGATTGACATGAAAGGGGAATTAATTTGTTGTTTCTAAGGGGAATTGTTTCCGAGTGAATGTTTTGATCTTAGCGATGAAGTGATTAGCGCGCGAAAGGGTTTCTTTGTAATTTCAAATGTGAAAGCACAGGGATGTCAAAACAAAAGGAACTCGCTGAAATCACGTTTAGGGATTATTTGGGCGAAACCATTTTAGCCATTTTAGGGAATTATTTCGGCGAAAAAGTTAGAGACATTTTAAAAGATGATCTTAGAAAAGGTTTTAGAAGAGAATTTGAGGGTAAAACTCTGTGGTCGTTATAATACACAAGTTGTATTTTAACAGTGTCGTGAGGTCCCCTACCCCCACCCCCAAGGGTTTCGATCCCCCTACCCCAACCCCAAAGGGTTCCGTTCCCCCTAGCCCAACCCCCAAGGGTTCCAATCCCCCTACCCCAACCCCGAAGGAAGACCCCGGTCCTCAAAGGTCCCACAAGCTCCCAAAGGACCCCCGGACCCCCAAAGGCCCTCCCCAGACCCCCAAAGGCCCTCCCCAGACCCCCAAAGGCCCACCGGGCTCCCAAACGTCCACCGGGCTCCCAAAGGGCCCCCCCGACCCCCACAGGTCCTCACCCGGTCCCCAAAGGTCCACCGGGCTCCCAAAGGACCAATTGGCGCTCAAGTGCCCCCCAGACCCCCAAAGGCCCTCCCCAGACCCCCAAAGGCCCTCCCCGGGCCCCCAAAGGCCCTCCCCCAGTCCCCAAAGGCCCTCCCCGGGCCCCCAATGGCCCTCCCCCAGTCCCCAAAGGTCCACAGGGCTCCCAAAGGACCACCCAGCCCTCAAGGGCCCCCGGATCCCCAAACGCCCTCCCGGGTCCCCAAAGAGCCCCATCCACATTGTGTTAATACTTTTTTCGTGCATTTGAGACACAGAAGGGTCCCCACATTTCAAAAGGCTTTATTATACCTTTTCAGTACAAGTTCTTTTCTCAATATCCTTCTTAAACCAATTTTACAAATTCTAAATTTTTCCTTAGTAGATATAAAAAGCTATATCATAGTTGCGAATATTTTCTCGGAAGATAAGCAGTTCTATTTCAATTTTAAATTTTATCAATGAAGTTAAGAAAAGTTAAAGTTCTCTTCTGAATTTTCTTAATGAAAAAAAAATTAGTTATTAATCAATTCTATTTTTTCCGAATAATATAAAAATTTTTCACTTCGGGTCAAATTTTTATCATAGAGATGAAAAAATTTTAAATACTGTTCCTAATGTTTCACGGAAGATAGAAAATTTCAAGTTCTCTTCTGAATTTTACCAAAGAACACACTCCAATTGTAATTTCTCCAGAGAAAATTAAAATCTTCCACTTCAGTTTTAAGTTCACCAAAGACATAAAGAAATTTCAAGTTCTATTCTAAATTTTTCCGTAGTAGATAGAAAAAGCTATAGCATACTTGTGAATATTTTCCCAGAAGATAAAAAGTTCTACTTCAATTTTTAATTTTCTCAACGAAGTGAAGAAACGTTCAAGTTCTATTCTGAATTTTTTCAATGAAAAAGAAATTAGTTATTGATCATTTCTATTTTTCCAAATAATATAAATATTTTCTAACTTCAAAATGGGCACACACAAAAACTTAAACACACACACACACACAAAAACTTACACACAAACACAAAAAATTAAACACAAACAAACACAAGCAAACAAACACACACACATAAACAAACAAACACACAAAAACTTACACACAAACAAAAACTTACACACACACAAAAACTTACACACGCACACAAAAACTTACACACACACAAAAAAAACTTACACAAAAAAAACTTACACACACATAAAAACTTACACACACAAAAACTTACACACTCAAAAAAAAACTTCACACACACACACAAAATTTTACAAACACAAAAACTTAAACACACACACAAAATTACACACACAAAAAAAATTACACACACACACAAAACAATACACACAAACACAAAAACTCTCACACACACACACACAAAAACTCACACACACAAAAAAACATACACACACACAAAAACTAACACACACATACACAAACTTTCACACACACACAAAAAATGACACACACACTCCAAAAATTACACACACACAAAAACTTACACACACACACAAAAAAATGATAACTCACACAATAAAATACACACACAAAAAATTACACACGCACACAAAAACATACACACACACACAAAAACTTACACCCACACACAATCACATACACACACACAATCACTTACACACACACAAAAAAATACACCCACACACAAAAACATACACACACACAAAAACATACACGCAAACACCCATTTACACACACACAAACACATACACACACACACAAACAAATACACAGTCACAAAAAATAACACACAAAAAAACTTACACACACACACAAAAACTTATACACACACAAAAAATTACACACACACACACAAAAACTTACACACACACACACACACAAAAACTAACACACACAAACAAAAACTTACACACACAAAAACTTACACACACACACACAAAAACTCATACATACACAAAAACTTACACACACACACAAAAACTTACACACACAAAAATTTACACACACACAAAAACTTACACACACACAAAAACAAACACACACACACAAAAAACTTACACACACACACACACACACACAAAAACTTACACACAAACACAAAAAAAAATTTACACACACACAAAAACTTACATACACACACAAAAACTTACACACACACAAACACACACAAAAAAAATTTTACACACACACAAAAACTTACACACACACACACAAAAACTTACACACACGACGGCTAAGTATGTTAAAGGCTAGCTATTTTCTTGCGAAAACACAAAAAATCAGAAAAAATGCTCATTGCTCCTTTAGAAGACACGCAATTAGACTAAAAATTACGATATTTATGCGCAGTTTCAACTAACTACGGCTAAGTATGTTAAAGGCGAGCCATTTTCATGCGAGAACACAAAAATCAGAACACACACACACACAAATTTACACACACACAAAAACTGACACACACACACAAAAACTTACACACACAACGCCTAAGTATGTTAAAGGCTAGCTAATTTCTTGCGAAAACACAAAAAATCAGAAAAAATGCTCATTGTTCCTTTAGTAGCCACACAATTAGACTAAAAATTACGATATATATGCACAGTTTCAACTAACTACGGCTATGTATGTTAAAGGCGACCCATTTTCTTGCGAGAACACAAAAATCAGAACACACACACACACAAAAACTTACACACACACAAAAACTTACACGCACACAAAAACTTGCACACACACACAAAAATTTACACACACAAAAAAAAATGCACACAAAAAAAAAATAACACACACACAAAAAAAAATTACACACACAAAAACTTAAACACACACAAAAAATTACACACACACACACAAAAACTAACACACACACAAAAACTTACCCACACACACACAAAAAACTTACACACACACGCACAAACACAAAAACTTACACACACACACACAAATTTACACACACACAAAAACTTACACACACACACACAAAAACTTACACACACAACGGCTAAGTATGTTAAAGGCTAGCTATTTTCTTGCGAAAACACAAAAAAACAGAAAAAATGCTCATTGTTCCTTTAGTAGCCACACAATTAGACTAAAAATTACGATATTTATGCACAGTTTCAACTAACTAGGGCTAAGTTTCTTAAAAGGCGAGATATTTTTCTTGCGAGAACACAAAAAAATCATTAAGCGGTATTAATGAAAATGATGATGCATCAACCGAAAACCATCAACGTGAACTCCGATTAACCATCACCAAAGTGTCACAATGCCGTCAGTTTGTCAACACCCCTCGGAAAATAGGGGGGGTAAAGGTCAACTGCGAGGATATTTAGGCTACAGAAAAAAAATGCTCATTGTTCCTTTAGTAGCCACTCAATTAGACTAAAAATTACGATATTTATACACAGTTTCAACTAACTACGGCTAAGTATGTTAAAGGCGAGCCATTTTCTTGCGAGAACAAAAAAATCAGAACACACACAAACAAAAACTTACACACACACAAAACTTACACACACACAAAAACTTACACACACACAAAAATTTACACACACACAAAAACTTACACACACACACAAAAACTTACACACACACAAAAACTTACCCACACACACAAAAACTAACACACACACACACACAAAAAACTTACACACACAAAGACTTACACACACACATAAAAACTTACACACACACAAAAAATTACACACACACACAAACATTTACACACACACACACACAATTAGACAAAAATTACGATATTTATGCACAGTTTCAACTAACTACGGCTAAGTATCTTAAAAGGCGAGGTATTTTTCTTGCGAGAACACAAAAAATCATTAAATGGTATTAATGAAAATAATGATAATCAACCGAAAACCGTCAACGAGAACACCGATTAACCATCACCAAAGTGTCACAATGCCGTCAGTGTGTCAACAACCCTCGGAAAATAGGGGGTAAAGGTCAATTGCTAAGATATTTAGCCTAAGAAACTAGAATATGACATTACAACCCTTCGCTAATAACTAGTGAAAACCAAGAACTCAAACGCAGATGAACTACTGTTCGCTAATTACTACATTGCAACTATTGTTGCAACATGATAACTTGATAATCATTTCTAATTTTAACAATTCCTTGCATACATCCTTCAAACATAATCAACTCAGCCTTTGAGAGATTTGAGATTGAACACTAAATTAAACAAAGGAAAGAATTCACATTTTAGAGTTAAAAGTGCGCACAGTAAAAAAAAGCAAATATAATAGTCGTTTAAAATCTCCCTCCCCCCCAAAATCAAAAATTTCTGGGGGAACGTATTTTCAAGGTTTTATTCTAAGTGAACGATCTTACCTTTTCAGGAGTGAGGAGTCGTTCACATTGGATTGGGAATAAAAGTCAAACTTATGCGCAAAGAGCGAGAAGTTTTAGTGTTGCTTCTTACTTCCAACTGAAAACTTATTTTTTAATTTGATGTTTTACCATTTTTTCAAATCATACCATAAATATCCGTTTGAATAGACCCTCTCTTATCAGTTTAATTCGATTTGAGTACTGGTTCGATTCGAACAGCAAACATTCTTTCTAGTCTTTAGACTTTTCAAGCATAGTAAACTTGATTACGGTATGTAATCTGTAGGGACTAATTCATTTTAAATATTTGCAATTGGAATAAAAAGCAAATTCTGTGGGGGCGTACTAGCTACCACAGACCCATGAAAAAAGCAAATTCTGTGTGGACTTACTAGCTACCACAGACCCAGAAGGGCTGAATTCACATTTTAGAGACAAAAAGTGCACACAAAAAAAGCAAATATAATAGCAATTTAAAATCTCCCCCTCCCCAAACTCAAAAATTTCAGGGGGGGGCATATTTTCATTGTAGTTTGTATATTTTCTTTAGAAAACACATCGAAAAGCCATGTCAAGAGCTAAATTTGTGAGTTTTTTTCACTGACAATTCCTTTTTTTTTGCCAAGCCTTAACCTCCCTAATTGAAAGATATGAATTATAATCAAGGAACATGGTTCATCATATTTTACATATTTTTGGATGGAAAACACACTGAAAAGACATATTATTTGAACTTACATCAAACGTTGGAGTGCATACATTTGAAGAACCTTCCATTATCTTCTATCTTGTTCTATGTTTCAGCCTATGCTGACTTTTAAACCTTTCAAAGCCCTGAAATATACTAATCTAACGGTTATTTATTTACGAAATCGTGCAAGCTGTTGATTTTAGAACAATAATTACCTTTCCATATATAACTTAACACTCAATGGAATTGCCACTTATCACTCACGGAGAAAGGATTCAAAACAATACTTCTTAGATCACATAGTCTAATTGCGTCAAACGAGGCATCTTCAATGCAAATTAAATAATTGTTACACTCGATTTTGTTTTGGACATAGGAAGCGTCGATGGGAGTGAGAATTTGTGTATAACTATCAAAGATTGATCAACTCTGTGATTTCACAGTTCTTGTGTAATCAGAAAGAAAAAAGAAGAAAAATTGATAAAAGATATTTTGAAATATGCCCCAAAATCAGAGCTATTACAACTTAAATGACGCGAGGGGAGGGGGGAATCAGGTTTTAAGAATATCCTGGATGTATCATTTTTATATTATCTAAGTACTCACAGAAGGAGTCATCACAGAAACTTTGAAAAGGGCTCATTTGATTGGAAATTAAAGTGGCTAGCACCCAATTCACAGGAGGGGGCGTGAAAATTATGGTTTTTAAATTTGATATGCAAGACTAGAAAGAAAAATTCTTAGGTGTGGGGCTGCCCCCCGCCTCAACCCGCGCTCTTGAAATCCCCCCCCCCCAACTCAACTTTTCCAGAGGATTTCAAAATCCCCCCCCCCAACTCAACTTTTCCAGAGGATTTCAAAACCCTCCCCCCCCTCCAAACTCAAAAATTTCTAGGAACGTATTTTCATCATATTTAAATATTTACCTACGTACGCATCACTTAGGTTAGATTAGATTAGGTGAGAGACAGGCGAAAAGTTAGGTGTATGGTTATGTTAGGTTAGATTATGTTAGGTTAGGTTAATTTAGGTTAGGCTAGGTTAGCCTGCGTACACGCGCGTACGTAGGCTAACCTAGCCTAACCTAAATTAACCTAACCTAACATAAACTAACCTAACCTAACCATACACCTAACTGTTTGCTTGTCTCTCACCTAATCTAACCTAAGTGATGCGTACATAGGTAAATATTTAAATATGATGAAAATACGTTCCTATAAATTTTTGAGTTTGGAGGGGGGGGATTTTGAAATCCTCTAAGTGATGCGTGCGTAGGTAAATATTTAAATATGATGAAAATACGTTCCTAGAAATTTTTGAGTTTGGAGGGGGGGGGGATTTTGAAATCCTCTGGAAAAGTTGAGTTGGGGGGGGGGGGAATTAAATAGGGAGGGTGGAGGTGGGGGGTAGCCCCACACCAAAGAAATTTTCTTTCATTTATTGCAAATAAAAGTTAAAAACCAAATTTTTAACGCCCCCTCAGGTGACTTTGGTGCTAGCCACTTTAATTACCAATCAAATGAGCCACTTTCAAAGTTTATGTAACGACTCCTTTTGTGAGTACTTAGATAATATAAAAATGATACAGCCCGGATATTCTAAAAGTTTAATTCCCCCCTCCCCGTGTGTCAGGTAAATTGTAATAGCTCTGAGTTTGGGGTCTATTTCCAAACATCTTTTATCAATTTTTCTTCTTTTTTCTTTCTGATTACACAAGAACTGTGAAATCACAGAGTTGATCAATCTTTGATAGTTTTACAGAAATTCTCACTCCCATCGACGCTTCCTTTGTCCAAAACAAAATCGAGCGTAACAATTAATTAATCTGCATTGAAGATGCCTCGTTTGACGCAATTAGACTATGTGATGTAAGAAGTATTGTTTTGAATCCTTTCTCCGTGTGTGATAAGTGGTAATTCCAGTGAGTGTTAAGTTATATATAGAAAGGTAATTATTGTTCTAAAATCATCAGTTTGCACGATTTCGTAAATAAATAACCGTTAGGTTAGTATATTTCAGGGTTTTGAAAGGTTTTAAAGTCAGTATAGGCTGAAATATAGAACAAGAGCGAAAATAATGGAAGGTTCTTCAAATGTATGCCCTCCAACGTTTGATGTAAGTTCAAATAATATGTATTTTCAGTGTGTTTTCCATCCAAAAATATGTAAAATATGATGAACTATGTTCCTTGATTATAATTCATATCTTTCAATTTGGGGGGTTAAGGCTTGGCAAAAAAAAAAGTAATTGTCAGTGAAAAAAAAACAAACAAATTTATCTATTTATATGTATTTTCTTTGTTTTTTATAAGGAAAATATAAAAAATAAATTTTAAATATGCCCCCCCCCCCCAGAAATTTTTGTGTTTGGGGGGGGGGAGAGTTTAAATTGATATTATATTTTGTTTTTTTGTGTACACTTTTTGTCTCTAAAATGTGAATTCAGCCCTTCTGGGTCTGTGGTAGCTAGTAAGTCCACACAGAATTTGCTATTTATTCCATGGGTCTGTGGTAGCTAGTACGCCCCCACAGAATTAGCTTTTTATTCCGATTGCAAATATTTAAAATAAATTAGTCCCTACAGATTACATACTGTAATCAAGTTTACTATGCTTGAAAAGTCTAAAGACTAGAAAGAATGTTTGCTGTTCGAATTGAACCAGTACTCAGATCGAATTAAACTGATAAGAGAGGGTCTATTCAAACGGATATTTATGGCATGATTTGAAAAAAAGGTAAAACATCAAATTAAAAAATAAGTTTTCAGTTGGAAGTAAGAAGCAACACTAAAACTTCTCGCTCTTTGCGCAAAAGTTTGACTTTTATTCCAAATCCAATGTGAACGACTCCTGACTCCTGAAAAGGTAAGATCGTTCACTTAGAATAAAACCTTGAAAATACGTTCCCCCAGAAATTTTTGAGTTTGGGGGGGAGGGGGATGGATATATTAAACGACGATTATATTTGGTTTTCTTCTGTGCACACATTTTAAATCAAAAATTTGAATTATTTAATTTGTTGAATTTAGTGGTCAATCTCAAATCTCTCCAAGGCTGAGTTTATTATGTTTGAAGGATGTATGCAAGGAATTGTTAAAATTAGAAATGATTATCAAGTTATCATGTTGCAACAGTAGTTGCAATGTAGTAATTAGCGAACAGTAGTTCATCTGCGTTTGAGTTCTTGGTTTTCACTAGTTATTAGCGAAGGGTTGTAATGTCATATTCTAGTTTCTTAGGCTAAATATCTTCGCAATTGACCTTTACCCCCTATTTTCCGAGGGATGTTGACACACTGACGGCATTGTGACACTTTGGTGATGGTTAATCGATGTTCTCGTTGACGGCTTTCGGTTGATTATCATCGTTTTCATTAATACCACTTAATTATTTTTTGTGTTCTCGCAAAAAAAATATCTCACCTTTTAAGATAATTAGCCGTAGTTAGTTGAAACTGTGCATAAATATCGTAATTTTTGTCTAATTGTGTGTGTGTATGTAAATTTTTGTGTGTGTGTAATTTTTTGTGTGTGTAAGTTTTTGTGTGTGTGTAAGTTTTTGTGTGTGTAAGTTTTTTTTGTGTGTGTGTGTTAGTTTTTGTGTGTGTGGGTAAGTTTTTGTGTGTGTGTTAGTTTTTGTGTGTGTGTGTAAGTTTTTGTGTGTGTATAAATTTTTTTGTGTTTGTAAGTTTTTGTGTGTGTGTAAGTTTTTGTGTGTTGGTTTAAGGTTTTGTGTGTGTGTTCTGATTTTTGTGTTCTTACAATAAAATGTCTTGCCTTTAAGATTCTTAGCCGTAGTTAGTTGAAGCTGGGTATAAATATCATAACTTTTAGTCAAATTGCGTGGCTACTCGCGGAACAATGACCAATTTTTTTCTGTAGGCTCAATATCCTCGCAGTTGACCTTTACCCCCCCTATTTTCGGAGGGATGTTGACACACTGACGGTATTGTGACTCTTTGGTGATGGTTAATCAGAGTTCACATTGATGGTTTTCGGTTGATGTATCATCATTTTCATTAATACCACTTAATGATTTTTTGTGTTCTCGCAAGAAAAATATATCGCCTTTTAAGATACTTAGCCGTAGTTAGTTGAAACTATACATAAATATCGTAATTTTTAGTCTAATTGTGTGGCTACTAAAGGAACAATGAGCAATTTTTTTCTGATTTTTTGTGTTTTCGCAAGAAAATACCTAGCCTTTAACATACTTAGCCGTTGTGTGTGTAAGTTTGTGTGTGTGTGTGTGTAAATTTTTGTGTGTGTGTAAATTTGTGTGTGTGTGTGTGTGTATTTTTTTGTGTTTGTGTGTGTTTGTGTAAGTTTTTTATGTGTTTGTGGGTAAGTTTTTGTGTGTGTGTAAGTTTGTGTGTGTGTGTGTGTAAGTTTTTGTGTGTGTGTAAGTTTTTGTGTGTGTAAGTTTTTTGTGTGTGTGGGTCAGTTTTTGTGTGTGTGTAAGTTTTTGTGTGTGTGTAAATGTTTGTGTGTGTGTGTGTAAGTTTTTGTGTGCGTGTAAGTTTTTGTGTGTGTGTAAGTTTTTGTGTGTGTGTGTTCTGATTTTTGTGTTCTCGAAAGAAAATGGGTCGCCTTTAACATACTTAGCCGTAGTTAGTTGAAAATGTGCATAAATATCGTAATTTTTAGTCTAATTGTGTGGCTACTAAAGGAACAATGAGCATTTTTTCTGATTTTTTGTGTTTTCGCAAGAAAATAGCTAGCCTTTAACATACTTAGCCGTTGTGTGTGTAAGTTTTTGTGTGTGTTTAAGTTTTTGTGTGTGTAAATTTGTGTGTGTATGTGTGTAAGTTTTTGTGTTTGTGTGTGTGTGTAAGTTTTTTGTGTGTGTGTGTAAGTTTTTGTGTGTGTGTAAGTTTTTTTTTGTGTTTCAGTTTTTGTGTGTGTGTAAGTTTTTGTGTGTGTAAGTATTTTTGTGGGTGGTTAAGTTTTTTTGTGTGTGTAAGTTTTTGTGTGTGTGTAATAGATTGTGTTTGTGTATGAACGTGTTTGTTTGTAAGTTTTTGTGTGTGTGTAAGTTGTTTTGTGTGTGTGTTCTGATTTTTGTGTTCTCGCATGAAAATGGCTCGCCTTTAACATACTTAGCCGTAGTTAGTTGAAACTGCGTATAAATATCGTAATTTTTAGTCTAATTAAGTGGCTACTAAAGGAACACTGAGCATTTTTTCAAATTTTTTGTGTTTTCGCAGGAAAATAGTTAGCCTTTAACATACCTAGCCGTCGTGTTTGTAAGTTTTTGTGTGTGTGTGTGTAAGTTTTTTTGGGTGTGTAATTTTTTGTTTTTGGGTGTGTGTGTGTGTGTAAGTTTTTGTGTGTGTGTAAATTTTTTTTTTGTGTGTGTGTGTGTGTGTAAGTTTTTGTGTGTGTGTGTGTAAGTTTTTTGTTTGTTTGTGTAAGTTTTTGTGTGTGTGTAAGTTTTTGTTTGTGTGTAAATTTTTGTGTGTGTGTTATTGTTTGTGTGTGTGTAAGTTTTTGTGTATGTGTGAGTTTTTGTGTGTGTGTGTGTGTAAGTTTTTGTGTGTGTTAGTTTTTGTGTGTGTGTGTAAGTTTGTGTGTGTGTTTGTGTGTGTGTGTTAGTTTTTGTGTGTGTGTGTGTAAGTTTTTGTGTGTGTGTAAGATTTTGTGTGTGTGTAAGTTTTTTTGTGTTTGTTAGTTTTTGGGTTTGTGTAAGTTTTTTTTTGTGGGTGTAAGTTTTTGTGTGTGTGTAAGTTTTTGTGTGTGTGTAAGTTTTTGTTTGTGGGTGTAAGTTTTTGTGTTTGTGTGTAAGTTTTTGTGTGCGTGTGTAAGTTTTTGTGTGTGTAAGTTTTTTTGTGTGTGTGTTAGTTTTTGTGTGTGTGTTTAAGTTTTTGTGTGTGTGTATTTTTTGGCGTGTGTTTTTCAGTTTTTGTGTGTGTGTGTAAGTTTGTGTGTGTGTGTGTAAGTTTTTGTGTGTGTGTAAGTTTTTGTGCGTTTGTGAGTTTTTTTGTGTGTGTGTGTGTAAGTATTTGTGTTTCTGTGTAAGTTTTTGTGTGTGTGTGTAATTTTTTATGTGTGTCTAAGTTTTTTTGTCTGTGTAAGTTTTTGTGTGTGTAAATTTTTGTGTGTGTGTGTGTAAGATTTATTTTTTGCGTGTGTAAGTTTTTGTTTGTGTAAGTTTTTGTGTGTGTGTAAGTTTTTTTGTGTAAGTTTTTTTTTTGTGTGTGTATGTTTTTGTGTGCCTGTGTACTTTTTTTTGTGCGTGTTAGTTTTTGTGTGTGTGTAAGTGTTTGTGTGTGTGTGTGTGTGTGTAAGTTTTTGTGTGTGCCCATTTTGAAGTTGGAAAATATTTATATTATTTGGAAAAATAGAAATGATCAATAACTAATTTCTTTTTCATTGAGAAAATTTCGAATATAACTTGAACGTTTCTTCACTTCGTTGAGAAAATTAAAAATTTAAGTAGAACTTTTTATCGTCTGGGAAAATATTCACAAGTATGCTATAGCTTTTTCTATCTACTACGGAAAAATTTAGAATAGAACTTTAAATTTCTGTATGTCTTTGGTGAACTTAAAACTGAAGTGGAAGATTTTTATTTTCTCTGGAGAAATTAAAATTGGAGTGTGTTCTTTGGTAAAATTCAGAAGAGAACTTGAACTTTTCTATCTTCCGTGAAAAATTAGGAACAGTATTTAAAATTTTTTCATGTCTTTGAGAAAAATTTGATCCGAAGTGAAAAATTTTCATATTATTTGGAAGAAATAGAATTGATTAATAACTAATTTCTTTTTCATTGAGAAAATTCAGAAGAGAACTTTAAATTTTCTTAACTTCATTGATAAAATTTAAAATTGAAATAGAACTGCTGATCTTCCGAGAAAATATTCGCAACTATGATATAGCTTTTTCTATCTACTAAAGAAAAATTTAGAATTTGTAAAATAGGTTTAAGAAGGATATTAAGAAAAGAACTTGTACTGAAAAGGTATAATAAAGCCTTTTGAAATGTGGGGACCCTTCTTTGTCTCAAATGCACAAAAAAAGTATTAACAAAATGTGGATGGGGCTCTTTGGGGACCCGGGAGGGCGTTTGGGGATCCGAGGGCCCTTGAGGGCTGGGTGGTCCTTTGGGAGCCCTGTGGACCTTGGGGGACTGGGGGAGGGCCATTGGGGGCCCGAGGAGGGCCTTTGGGGACTGGGGGAGGGCTTTTGGAGGCCCGGGGAGGGCCTTTTGGGGTCTGAGGAGGGCCTTTGGGGGTCTGGGGGGCACTTGAGGGCCGTTTGGTCCTTTGGGAGCCCGGTGGACCTTTGGGGAGCGGGTGTGGGTCTTTGGGGGTTCGGGGGGCCCTTTGGGAGCCCGGTGGTCTTTTAGGAGCCCGGTGGGCCTTTGAGGGCCCGGGGAGGGCCTTTGGGGGTCTGGGGAGGGCCTTTGGGGTTCCGGGAGCCCTTTGGGAGCTGGGGGGCCCTTTGAGGACGGGGGGCTTCCTTCGGGGTTGGGGTAGGGGGATTGGAACCCTTTGGGGTTGGGGTAGGGGGATCGGAACCCTTTGGGGTTGGGGTAGGGGTATCTGAACCATTTGGGGTGGGGGTAGGGGACCTCACGACACTGTTAAAATACAAGTTGTGTATTATAACGACCACAGAGTTTTACCCTCAAATTCTCTTCTAAAATCTTTTCTAAAATCATCTTTTAAAATGTCTCTAACTGTTTCGCCGAAATAATTCCCTAAAATGGCTAAAACGGTATCGCCAAATAATCCTTAAACGTAATTTCAGCGAGTTCCTTTTGTTTTGGCATCACTGTGCTTTCACATTTGAAATTACAAAGAAACCCTTTCGCGCGCTAATCACTTCATCGCTAAGATCAAAACATTCACTCGGAAACAATTCCCCTTAGAAACAACAAATTAATTCCCCTTTCATGTCAATCAATCAATCATGACATCATCTGTCATGTGTGATCTAAACTTTGCCCCGGAAACATTCTCTTGGTAGAACTCCAAAGACATTAATTAACTTGACGTCATCTGTCAGACATTAATTAGCTTCCCCGGAAACAATCTATTTCCTATTTCTGGATCATGACATTCTCCCCTAGCGGGCACTTGGCCAAAAACACACCTGGAGAAAGAGACCTTGAAGGAAGTGTCATTGACCTGTCCCACATTATACTCAATAATCCAAGAAAGTGACAAAAATACTGTTTTTCCATTCTCACTGACAAAAACCATAAAACATACATAAATGTGAGAAAGTTCCTGTTTTTTCATTCTCACTGACAAAAACCATAAAAACATCCATAAAAGTGAGAAAGTTCCTGTTTTTCAAATTCTCACTGACAAAAACCATAAAACATCCATAAATTACTGTTGACATCCATGAAAAACATCAAATAAATTGACCAACACACATAACCATCCAAGAAAACATCCATAAATGTGACAAAATTCCTGTTTTTCAAATTCTCAATGACAAAAACCATAAACCAGACGTAAAAGTGAGAAAGTTCCTGTTTTTCAAATTCTCACTGACAAAAACCATAAAACATCCATAAATTGCTGTCGATATCCATTAAAAACCATCAAATAAATTGACCAACACACATAACCATCCAAGAAAACTGACATGAATGTGACAAAGTTCCTGTTTTTTCATTCACACTGACAAAAATCATAAAACATAAATAAATTGCTGTTGACATCCATGAAAAACATCAAATAACTCGACCAACACACATAATCATCAAAGAAAACAGACATAAATGTGAGAAAATTCCTGTTTTTTCATTCTCACTGACAACAAACAGACATGAATTATGTAAAAAAGTTGTAGATGGCAGCAGGGGTGTCGCGTGGGAGCTTTAGGGTCATCTCTACTCCCTTTTTCCCGAAATACATCCCATAAAAATTTTGAGATAGCTATTTTGTTAAAAATCGTTCAAAGGTCAGATTAAAAAACTCTGGTGTCGACACAACAACCCAGGGCCCTGGTGCAGGCGTTACAATTTATGCCCCGGTGGTATATATGGTTGTTACGCAAGGGATGCTCGTATAAACTTCAGAGAGGTCTGATTTGAATGGAAATTTAACTTTCTAGTTAAATTTTTAAGAATCAAAAGAGATCGGAGGGCCCCTCCTCCCCATCACGCCCTTTTTTCCCCGAACCCATCCATTACAAATTTTGAGATAGCCATTTGTTTTAAATAGTTCAAAGGTCAGATAACAAAAACTCCAGTGTCAACAACCCCCCCCCTCCCAGGGCCTGGGAACAGGCGTTGTAAGTTATATCCTGGGGCATATATGGTTGTTATAAAAGGGATGCTCGTATAAACTTCAAAGAGGGCTCATTTGATTGAAAATTGAAAGTTCAAGCTCACTTTTAATAGTCAAAATATATCCTAGGGCAACTATCCCCTCCACACCTTCTTTTTCCAAACCCTTCTGATGAATATTTTGAAATAGACATTTGGCTAAAAATAGTTCAAAGGTTAGATAAGAAAAAGTTTAGTGTCAATACAACCCCACAAGGACCGAGGGAAGGCGTTCTAAGTTATGCCCTAAGCGCATTTATGGTTCTAATGAAAGGGATGCTCGTACAAAATTCATAGAGGTCTCATTTGATTGGAAAATGAAAGTTTTAGTTCACTTTTTAACACTCAAGAGATTTAAGGGAAACTAGACCCCAAACGCCTTTTTTCCCCCAACCCATCCGCTATAAATTTTAAGATAGCCAGTTTTTTTGAAAATTGTTCAAAATTGGATAACAAAATCTGCAGTGTCAACACAATCCCCCAGGGCCCAAGGGGCAGGCGTTGTAAGTGTTGTTCTGGGAGGGGGGGGGTAAGTAGAAAGCTAAGTTATACTTTACGTACACCACTTGGAATTCCCATGCTATCTGCATACCGCAATAGGACCATGCGCTATTTGCGTACCGCCATAGGACCATACTATTTGCTTTATGCTCTACACCTTTTCAAAGAGAGTCAGTACTCCCTCACACAATTTCAAGTGCATAGTGCAAAAAGCATGCAAAACCAATAAAGTGATTAAACACGTTTTGAAACTACATGATATTTGATTGCATTATGTTCCCTTCGTGCCTTTCCAAACAAAGTGATAAAAAAAAGAAAAAAAACATGTGTAGCAACTTCGTTCATTGTGATAGTGTATAAGGTTTGAAACCTACGCCTGAGGCACTACAGTTTGACATGCACATTGCAAAACAGCGAGCAGTACGAGCGGGGATTCGCCTTGCAAAAAGCGATATAATCAAATAAGATTGCAGACTAAAAACGGTTCGCAAATGAGCTTGCCAAGCATAGGAACTCAATTCAGTCAGTTTGTTCCTATAAAGTTCTTGTGGTCGAATGGTGGATAAAGTTCTTAAGTCCGATAAAATGATCCAAATGAGCTGTGGAAAATGGTACTTAAACCATAGAGTAATTGCCTTGATAATAAATCGGATTATGACATCCCTGAATCACCTTGGGTCGAATATTAAGAGAACGTTTTCTCAGCCCCTAAAAAGTGCCTTGCAGATTATTATAAGTGTGAGTTAGATTCTTTCTTAGCTAGTTCGTCTAATTCTGATTTTGCGGTTTCTCTAGAGTGTGTAATGAATGCTATTAATCGCCTTAAGAAAAAGAAATCCAGGGTTTTAGATAATATTTCCTTGTTCCATGTCAAAATGTGTAGTCAATTATTCCTTCATCATATTACTCTGTTATTTCAAATGATTTTTGTCACCGGAATAGTTCCGGCATCTTTTTGTATTGGGGCTTAACTCCGATCCCTAAGAAAGGTAAACCTCATCGGGAATGTTCGTCTTTTCGAACGATCACGGTTTCGACTATTTTTTGTAAAATATTTGAGCTTTTGATAAGTAATGAAGTCCGAAATAAATGTTATAGCCCGGATTCACAGTTTGGATTCCAGCCGCGTCTGGGTTGTTGCCATGCGTTGTCTGCCGTAGCATCTATTCTAGTTGATGCCAAGAAAACTGGAGAAAGTTATGCTCTGGCAACGTCCGATGTTCAACGTGCCTTCGACTCTTTGATTCATGATGAGCTGATATTGGATATGGGAAAGCGTCGTGTAAAAAAAAGAGACCCTTCTTCCTTTAAAAGATATTTATGCAAATCTGAAAGCCGAACTTAAGCTCTCGCATCAGCATCCGGATCATAAAATAAAAAATAATCCTGTTGTCCCGGTTAAAAAAGGGGCTCGAGAAGGGGCAGTAATTTCACCTACTGCTTTTAATAATACAATAATCCGAGGGCAAGACAGATGTAAAACAACTTGTGTCCTGCGATGCATAGATATTTTGTTAATATCATACGCGGATGATATATTTAATTCGAGTCGCAGTGTTTCGGGTATAGAGGAAAACTTTAACATCCACCAGAATGACTATAAGCCACTCGGATTAAAGTTTAACGCAGAAAAGTCGGAAATCCTGCTTTTTAATTGGAAATCAGTCCCCGATGATTTTACGAATGCTCTTGGAAATACAAATGTTAAGCCAGTAAAGAGCATTACTTATCTTGGCCTTCCTATCGGTTCAACTCTAAAAACAACCCGTCGATTGCTTATCGATCATCTACAGAAGCGACTTGGTTTTGCATATAGTAAAATTGTTTCAAATAAGTTGAGGTTCAACAGAAAAGTTTTAGCTCGCCTTTAAAATGCAATTGCCCTCCCTCAATTTTGTGTTTAAGTCCTTTTTGGAGAATTTTTCCCGAGTGCGACAAACGTAAACTTTGATCTGTTTTCTCTAAGTATGCTAACTTTCTACTTCGTCTCCCATTTTGGTCCCAAAAATCTTTTCTTATTAGGAATTATAATATAGCAGACCCAACTTCAGCCAACCTTAGTCAGACCTCTAAGTTCAATAATAATGTTAAAAGCCATCCGTGGTTTGAAATCCTCCGCCAGTTGAACTCAGTGTGTTTTTGTTTTCTCTATGGTTTAACCAGTCTTGTCTTGCTAGTGAGTCTTACATTGTGTCTAAAACCTGTACTTTTATGTATTTATCTTTATCTTTGACTTGTTTATCTTTTTCTTGTATTTTTATGTACTCCGTCTTTTTTGTTTGATTTTGACGGGTAATAAAATATTATTATTATTATATGTGCCCCTAGAGCATTACTTAAAACATCTCCCTCCGTTCCCTGGGGGGTTGCGTCGACACAGGAGTATTTCTTATCTGATCTTTGAACTATTTTAATAAAATGGCTATTTTAAAAATTTTATCTGATAGGCTGGGGGAAAAAAGGTTATTTGGGGGGGGGGGGGCTAGTTGCCCTAGGATATCTTTTGACTCTTAAAAAGTGAGCTAGAACTTTCAATTTCAAATCAAATGAGCCCTCTCTGAAGTTTTCTACGAGCATCCCTTTTATAAGAATCATATACGCCAGTAGAGTGTTAAGTTATACTTTACGTACCACACTAGGAATTCCCATGCTATTTGCATACCGCAATAGGACCATGCTATTTGCGTACCGCCATAGGACCATACTATTTGCTTAATGCTCTACACTTTTGCAAAGAGAGTCAGTACTCCCT
This sequence comes from Artemia sp. Qi Xiang Cuo, assembly GCF_049724085.1. Classification (NCBI taxonomy): domain Eukaryota; kingdom Metazoa; phylum Arthropoda; class Branchiopoda; order Anostraca; family Artemiidae; genus Artemia; species Artemia sp. Qi Xiang Cuo. The sequence continues at coordinate 10,050,308 of NC_142810.1, read as the reverse complement.
CACACAGTTTCACGTGCACATTGGAAAAAGCATGCAAAACATATAAAGTGATTAAACACGTTTTGAAACTACATGCTATTTGCTTTCTTTATGTTCCCTTGGTACCTTTCAAAACAAAGTGATAAAAAAAGAAAAAAAACATGTCTAGCAACTTCGTTCATCGTCATAGTGTATAAGGTTTGAAACCTACGCCTGAGGCCCTACATTTTGACATGCACACTGCAAAAAAAGCGAGCAGTATGAGCGGGGATTCCCCTTGCAAAAAGTGATATATTTTTTTGGACAATTGCCTTAACTCGAGAATAGTTTGATTAAGAATGTAACATGTCTAGAATAGATGCCAATATGCTGTTGAATCATCTACCAAAAAAAATACTTCTATTTACAAAAAGAGGGTTTAGCATTTGCGAATTGAACTCTATGAACGATATTAATTAATATTTGAATAATAGGAGCGTGAATGATTCTAATTAATGATTGGATCGTATGAAGGTAGAGAAAAAAAGAGATAAGGGATTCGCGAATTGGACTCTACAAACGGTATTAATTGAATAATAGAGAAAAAAACAGAGCTAGATAGTATTTGCGAATTGGATTGTATGAAGGGGGAGAAAAAAAAGAGTTAAACTGATTAGCAGTTAAGGTAACCCCGATGGGCTTGTTAATTCATGCCTTATTTATTATAAATTTGGAACAATATCAATCTATGAAAATGGTTAATGATGATAAAATGTCATTGTGATTTGACCTAGCTCTACCTCTCCGATGTGCTCTGTATAATACAAAAGTGGTGTTTGAACAGTGTTGTCAGTTTAAAATAGAGTCTAACGTTATAGTATACTAAAAGTTGATACTAAGAGAGATGTAGATGGCAAGAAAAGAACTTTAATAATGGATAGCTTTACTTCTTCAATGTGTTCTGTATAATCCACAAGTGTCGTTTGAACAGTGTTGTCAGTTTAAAATAGAGTCTAACGTTATAGTATACTAAAAAATTGATAATAAGAGAGATGTAAATTGCAAGAAAAGAATTTTAATAATGAAATTCAGAACAAACCTTAGAAGTCCATGCAAATCAAGTAGTAAGGTGTATGTGAGTACGAACCATCAAGGATCATAAGCACCAACAACCCTAACCAGTAGAGACATCAACCCTCCAAAGGTCCCCTATCCCCAAACTCGAAGGGTGCCCCCTCCCTCCAAGTTTTTGGCCCCCAACCCCCCCCCCCCTCCCACTTTTTTTATTTTTTTTAACATGATATATTTTTTCAACTTTTTTTACATGTCTTCGAATGAGATGAAACATACTTAAATTCAGTACTGTTTTGTCGTGGTTTACCTAGTCACAGTTACATTCTCTTGTTTTTCAAATTTCATTTTGAATTTCTTTCATTGAAATGCAAGAGTTGGATTATTTCAGTAGTGTTTTGTCGTGGTTTACCATTTCACAGTTACATTCTCTTTTTTTTCAAATTTCACTTTGAATTTCTTTCGTTGAAATGCAAGAGTTGGAATATTTCAGTAGTGTCTTGTTACGCTTTTCCTTGTCATAGTTACATTCTCTTGATTTTTCAAAGTTCATTTTGAATTTCTTTCGTGAAATGCAAGAGTTGGTATATTTCAGTAGTGTTTTGTCGTGGCTTACCATTTCACAGTTACATTCTCTTGATTTTTCAAAGTTCATTTTGAATTTCTTTCGTGAAATGCAAGAGTTGGAATATTTCAGTAGTGTTTTGTCGTGGTGATACTCTTGATTTTTCAAAGTTCATTTTGAATTTCTTTCGTGAAATGCGAGAGTTGGAATATTTCAGTAGTGTTTTGCCGCGATTTACCTTGTCACAGTGATATTCTCTTGATTTTTCAAAGTTCATCTTGAATTTCTTTCGTTGAAATGCAAGCGTTGGATTATTTCAGTAGTGTTTTGTCTTGGTTTACCTTGTCACAGTTACATTCTCTTAATTTTTCAAAGTTCATTTTGAATTTCTTTCATTGAAATGCAAGAGTTGGAATATTTCAGTAGTGTTTTGTTGTGTTTTACCTTTTCACAGTTACATTCTCTTGATTTTTCAAAGTTCATTTTAGATTTCTGTCGTTGAATTACAAAAGTTGGAATATTTCAATAGTGTTTTGTTGTGCTTTACCTTGTCACAGTTACATTCTCTTGATTTTTCAAAGTTCATTTTGAATTTCTTTCGTAAAATGCAAGAGTTGGAATATTTCAGTAGTGTTTTCTCGTGGTTTACCATTTCACAGTTAAATTCTCTTGATTTTTCAAAGTTCATTTTGAATTTCTTTCGTGAAATGCAAGAGTTGGAATATTTCAGTAGTGTTTTGTCGTGGTTTATCTTGTCACAATTACATTCTCTTGATTTTTAAAAGTTCATTTTGAATTTCTTTCCTTGAAATGCAAGAGTTGGAATATTTCAGTAGTGTTTTGTCGTGGTTTACCTTGTCACAATTACGTTTTCTTGATTTTTCAAAATTCATTTGGATTTCTTTCGTTGAAATGCAAGAGTTGGAATATTTCAGTAGTGTTTTGTTGTGCATTACATTGTCACAGTTACATTTTCTTGATTTTTCAAAGTTCATTTTGGATTTTTACATGCTCTTGAATTTTCAAAGTTCATTTTGAATTTCATTCATTGAAGTGCAAGAGTTGGATAATTTCAGTAGTGTTTTGTCGTGGTTTACCTTATCACAGTTACATTCTCTTAATTTTTCAAAGTTCATTTTGAATTATTTTCGTTGAAATGCAAGAGTTGGAATATTTCAGTTGTGTCTTGTTGTGCTTTACCTTGTTACAGTTACATTCTCTTGATTTTTCAAAGTTCATTTTGGATTGCTTTCGTTGAAATGTAAGAGTTGGAATATTTAAGTAGTGTTTTGTTGCGCTTTACATTGTCACAGTTATATTCTCTTGATTTTTCAAAGTTCATTTTGAATTTCTTTCGTGAAATTAAAGAGTTGGAATATTTCAGTAGTGTTTTATCGTGGTTTACCTTGTCACAGTTACATTTTATTGATTTTTCAAAGTTCATTTTGGATTTCTTTCCTTGAAATGCAAGAAGTGGAATATTTCAGTAGTGTTTTGTCGTGGTTTACCTTGACACAGTTACATTCTCTTGATTTTTCAAAATTCATTTTTTGGATTTCTTTCGTTGAAATGCAAGAGTTGGAATATTTCAGTAGTGTTTTGTTATGGTTTACCGTGTCACAGTTACATTCTCTTGATTTTTCAAAGTTCATTTTGGATTTCTTTCCTTGAAATGCAAGAGTTGGAATATTTCAGTAGTGTTTCGTCGTGGTTTATCTTGTCACAGTTACATTCTCTTGATTTTTCAAAGTTCATTTTGAATTTCTTTCCTTGAAATGCAAGAGTTGGAATATTTCAGTAGTGTTTTGTCGTGGTTTACCTTGTCACAATTACGTTTTCTTGATTTTTCAAAATTCATTTGGATTTCTTTCGTTGAAATGCAAGAGTTGGAATATTTCAGTAGTGTTTTGTTGTGCATTACATTGTCACAGTTACATTTTCTTGATTTTTCAAAGTTCATTTTGGATTTTTACATGCTCTTGAATTTTCAAAGTTCATTTTGAATTTCATTCATTGAAGTGCAAGAGTTGGATAATTTCAGTAGTGTTTTGTCGTGGTTTACCTTATCACAGTTACATTCTCTTAATTTTTCAAAGTTCATTTTGAATTATTTTCGTTGAAATGCAAGAGTTGGAATATTTCAGTTGTGTCTTGTTGTGCTTTACCTTGTTACAGTTACATTCTCTTGATTTTTCAAAGTTCATTTTGGATTGCTTTCGTTGAAATGTAAGAGTTGGAATATTTCAGTAGTGTTTTGTTGCGCTTTACCTTGTCACAGTTATATTCTCTTGATTTTTTTTCAATGTTCATTTTGAATTTCTTTCGTGAAATGCAAGAGTTGGAATATTTCAGTAGTGTTTTATCGTGGTTTACCTTGTCACAGTTACATTCTCTTGATTTTTCAAAGTTCATTTTGGATTTCTTTCCTTGAAATGCAAGAAATGGAATATTTCAGTAGTGTTTTGTCGTGGTTTACCTTGACACAGTTACATTCTCTTGATTTTTCAAAATTCATTTTTTGGATTTCTTTCGTTGAAATGCAAGAGTTGGAATATTTCAGTAGTGTTTTGTTATGGTTTACCGTGTCACAGTTACATTCTCTTGATTTTTCAAAGTTCATTTTGGATTTCTTTCCTTGAAATGCAAGAGTTGGAATATTTCAGTAGTGTTTAGTCGTGGTTTACCTTGTAATAGTTACATTCTCTTGATTTTTCAAAGTTCATTTTGAATTTCTTTCGTGAAATGCAAGAGCTGGAATATTTCAATAGTGTTTTGTCGTGGTTTACCTTGTCACAGTGACATTCTCTTGATTTTTTAAAGTTCATCTTGAATTTCTTTCGTTGATATGCAAGAGTTGAAATATTTCAGTGGTGTCTTGATTATTTCAAAGTTTTGATTTTTCAAAGTTCATTGTGGATTTCTTTCGTTGAAATTTGTTTTGTTGTGCTTTACCTTGTCACAGATGCATTCTCTTGATTTTTCAAAGTTCGTTTTGGATTTCTTTCGTTGAAATACAAGAGTTGGAATATTTCAATGGTGTTTTGTTGTGCTTTACCTTGTCACAGTGACATTCTCTTGATTTTTCAAAGTTCATTTTGGATTTCTTTCGTGAAATGCAAGAGTTGGAATATGTCAGTAGTGTTTTATCGTGGTTTACCATGTCATAGTTAGATTCTCTTGATTTTTCAAAGTTAATTTTTAATTTCTTTCGTGAAATGCAAGAGTTGGAATATTTCAGTAGTGTTTTGTCATGGTTTACCTTGTCACAGTTACATTCTCTTGATTTTTCAAAGTTAATTTTTGAATTTCTTTCGTTGAAATGCAAGAGTTGGAATATTTCAGTAGTGTTTCGTCGTGGTTTACCTTGTCACAGTTACATTCTCTTGATTTTTCAAAGTTCATTTTGAATTTCTTTCCTGAAATGCAAGAGTTGAAATATTTTAATAGTGTTTTGTCGTGGTTTACCTTGTCACAGTGACATTCTCTTGATTTTTCAAAGTTCATTTTGGATTTCTTTCGTTGAAATACAAGAGTTGGAATATTTCAATGGTGTTTTGTTGTGCTTTACCTAGTCACAAATACATTCTCTTGATTTTTCAAAGTTCATTTTGGATTTCTTTCGTTGAAATGCAAGAGTTAGAATATTTCAGTAGTGTTTCGTCGTGGTTTACCTTGTCAAAGTTACATTCTCTTGATTTTTCAAAGTTCATTTTGAATTTCTTTCGTGAAATGCAAGAGTTGAAATATTTTAATAGTGTTTTGTCGTGGTTTACCTTGTCACAGTGACATTCTCTTGATTTTTCAAAGTTCATTTTGGATTTCTTTCGTTGAAATGCAAGAGTTGGAATATTTCAGTAGTGTTTTATCGTGGTTTAGCATGTCATAGTTAGATTCTCTTGATTTTTAAAATTTTATTTTTATTTTCTTTATTGAAATTCAAGAGTTGTAATATTTGAATAGTGTTTTGTCGTGTTTTTCCTTGTCACAGTGAAATTCTCTTTATTTTTCAAAGTTCATTTTGAATTTCTTTCATGAAATGCAAGAGTTGGAATTTTTCAGTAGTGTTTCGTCGTGGTTTACCTTGTCACAGTTACATTCTCTTGACTTTTCCAAGTTCATTTTGGATTTCTTTCCTTGAAATGCAAGTGTTGGAATATTTCAGTAGTGTTTTGTTATGGTTTACTTTGTCACAGTTACATTCTCTTGATTTCTCAAAGTTCATTTTGGATTTCTTTCGTTGAGATGCAAGAGTTGGAATATTTCAGTAGTGTTTTGTCATTGTTTACCTTGTCACAGTTAAATTCTCTTGATTTTTCAAAGTTCATTTTGAATTTCTTTCATTGCAATGCAAGACTTGGAATATTTCAGTGATGTTTTGTCGTGGTATACCTTGTCACAGTTGCATTCTCTTGATTTTTCAAATTTTATTTTGAATTTCTTTCATTGAAATGGAAGAGTTGGAATATTTCAGTAGTGTTTTGTTGTAGTTTTCCTAGTCACTGTTACATTCTCTTGATTTTTCAAAGTTCATTTTGGATTTCTTTCATTGAAATGCAAGAGTTGGAATATTTCAGTAGCCTATGTACGCGCGCGACAAAACACAACTGAAATATTCAAACTCTTGCATTTCAACGAAAGAAATTCAAGAAGGACTTTCAAAAATCAAGAGAATATCACTGTGACAAGGTAAACCACGAAGAAACACTACTGAAATATTCCAACTCTTGCATTTCACGAAAGAAATTCAAAATTAAATTTGAAAAATCAAGATAATGTAACTATGACAAGGTAAACCATAACAAAACACTACTGAAATATTCCAACTCTTGCATTTCAACGAAAGAAATCCAAAAAATGAATTTTGAAAAATCAAGAGAATGTAACTGTGTCAAGGTAAACCACGACAAAATACTACTGGAATATTCCAATTTTTGCATTTCAAGGAAAGAAATCAAAAATGAACTTTGAAAAATCGAGAAAATGTAACTGTGACAAGGTAAACCACGACAAAACAGTACTGAAATATTCCAACTCTTACATTTCAAGGAAAGAAATCCAAAATGAACTTTGAAAAATCAAGAGAATGTAGCTGTGACAAGGTAAACCACGATAAAACACTTCTGAAATATTCCAACTCTTGCATTTCACGAAAGAAATCCAAAATGAACTTTGAAAAATCAAGAGAATGTAACTGTGACAAGATAAACCACGATAAAACACTACTGAAATATTCCAACTCTTGCATTTCACAAAGGAAATTCAAAATGAACTTTGAAAAATCAAGAGAATGTAACTGTGACAAGATAAACCACGACAAAACACTACTGAAATATTCCAACTCTTGCATTTCACGAAAGAAATTCAAAATGAACTTTGAAAAATCAAGAGAATGTAACTGTGACATGGTAAAGCACAACAAAACACTATTGAAATATTCCAACTCTTGCAACTCAACGAAAGAAATCCAAAATGAACTTTGAAAAATCAAGAGAATGTAACTTTGACAAGGTAAAGCACAACAAGACACTACTGAAATATTCCAACTCTTGCATTTCAACGAAAGAAATCCAAAAAATGAATTTTGAAAAATCAAGAGAATGTAACTGTGTCAAGGTAAACCACGACAAAATACTACTGGAATATTCCAATTTTTGCATTTCAAGGAAAGAAATCAAAAATGAACTTTGAAAAATCGAGAAAATGTAACTGTGACAAGGTAAACCACGACAAAACAGTACTGAAATATTCCAACTCTTACATTTCAAGGAAAGAAATCCAAAATGAACTTTGAAAAATCAAGAGAATGTAGCTGTGACAAGGTAAACCACGATAAAACACTGCTGAAATATTCCAACTCTTGCATTTCACGAAAGAAATCCAAAATGAACTTTGAAAAATCAAGAGAATGTAACTGTGACAAGATAAACCACGACAAAACACTACTGAAATATTCCAACTCTTGCATTTCACAAAAGAAATTCAAAATGAACTTTGAAAAATCAAGAGAGTGTAACTGTGACATGATAAACCCCGACTAAACACTACTGAAATATTCCAACTCTTGCATTTCACGAAAGAAATTCAAAATGAACTTTGAAATATCAAGAGAATGTAACTGTGACATGTTAAAGCAAAACAAAACACTATTGAAATATTCCAACTCTTGCAACTCAACGAAAAAGATACAAAATCAAATTTTAAAAATAAAGATAATTTAACTTTGACAATGAAAAGCACAAAAACACAATACTGAAATATTCCAATTCTTGCATTTCAAGGAAAGAAATTCAAATTAAACTTTGAAAAATTATGAGAATGTAACTGTGACAAGGTAAACCACAACAAGACACTACTGAAATATTCAAACTCTTGAATTTCAAGGAAATAAATCCAAATTGAACATTGAAAAATAAAGATAATGTAACTGTGACAAGATAAACCACGATAACACACTACTGAAATATTCCAACTCTTGAACTTCAAGAAAGTAATTCAAAATTAACTTTGAAAAAGAAGGAGAATGTAACTTTGACAAGGTAAAGAACAACAAAACACTACTGAAATATTCCAACTCTTGCATTTCAATGAAAGAAATTCAAAATGAGCTTTGAAAAATTAAGAAAATGTAACTAGGACAAGGTAAACCACGACAAAACACTACTGAAATAATCAAAATTTTGCATTTCAACGAAAGAAATTCAATTTGAACTTTGAAAAATGAAGAGAATGTAAATGTAACAAGGTAAACCTCGACAAAACACTACTGAAATATTCCAACTCTTGCATTTCACGAAAGAAATTCAAAATCAACTTAGAAAAATCAAGAGAATATAACTGTGTCAAGGTAAACCACGACAAAACACTACTGAAATATTCCAACTCTTGTATTTCACGAAAGAAATACAAAATGAACTTTGAAAAATTAAGAGAATGTAACTTTGACAAGGTAAACCACGACAAAGCACTACTGAAATAATCCAACTCTTGCATTTCAATGAATGAAATTTAAAATGAACTTTGAAAAATCAAGAGAATGTAAAAATCCAAACTGAACTTTGAAAAATCAAGAGAATGTAACTGTGACAAGATAAAGCACAACAAAACACTACTGAAATATTCCAACTCATGCAAATCAACAAAAGAAATCCAAAGTGAACTTTGAAAAATCAAGAGAATGTAACTTTGACAAGGTAAAGCACAACAAGACACTACTGAAGTATTCCAACTCTTGCATTTCAACGAAAGAAATCCAAAATGAACTTTGAAATATTAAGAGAATGTAACTGTGACTAGGTAAAGCACAACAAGACACTACTGAAATAATGCAACTCTTTCATTTCAATGAAAGAAATTAAAATGAACTTTGAAAAATCAATAGCATGTAAAAATCCAAAATAAACTTTGAAAAATCAAGAGAATATAACTGTGACAAGGTAAAGTACAACAAAACACTACTGAAATATTCCAACTCTTGCAATTCAACGAAAGAAATCCAAAATGAACTTTGAAAAATCAAGAGAATGTAACTTTGACAAGGTAAAGCACAACAAGACAGTACTGAAATATTCCAACTCTTGCATTTCAACGAAAGAAATCCAAAATGAATTTTGAAAAATCAAGAGAATGTAACTGTGACAAGGTATAGCACAACAAGACACTTTTGAAATATTCCAACTCTTGCATTTCAAGGAAAGAAGTTCAAAATGAAATTTGAAAAATCAAGAGAATGTAACTGTGACAAGGTAAACCACGACAAAACACTACTGAAATATTCCAACTCTTGCATTTCAAGGAAAGAAATCGAAAATGAAATTTGAACAATCAAGAGAATGTAACTGTGACAAGGTAAACCACGACAAAACACTACTGAAATATTCCAACTATTGCATTTCAAGAAAAGAAATCGAAAATGAACTTTGAAAAATCAAGAGAATGTAACTGGGACAAGATAAACCACGATAAAACACTACTGAAATATTCCAACTCTTGCATTTTACGAAAAAAATTCAAAATGAACTTTGAAAAATCAAGAGAATGTAACTGTGACATGGTAAACCACGACAAAACACTACTGAAATATTCCAACTCTTGCATTTCACGAAAGAAATTCAAAATGAACATTGAAAAATTTAGAGAATGTAACTTTGCCAAGTTAAACCACGACAAAGCACTACTGAAATAATCCAACTCTTGCATTTCAATGAATGAAATTCAAAATGAACTTTGAAAAATCAAGAGAATGTAAAAATCCAAAATGAACTTTGAAAAATCAAGAGAATGAAACTGTGACAAGATAAAGCACAACAAAACACTACTGAAATATTCCAACTCATGCAAATCAACGAAAGAAATCCAAAGTGAACTTTGAAAAATCAAGAAAATGTAACTATGACAAGGTAAAGCACAACAAGACACTACTGAACTATTCCAACTCTTACATTTCAACGAAAGAAATCCAAAATGAACTTTGAAATATTAAGAGAATGTAACTGTGACTAGGTAAAGCACAACAAGACACTACTGAAATAATGCAACTCTTTCATTTCAATGAATTAAATTAAAATGAACTTTGAAAAATCAATAGAATGTAAAAATCCAAAATGAACTTTGAAAAATCAAGAGAATATAACTGTGACATGGTAAAGCACAACAAAACACTATTGAAATATTCCAACTCTTGCAACTCAACGAAAGAAATCCAAAATGAACTTTGAAAAATCAAGAGAATGTAACTTTGACAAGGTAAAGCACAACAAGACACTACTGAAATATTCCAATTCTTGCATTTCAACGAAAGAAATCCAAAATGAACTTTGAAAAATAAAGAGAATGTAACTGTGACAAGTTAAAGCACAACAAGACACTACTGAAATATTCCAACTCTTGCATTTCAAGGAAAGAAATCCAAATTGAACTTTGAAAAATCAAGATAATGTAACTGTGACAAGGTAAACCACGACAAAACACTACTGAAATATTCCAACTCTTGCATTTCACGAAAGAAATTCAAAATTAACTTTGAAAAATCAAGAGAATGTAACTGTGACAATGTAAAGCACAACAAAACACTACTGAAATATTCCAACTATTGCATTTCAATGAAAGAAATTCAAAATGAGCTTTGAAAAATTAAGACAATGTAACTGTGACAAGGTAAACCACGACAAAACACTACTGAAATAATCAAAATATTGCATTTCAAGGAAAGAAATTCAAGATGAACTTTGAAAAATCAAGAGAATGTAACTGTGACAAGGTAAACCTCGACAAAACACTACTGAAATATTCCAACACTTGCATTTCACGAAAGAAATTCAAAATGAACTTTGAAAAATCAAGAGAATGTAACTGTGACAAGGTAAACCACGACAAAACACTACTGAAATATTCCAACTCTTGCATTTCACGAAAGAAATTCAAAATGAACTTTGAAAAATTAAGAGAATGTAACTTTGCCAAGGTAAACCACGACAAAGCACTACTGAAATAATCCAACTCTTGCATTTCAATGAATGAAATTTAAAATGAACTTTGAAAAATCAAGAGAATGTAAAAATCCAAACTGAACTTTGAAAAATCAAGAGAATGTAACTGTGACAAGATAAAGCACAACAAAACACTACTGAAATATTCCAACTCATGCAAATCAACAAAAGAAATCCAAAGTGAACTTTGAAAAATCAAGAGAATGTAACTTTGACAAGGTAAAGCACAACAAGACACTACTGAAGTATTCCAACTCTTGCATTTCAACGAAAGAAATCCAAAATGAACTTTGAAATATTAAGAGAATGTAACTGTGACTAGGTAAAGCACAACAAGACACTACTGAAATAATGCAACTCTTTCATTTCAATGAAAGAAATTAAAATGAACTTTGAAAAATCAATAGAATGTAAAAATCCAAAATAAACATTGAAAAATCAAGAGAATATAATTATGACAATGTAAAGTACAACAACACACTACTGAAATATTCCAACTCTTGCAATTCAACGAAAGAAATCCAAAATGAACATTGAAAAATCAAGAAAATGTAACTGTGACAAGTAAAAGCACAAAAAGACACTACTGAAATATTCCAACTCTTGCATTTCAACGAAAGAAATCCAAAATGAATTTTGAAAAATCAAGAGAATGTAACTGTGACAAGGTATAGCACAACAAGACACTTTTGAAATATTCCAACTCTTGCATTTCAAGGAAAGAAGTTCAAAATGAAATTTGAAAAATCAAGAGAATGTAACTGTGACAAGGTAAACCACGACAAAACACTACTGAAATATTCCAACTCTTGCATTTCAAGGAAAGAAATCGAAAATGAAATTTGAACAATCAAGAGAATGTAACTGTGACAAGGTAAACCACGACAAAACACTACTGAAATATTCCAACTATTGCATTTCAAGAAAAGAAATCGAAAATGAACTTTGAAAAATCAAGAGAATGTAACTGGGACAAGATAAACCACGACAAAACACTACTGAAATATTCCAACTCTTGCATTTCACGAAAAAAATTCAAAATGAACTTTGAAAAATCAAGAGAATGTAACTGTGACATGGTAAACCACGACAAAACACTACTGAAATAGTCCAACTCCTGCATTTCACGAAAGAAATTCAAAATGAACATTGAAAAATTTAGAGAATGTAACTTTGCCAAGGTAAACCACGACAAAGCACTACTGAAATAATCCAACTCTTGCATTTCAATGAATGAAATTCAAAATGAACTTTGAAAAATCAAGAGAATGTAAAAATCCAAAATGAACTTTGAAAAATCAAGAGAATGAAACTGTGACAAGATAAAGCACAACAAAACACTACTGAAATATTCCAACTCATGCAAATCAACGAAAGAAATCCAAAGTGAACTTTGAAAAATCAAGAGAATGTAACTATGACAAGGTAAAGCACAACAAGACACTACTGAACTATTCCAACTCTTCCATTTCAACGAAAGAAATCCAAAATGAACTTTGAAATATTAAGAGAATGTAACTGTGACTAGGTAAAGCACAACAAGACACTACTGAAATAATGCAACTCTTTCATTTCAATGAATTAAATTAAAATGAACTTTGAAAAATCAATAGAATGTAAAAATCCAAAATGAACTTTGAAAAATCAGGAGAATGTAATTATTACAATGTACAGCACAAAAAAACTATACATAATTAGTAAAACTAGTGCAATTTGAAAAATTAAATCCTAAACAAAATTTTAAAAATAAAGAAAATGTAGCTTTGACACGGAGAAGCTAAAAAAGACAATAGTTAAATATTCTAAATCTTGCATTTCAACGATAGAAATTCAAATTGAACTTTGAAAAATCAAGAGAATGTAACTGTGACAAGGTAAAGCACCACATGACACTTCTGAAATATTCCAACTCTTGCATTTCAAGGAAAGAAATCCAAAATGAAATTTGAACAATCAAGAGAATGTAACTGTGACAAGGTAAACCATGACAAAACACTACTGAAATATTCCAACTCTTGCATTTCAACGATAGAAATCGAAAATGAACTTTGAAAAATCAAGAGAATGTAACTGCGACATGGTAAACCACGAAAAAACACTACTGAAATAATCCAACTCTTGCATTTCAATGAATGAAATTCAAAATGAAATTTGAAAAATCAAGAGAATGTAAAAATCCAAAATGAACTTTGAAAAATTAAGAGAATGTAACTTTGCCAAGTTAAACCACGACAAAGCACTACTGAAATAATCCAACTCTTGCATTTCAATGAATGAAATTCAAAATGAAATTTGAAAAATCAAGAGAATGTAGAAATTCAAAATGAACTTTGAAAAAATCAAGAGAATGTAACTGTGACAAGATAAATCACAACAACACACTACTGAAATATTCCTACTCCTGCATTTCAATGAAAGAAATTCAAAATGAACTTTGAAAAATTAAGAAAATGTAACTGTGACAAGGTAAACCACGACAAAACACTACTGAAATAATAAAAATTTTGCATTTCAACGAAAGAAATTCAAGAAGAACTTTGAAAAATCAAGAGAATGTCACTGTGACAAGGTAAACCACGACAAACCACTACTGAAATCTTCAGACGACTGCATTTAATGGCAGAAAATCAAAATGAAATACGAGGAATCAAGAACATGTCACTGTGAAAAAGTAAACGACGCCAATACATTACTGAAATATTCCAAATCTTGCTTTTCATGAGAAAAAATAGAAATTAAATTTGAAAAATCAAGAGACTGTAACTGTGACATGATAAACAACGACAAAACACTACTGAAATATTACAACTCTTGCATTTCACGAAAGAAATTCAAAATGAACTTTGAAAAATCAAGAGAATATAACTGTGACAAGGTAAAGCACAAAAAGACACTACTGAAATATTCCAACTCTTGCATTTCGACGAAAGAAATTCAAAATGAACTTTGTAAAATTAAGAGAATGTAACTGTGACAAGGTAAAGCACAACAAAACACATTTAAACGAAAGAAATCCACAATGAACTTTGAAAAATCAAGAGAGTGTAACTGTGATACGGTAAACCACGACAAAACACTATTGAAATATTCCACTTCTTGCATTTCACAAAAGAAATTCAAAATGAACTCTGAAAAATCAAGAGAATGTAACTGTGACAATGTAAACCACGACAAAACACTACTGAAATATTCCAACTCTTGCATTTCAAGGAAAGAAATCCAATATGAACTTTGAAAAATCAAGAGAATGTAACTGTGACAAGGTAAACCATAACAAAACACTACTGAAATATTCCAACTCTTGCATTTCAACAAAAGAAATCCAAATATGAATTTTGAAAAATCAAGAGAATGTAACTGTGACAAGGTAAAGCACAACATGACACTTCTGAAATATTCCAACTCTTGTATTTCAAGGAAAGAAATCCAAAATGAAATTTGAACAATCAAGAGAATGTAACTGTGACAAGGTAAACCACGACAAAACACTACTGAAATATTCCAACTCTTGCAGTTCAAGGAAAGAAAGCGAAAATGAACTTTGAAAAATCAAGAGAATGTAACTGGGACAAGGTAAACCACGACAAAACACTACTGAAATATTCCAACTCTTGCATTATACGAAAGAAATTCAAAATGAACATTGAAAAATCAAGAGAATATAACTGTGACAAGGTAAACCACCACAAAACACTACTGAAATATTCAAACTCTTGCATTTCACGAAAGAAATTCAAAATGAACTTTGAAAAATTAAGAGAATGTAACTTTGACAAGGTAAACCACGACAAAGCACTACTGAAATAATCCAACTCTTGCATTTCAATGAATGAAATTTAAAATGAACTTTGAAAAATAAAGAGAATGTAACTGTGACAAGGTAAACCACGACAAAACACTACTGAAATATTCCAACTCTTGCATTTCAATGAAAGAAATCGAAAATGAAATTTGAACAATCAAGAGAATGTAACTGTGACAATGTAAACCACGACAAAACACTATTGAAATATTCCAACTCTTGCATTTCAATGAAAGAAATCCAATATGAACTTTGAAAAATCAAGAGAATGTAACTGTGACAATGTAAACCATGACAAAACACTACTGAAATATTCCAACTCTTGCATTTCAACAAAAGAAATCAAAAAAATGAATTTTGAAAAATCAAGAGAATGTAACTGTGACAAGGTAAAGCACAACATGACACTACTGAAATATTCCAACTCTTGCATTTCAAGGAAAGAAATCCAAAATAAAATTTGAAAAATCAAGAGAATGTAACTGTGACAAGGTAAACCACGAAAAAACACTACTGAAATATTTCAACTCTTGCATTTCAAGGAAAGAAAGCGAAAATGAACTTTGAAAAATCAAGAGAATGTAACTGGGACAAGATAAACCACGATAAAACACTACTGAAATATTCCAACTCTTGCATTTTACGAAAAAAATTCAAAATGATCTTTGAAAAGTCAAGCGAATGTAACTTTGACATGGTAAACCACGACGAAACACTACTGAAATATTCCAACTCTTGCATTTCACGAAAGAAATTCAAAATGAACTTTGAAAAATTAAGAGAATGTAACTTTGCCAAGGTAAACCACGACAAAGCACTACTGAAATAATCCAACTCTTGCATTTCAATGAATGAAATTCAAAATGAACTTTGAAAAATAAAGAGAATGTAAAAATCCAAACTGAACTTTGAAAAATCAAGAGAATGTAACTGTGACAAGATAAAGCACAACAAAACACTACTGAAATATTCCAACTCATGCAAATCAACGGAAGAAATCCAAAGTAAACTTTGAAAAATCAAGAGAATGTAACTTTGACAAGGTAAAGCACAACAAAACACTACTGAAGTATTCCAACACTTGCATTTCAACGAAAGAAATCCAAAATGAACTTTGAAATATTAAGAGAATGTAACTGTGACTAGGTAAATCACAACAAGACACTACTGAAATAATGCAACTCTTTCATTTCAATGAAAGAAATTAAAATGAACTTTGAAAAATCAATAGCATGTAAAAATCCAAAATTAACTTTGAAAAATCTAGAGAATATAACTGTGACAAGGTAAAGCACAACAAAACAATACTGAAATATTCCAACTCTTGCAATTCAACGAAAGAAATCCAAAATGAACTTTGAAAAATCAAGAAAATGTAACTGTGACAAGGTAAAGCACAACAAGACACTACTGAAATATTCCAACTCTTGAATTTCAACGAAAGAAATCCAAAATGAATTTTGAAAAATCAAGAGAATGTAACTGTGACAAGGTAAAGCACAACATGACACTACTGAAATATTCCAACTCTTGCATTTCAAGGAAAGAAATTCAAAATGAAATTTGAACAATCAAGAGAATGTAACTGTGACAAGGTAAACCACGACAAAACACTACTGAAATATTCCAACTCTTGCATTTCAAGGAAAGAAATCGAAAATGAAATTTGAACAATCAAGAGAATGAAACTGTGACAAGGTAAACCACGAAAAAACACTACTGAAATATTCCAACTCTTGCATTTCAAGAAAAGAAATCGAAAATGAACTTTGAAAAATCAAGAGAATGTAACTGGGACAAGATAAACCATGATAAAACACTACTGAAATATTCCAACTCTTGCATTTCACGAAAGAAATTCAAAATGAACATTGAAAAATTTAGAGAATGTAACTTTGCCAAGGTAAACCACGACAAAGCACTACTGAAATAATCCAACTCTTGCATTTCAATGAATGAAATTCAAAATGAACTTTGAAAAATCAAGAGAATGTAAAAATCCAAAATGAACTTTGAAAAATCAAGAGAATGTAACTTTGACAAGATAAAGCACAACAAAACACTACTGAAATATTCCAACTCATGCAAATCAACGAAAGAAATCCAAAGTGAACTTTGAAAAATCAAGAGAATGTAACTTTGACAAGGTAAAGCACAACAAGACACTACTGAAGTATTCCAACTCTTCCATTTCAACGAAAGAAATCCAAAATGAACTTTGAAATATTAAGAGAATGTAACTTTGACTAGGTAAATCACAACAAGACACTACTGAAATAATGCAACTCTTTCATTTCAATGAATTAAATTAAAATGAACTTTGAAAAATCAATAGAATGTAAAAATCCAAAATAAACTTTGAAAAATCAAGAGAATATAACTGTGACAAGGTAAAGCACAACAAAACACTACTGAAATATTCCAACTCTTGCAATTCAACGAAAGAAATCCAAAACGTACTTTGAAAAATAAAGAGAATTTAACTTTGACAATGTAAAGCACAACAAAACACTACTGAAATATTCCAACTCTTGCATTTCAACGAAAGAAATCCAAAATGAACTTTGAAAAATCAAGAGAATGTAACTGTGACAAGGTAAAGCACAACATGACACTTCTGAAATATTCCAACTCTTGCATTTCAAGGAAAGAAATCCAAAATGAAATTTGAACAATCAAGAGAATGTAACTGTGACAAGGTAAACCACGACAAAACACTACTGAAATATTCCAACTCTTGCATTTCAAGGAAAGAAATCGAAAATGAACTTTGAAAAATCAAGAGAATGTAACTGGGACAAGATAAACCACAATAAAACACTACTGAAATATTCCAACTCTTGCATTTTACGAAAGAAATTCAAAATGAACTTTGAAAAATCAAGAGAATGTAACTGTGACATGGTAAACCACGACAAAACACTACTGAAATAATCCAACTCTTGCATTTCAATGAATGAAATTCAAAATGAAATTTGAAAAATCAAGAGAATGTAAAAATCCAAAATGAACTTTGAAAAATCAAGAGAATGTAACTGTGACAAGATAAAGCACAACAAAACACTACTGAAATATTCCAACTCATGCAAATCAACGAAAGAAATCCAAAGTGAACTTTGAAAAATCAAGGGAATGTAACTTTGACAAGGTAAACCACGACAAAGCACTACTGAAATAATCCAACTCTTGCATTTCAATGAATGAAATGCAAAATGAACTTTGAAAAATCAAGAGAATGTAAAAATCCAAAATGAACTTTGAAAAATCAAGAGAATGTAACTGTGACAAGATAAAGCACAACAAAACACTACTGAAATATTCCAACTCATGCAAATCAACGAAAGAAATCCAAAGTGAACTTTGAAAAATCAAGAGAATGTAACTTTGACAAGGTAAAGCACAACAAGACACTACTGAAGTATTCCAACTCTTCCATTTCAACGAAAGAAATCCAAAATGAACTTTGAAATATTAAGAGAATGTAACTGTGACTAGGTAAAGCACAACAAGACACTACTGAAATAATGCAACTCTTTCATTTCAATGAATTAAATAAAAATGAACTTTGAAAAATCAATAGAATGTAAAAATCCAAAATAAACTTTGAAAAATCAAGAGAATATAACTGTGACAAGGTAAAGCACAACAAAACACTACTGAAATATTCGAACTCTTGCATTTCAACGAAAGAAATCCAAAATTAACTTTGAAAAATCAAGAAAAAGTAAATTTGACAAGGTAAAGCACAACAAGACACTACTGAAATATTCCAACTCTTACATTTCAACGAAAGAAATTCAAAATGAACTTTGAAAAATCAAGAGAATGTAACTGTGACAAGGTAAAGCACAACATGACACTTCTGAAATATTCCAACTCTTGCATTTCAAGGAAAGAAATCCAAAATGAAATTTGAACAATCAAGAGAATGTAACTGTGACAAGGTAAACCACGACAAAACACTACTGAAATATTCCAACTCTTGCATTTCAAGGAAAGAAATCGAAAATGAACTTTGAAAAATCAAGAGAATGTAACTGGGACAAGATAAACCACGATAAAACACTACTGAAATATTCCAACTCTTGCATTTTACGAAAGAAATTCAAAATGAACTTTGAAAAATCAAGAGAATGTAACTGTGACATGGTAAACCACGACAAAACACTACTGAAATAATCCAACTCTTGCATTTCAATGAATGAAATTCAAAATGAAATTTGAAAAATCAAGAGAATGTAAAAATCCAAAATGAACTTTGAAAAATTAAGAGAATGTAACTTTGCCAAGTTAAACCACGACAAAGCACTACTGAAATAATCCAACTCTTGCATTTCAATGAATGAAATTCAAAATGAAATTTGAAAAATCAAGAGAATGTAAAAATCCAAAATGAGCTTTGAAAAATCAAGAGAATGTAACTGTGACAAGATAAAGCACAACAAAACACTACTGAAATATTCCAACTCATGCAAATCAACGAAAGAAATCCAAAGTGAACTTTGAAAAATCAAGAGAATGTAACTTTGACAAGGTAAAGCACAACAAGATACTACTAAAGTATTCCAACTCTTGCATTTCAACGAAAGAAATCCAAAATGAACTTTGAAGAATTAAGAGAATTTAACTGTGACTAGGTAAAGCACAACAAGACACTACTGAAATATTCCAACTCTTGCATTTCAAGGAGAGAAATCCAAATTGAACTTTGAAAAATCATGAGAATGTAACTGTGACAAGGTAAACAACGATAAAACACTACTGAAATATTCCAACTCTTGTATTTCACGAAAGAAATTCAAAATGAACTTTGAAAAATCAAGAGAATGTAACTGTTACATGGTAAACCACGACAAAACACTAGTGAAATATTCCAACTCTTGCATTTCACTAAAGAAATCCAAAATGAACATTGAAAAATCAAGAGAATGTAACTGTGACAAGGTAAAGCACAACAAAACACTACTGAGATATTCCAACTCTTGCATTTCAATGAAAGAAATTCAAAATGAACTTTGAAAAATTAAGAGAATGTAACTGTGACAAAGTAAACCACGACAAAACACTACTGAAATAATCCAACTCTTCCATTTCAACGAAAGAAATTCAAGATGAATTTTGAAAAATCAAGAGAATGTCACTGTGACAAGGTAAACCACGATAAAACAATACTGAAATATTCCAACTCTTGCATTTCACGAAAGAAATTCAAAATGAACTTTGAAAAATCAAGAGAATGTAACTGTGACTTGGTAAACCACGACAAAAATAATTTCTTAGACCACACTGTTTTTCCATTTACAAAAAATTAAACAAGAAAAACGGGTTTTAATTTCTATAAAGCAGTGAATACAAAACACTTAATTAAACAAAAATACTCCGAATATTTTGGCCCCACACCCGGGAGCCTTTCTCAACAGAAAAAAAAATCGTACATCAAAATAAAAAACATACTAAACAAACAAATGAAAAAATACAAATAAATAGGAAAAGAAAACTCACATATTAAATAAACAATTCCATTCACTGGCGCATAAAAAAAATTGAAAGCTTATATTGATTGGAACACGCCTTCTCACAGAATATAAATGGAAATATATTAAATAAACAATTACATTATCTGGCGTTTAAACAAAACCAAATGCTTATATTAACTTAAACACGCCATATCGAAGAATATTAGTGTTCAAATCCATATAAGCATTGAATTTTGTTTATACGTTATATACCTGAATTGTTTTTTTAATACTGGTACATTTATATTCTGTGAGATTTATATTCTGTGAGAAGGAGTGATCCAGTCAATATAAACATTCAGGTTTTTATAAACGCTAGGGACTTGAATTATTTATTTATCATATAACCACGATCGTTCTTTTAGTATTACTGTTTTAATCGATATAAGCATTCGATTTTGTTTATACGCCAGTGAATGGAATTGTATATTTAATAGGCCTATATTTCCATTTATATTCTGTGAGAAGTCGTGTTCCAATCAATATAAGCATTCGATTTTGTTTATACGCCAGTAAATGGAGTTGTATATTTAATATAGTTCCATTTATATTCTGTGAGAAGGCGTGTTCCCATCAATATAAGCATTCGATTTTGTTTATACGCCAGTGAATGGAGTTGTATATTTAATATATTTCCATTAATATTCTGTGAGAAGGCGTGTTCCAATCAATATAGGCATTCGATTTTGTTTATACGCCAGTGAATGGAGTTGTATATTTAATATGTGAGTTTTCTTTTCCTATTTGTTTGTATTTTTTCTTTTGTTTGTTTAGTATGTTTTTTATGTTGATGTAAGAATTTTTTTTCCGTTGAGAAAGGCTCTCGGATGTGGGGTCGAAATATTCGGAGTATTTTTGTTTAATTAAGTGTTTTCTATTCACTGCTTTATAGAAATTAAAACCCGTTTTTCTTGTTTAATTTTTTGTAAACCACGACAAAACACTACTGAAATATTCCAACTCTTGCATTTCACGAAAGAAATTCAAAATGAACTTTGAAAAATCAAGAGAATGTAACTGTGAAATGATAAACCACGACAAAACACTACTGAAATATTCCAACTCTTGCATTTCACGAAAGAAATTAAAGATAAGCTTTGAAAAATCAAGAGACTGTAAATTTGACAGGGTAAAGCACAACAAAAGACTACTGAAATATTACAACTCTTGTATTTCAACAAAAGAAATCCAAAATGAACTTTAAAAAATCAAGAGAATGTAACTGTGACAAGGTAAAGCACAACAAAACACATTTCAACGAAACAAATCCAAAATGAACTTTGAAAAATCTAGAGAATGTAACTGTGACAAGATAAAGCACAACAAAACACTACTGAAATATTCCAACTCTTGCATTTCAACGAAAGAAATTCAAAATGGATTATGAAAAATCAAGAGAATGTAACTGTGACAAGGTAAAGCACAACAAAACACTACTGAAGTATACCAACTCTTGCATTTCAATGAAAGAAATCCAAAATGAACTTTGAAAAATCAAGAGAATGTAACTGTGACAAGGTAAACCACGACAAAATGCTACTGAATTTAAGTATGTTTCATCTCATTTGAAGACATGTAAAAAAAAGTGGAAAAAAAATATAATGTTAAAAAAATCAAAAAAAAAATGGGGAGGGGGGGGGGGCAAAAAGTTGGAGGGAGGGGGCACCCTTCAAGTTTGGGGATAGGGGACCTTCGGAGGGTTGGTGTCTCTGCTGGTTAGGGCTGTTGGTGCTTATGGTCCTTGATGATTCGTACTCACATACACCTTACCACTTGATTTGCAAGGATTTCTAAGGTTTGTTCTGAATTTCATTATTAAAATTCTTTTCTTGCCATCTATATCTCTCTTAGCATCAACTTTTTAGTATACTATAACGTTAGACTCTATTTTAAACTGACAACACTGTTCGAACGCCACTTGTGGATTATACAGAACACATCGAAGAAGTAAAGCTATCCATTATTAAAATTCTTTTCTTGCCATCTACATCTCTCTTAGCATCAACTTTTAGTATACTATAACGTTAGACTCTATTTTAAACTTACAACAATGTTCAAACACCATTTGTGTATTATACAGAACACATCGGAGAGGTAGAGCAAGGTCAACTCACAATGTCATTCTATCATCATTAACCATTTTCATAGATTGATATTGTTCCCAATTTATGATAAATAAGGTATGAATTAACAAGCCCTTCGGGGTTACCTTAACTGCTAATCAGTTTAACTCTTTTTTTTTTCCACCTTCATACGATCCAATTCGCAAATACTATCTATCTCTGTTTTTTTCTCTATTATTCAATTAATATTGTTTGTATAGTCCAATTCGCAAATCCCTTATCTCTTTTCTTCTCTACCTTCATACGATCCAATCACTAATTAGAATCATTCACGCTCCTATTATACAAACATTAATTAATATCGTTCATAGAGTTCAATTCGCAAATGCTAAACCCTTTTTTTTGTAAATAGAGTTATTTTTTTGGTAAATGATTCAGCAGCATATTGGCATCAATTCTTGACATGTTACATTCTTAATCAAACTACTCTCGAGTTAAGGCAATTGTCCAAAAAAATATATCACTTTTTGCAAGGGGCTTTTTTTGCAATGTGCATGTCAAACTGTAGTGCCTCAGGCGTAGGTTTCAAACCTTATACACTACCACGATGAACGAAATTTCTAGACATGTTTTTTTTTTCTTTTTTTTTATCACTTTGTTTGGAAAGGTACCAAGGGAACATAAGACAAGCAAATAGCATGTAGTTTAAAAACGTGTTTAATCAATGTATAGGTTTTGCATGCTTTTTGCAATGCGCACGTGAAACTGTGTGAGGGAGTACTGACTCTCTTTGAAAAGGTGTAGAGCATTCAGAAAATAGCATGGTCCTATGGCGGTACGCAAATAGCATGGTCCTATTGCGGTATGCAAGTAGCATGGGAATTCCTAGTGCGGTACGTAAAGTGTAACTTAGCACCCTACTGGCGTATATGATTCTTATGAAAGGGATGCTCGTATTAACTTCAGAGAGGGCTCATTTGATTTGAAATTGAAAGATCTAGTTCACTTTTTAAGAGTCAAAAGATATCCGAGGGCAACTAGGCCCCCCCCCCCATTATCTTTTTTCCCCAAGCCCATCAGATAAAATTTTTAAAATAGCCATTTTATTAAAATAGTTCAAAGACCAGATAAGAAAAACTCCTGTGTCGACGCAACCCCCCAGGGAACGGAGGGAGATGTTTTAAGTAATGCTCTAGGGGCACATATACTAATAATAATATTTTATTACCCGTCAAAATCAAACAAAAAAGACGGAGTACATAAAAATACAAGAAAAAGATAAACAAGACAAATATACACGACAAAAACAAAATACATAAAAGTACAGGTTTTAGACACAATGTAAGACTCACTAGCAAGACAAGACTGGTTAAACCATAGAGAAAACAAAAACACACTGAGTTCAACTGGCGGAGGATTTCAAACCACGGATGGCTTTTAACATTATTATTGAACTTAGAGGTCTGATTAAGGTTGGCTGATTTTGGGTCTGCTATATTATAATTCCTAATAAGAAAAGATTTTTGGGACCAAAGTGGGAGACGAAGTAGAAACTTAGCATACTTAGAGAAAACAGATCAAAGTTTACGTATGTCGCACTCGGAAAAAATTATCCAAAAAGGACTCAAATAAAAAAAGGGCGGAGGGACATTGCATTTTATAGGCGAGTTAAAACTTCTGTTGAACCTCAGCTTATTTGAAATAATTTTACTATATTCAGAACCAATTCGCTGGTGTAGATGGTACATAATCCATGGGCAGTGTGTTTTTATAATTTAACCGACATGACGGTCAAGGTAATTGATGAATTGGACTGGCTTAACATTTTTATTTCCAAGAGCATTCGTAAAACCATCGGGGACTGATTTCCAATTAAAAAGCAGGATTTCCGACTTTTTGCGTTAAACTCTAATCCGAGTGGCTTATAATCATTCTGGAGGATGTTAAGGTTTCCCTCTATACCCGAAACAGTGCGACTCGAATTAGATATATCATCCGCGTATGATATTAACGAAATATCTATGCATCAGTAGAGATGACCCTAAAGCCCCCACGAGTCACCCCTGCTGCCACCTACAACTTTTTTAACACCATATATTGGCACGAGAACCACGTGGTTTATGGTTTTTGTCAGTGAGAATGAAAAAACAGGAATTTTCTCACATTTATGTATGTTTTCATGGATGGTTATGGATGATTTATGGTTTTTGTCAGTGAGAATTTGAAAAACCATGAATTTTGTCACATTTATGTCTGTTTTTATGGTTTTTGTCAGTGAGAATTTGAAAAACAGGAACTTTCTCACATTTTTGTATGTTTTTATGGTTTTTGTCAGTGAGAATTTGAAAAAACAGGAACTTTCTCACTGAAAAAACCATAAACCACGTGGTGCTGTCACGAGTCAGAACACCTGTGCTGTCGACCTCAATTCACCTATCGTGAATCAATAATTCCCCTTAGAAACAACAAATTAATTTCCCCTTTCTTGACAGATCAATCAATCAATGACATCATCTGTCAGACTTTAAAAATTTTCGCCTAGAAACATTTCTCCAGGAATAGATTCAAATCATTAATGTCTTTGCCTCGGGAACAGTTCTACTGGTCGAACTCCAAAGGATATTAATAACCAAAGGCCATGGAAACAATTAGGCAAGAAACATCTTAGGGATGAATTGTGCGCGAAAAGGCTTCCTATTAATTTGAAATGCGTTAGCGCAGAGATGCCAATAACAAAGGAACACGCTGAATTTACGTTTAGTGATTATTTGGGCGAAACCGTTTTAGACAGGCTATGGAACTATTTCGGCGAAACAGATAGAGACATTTTAAAAGAAGATTTTTGAAGAGATTTTAGAAGAGAATTTGAGTGTGGTCGTTATAATACACAAGTTTCATTTGAACAGTGTTGTGAGGTCCTCTAACCCAACCCCAAAGGGTTCCAATCCTCCTACCCCCACCCCGAAGGAAGCCCCCGGTCCTCAAAAGCCCCCCAAGCTCCCAAAGGCCCTCCACCGGTCCCCAAATGTCCCCCAGGCCACCAACTGTCCCCCCGGACCCTCAAAGGCCCCCCAAGCTCCCAAAGGGCACCAGCGCCCCCAAAGGCCCACCCAGACCCCCAAAGGCCATCCCCGGGCCCCCCAAAGGCCCATCGAGCTCCCAAAGGACCAACGGGGTCCCAAATGTCCCCCACCGGTCCCCAACTGCCCCTCCGGACCCCCAAAGGCCCTCCCGGCACCCCAAAGGCCCCCCCAGACCCCCAAATGCCATCCCCGGCCCCCCAAAGCCCATCCCCCGGTCCCCAAAGGGCCCCCCGAGCTCCCAAAGGACCACCGACCCTCAAGGGACCCACAGACCCTCAAAGGCTCTCCCCGAGCAACCGTCTTTCGTTGATGTGTGTTGTCTGAAACCTATGATTTGGGGTGTGTAGTTTGCTACTTCAGGCTTTTCTGAGCTAAGGTTTCCTAGTATTTTCTAGGTGAAAGTTGTCTGAAACCAATAGTTTGGGATGAGTAGTTTGCTATTTCAGGCTTTTATGAGCTAGGTTTCTTAGCCTTTCGTTGGTGTGTGTTGAGTGAAACTTATGATTTGGGATATGTAGTTTGCTATTTTTGACTTTTCTGAGTTGGATTTCTTAGTCTTTCATAGGTGTGTGGTGTCTGAAACCTATGATTTGGGATGTGTAGTTTGCTATTTTCGACTTTTCTGAGCTGGATTTCTTAGCCTTTCATAGGTATGCGTTGTCAGAAAATTATGATTTGGGATGTATAGTTTGCTATTTCAGGCTTTTCTGAGCTAAGGTTTTCTAGTATTTCGTAGGTGAATGTTGTCTGATACCAATAGTTTGGGATGAATAGTTTGCTATTTTTGACTTTTCTGAGCTAGGTTTTCTTAGTCTTTCGTTGGTGTGTGTTGTCTGAAACCTATGATTTGGGATATATAATTTGCTATTTCCGACTTTTCATAACCGGATTTCTTAGTCTTTCGTAGGTGTGTGGTGTCTGAAACCTATGATTTGGGATGTGTGGGTTGCTATTTTTTTGACTTTTCTGAGCTGGATTTCTTAGCCATTCGTAGGTGTGTGTTGACTGAAACCAATGATTTGGGATGGTTAATTTGCTATTTTTGACTTTTCTGAGCTAGATTTCTTAGCCTATCATATGTGTGTCCTTTCAGAAAATTATGATTTGGGAGGTGTAGTTTGCTTCTTGGACTTTTCTGAGCTAGGATTCTTAGTCACTCATAGGTGTTTGTTGTCTGAAACTTCGAGTTTGGGATGAGTAGTTGGCTATTTCAGACTTTTCTGAGCTAAGGTTTCTTAGTATTTCTTAGGTGAATGCTGTCTGAAACTTATGATTTGGGATATGTAAATTACTATTTCGGGCTTTTCTGAGGTGGATTTCTTAGTCTTTCATAGGTGTGTCGTTTCTGAAACCTCTGAGTTGGGGTGTGTAGTTTGCTATTTTCGACTTTTCTGAGCTAGGTTTCTTAGCCTTTCATAGGTATGTGTTGTCAGAACATTATGATTTGGGATGTGTAGTTTGCTATTTCAGGCTTTTCTGAGCTAAGGTTTTCTAGTATTTCGTAGGTGAATGTTGTCTGAAACCAATAGTTTGGGATGTGTTATTTGTTATTTCCGACTTTTCATAACCGGATTTCTTAGTCTTTCGTAGGTGTGTGGTGTCTGAAACCTATGATTTGGGATGTGTGGGTTGCTATTTCAGGCTTTTCTGAGTTGGATTTCTTAGTCTTTCATAGGTGTGTAGTGTCTGAAACCTATGATTTGGGGTGGGTGGATTGCTACTTTTGACTTTTCTGAGCTGGATTTCTTAACCTTTCATATGTGTTTGTTGTCTGAAACATATAGTTTGGGATGACTAGTTTGCTATTTTTGACTTTTCTGAGCTAGGTTTCTTAGCCGTTCATAGGTGAGTGTTGTCTGAAACCTATGATTTGGGATATGTAATTTGCTATTTCTGACTTTTCATAACCGGATTTCTTAGTCTTTCTTAGGTGTGTGATGTCTGAAACCTATGATTTGGGGGTGTGTGGGTTGCTATTTTTTTACTTTTCTGAGCAGGATTTCATAGCCATTCTTAGGTGTGTGTTGATTGAAACCTATGATTTGGGATGGTTAATTTGCTATTTTTGACTTTTCTGACCTAGATTTCTTAGCCTTTCATATGTGTGTCCTTTCAGAAAATTATGATTTGGGAGGTGTAGTTTGCTACTTGGACTTTTCTGAGCTAGGATTCTTAGTCACTCATAGGTGTTTGTTGTCTGAAACTTCGAGTTTGGGATGAGTAGTTGGCTATTTCAGACTTTTCTGAGCTAAGGTTTCTTAGTATTTCGTAGGTGAATGCTGTCTGAAACTTATGATTTGGGATATGTAAATTACTATTTCGGGCTTTTCTGAGTTGGATTTCTTAGTCTTTCATAGGTGTGTAGTGTCTGAAACCTATGATTTGGGATGTGTAGTTTGCTATTTTCGACTTTTCTGAGCTAGGTTTCTTAGCCTTTCATAGGTATGTGTTGTCAGAACATTATGATTTGGGATGTGTAGTTTGCTATTTCAGGCTTTTCTGAGCTAAGGTTTTCTAGTATTTCGTAGGTGAATGTTGTCTGAAACCAATAGTTTGGGATGTTTTATTTGTTATTTCCGACTTTTCATAACCGGATTTATTAGTCTTTCGTAGGTGTGTGGTGTCTGAAACCTATTATTTGGGATGTGTTGGTTGCTATTTCAGGCTTTTCTGAGTTGGATTTCTTAGTCTTTCATAGGTGTGTAGTGTCTGAAACCTATGATTTGGGGTGGGTGGATTGCTACTTTTGACTTTTCTGAGCTGGATTTCTTAGCCTTTCATAGGTGTTTGTTGTCTGAAACATATAGTTTGGGATGACTAGTTTGATATTTTTGACTTTTATGAGCTAGGTTTCTTAGACTTTCATAGGTGAGTGTTGTCTGAAACCTATGATTTGGGATATGTAAATTGCTATTTCTGACTTTTCATAACCGGATTTATTAGTCTTTCGTAGGTGTGTGATGTCTGAAACCTATGATTTGAGGGTGTGTGGGTTGATATTTTTTTACTTTTCTGAGCAGGATTTCATAGCCATTCGTAGGTGTGTGTTGACTGAAACCTATGATTTGGGATGGTTAATTTGCTATTTTTGACTTTTCTAAGCTAGATTTCTTAGCCTTTCATAGGTGTGTCCTTTCAGAAAATTATGATTTGGGAAGCACACAAAAACTTACACATGCACACGAAAACTTACATTCACACAAAAACTAAAATTCACACAAAAACTTACACACACACACACACACACACACAAAACTTACACACACACACACACGAAAACTCACACACACACTCCAAAACTTACACACACAAAAACTTACACACACACGAAAAATTACACACACACACACACACACACACACACACAAAACTTACACAAGAACACAAAAAAACTCACACACACACGCACAAAAACTTACACACACACACAGTCACAAATCTTACACATACACACACGAAAACTTACACACACACGCCAAAACTAACACAAACAAAAACTTACACATTCACACTAAAACTTACACATACACACACACGAAAACTAACACACACACGCCGAAACTAACAAACACACACAAACTTACACACACACACACACACAAAAAAACTTACACATTCACACGAAAACTTACATGCACACAAAAACTTATATGCACACAAAAACTTACACACACACACACACAAAAAACTTACAAACACACACACACACACACAAAAAATCACACACACACACCCCAAAACTTACAAAAACTCAAAAACTTACAAACAAACACACATACAAATACACAAAAAATTAAAAATGAACACAAAGAAAACTCACACACACACACACGCCAAAAATAAAACACAAACAAAAAATTACACACACACACACACATATACATACAAAAAAACATAAAAATGAACACAAAAACTTACACACACACACACACACACACAAAAAAAACATACACAAACACAAAAGAAAAATTAAACACACACGCAAAAACTTACACACACAAAAACTTACACACACACACACAAACACACACACACACACAAAAAAATACACACACACACACAAAAAACATAAACACACAAACACAAACACAAAAAAACACACACAAAAAAAAACACAAACACACACACTCAAATACACAAACACACAAAAAACAAAAAACCACACGAACTATAAAAGACACACAAAAACTAACACAAACACACAAAAACTAACACACACTCACAAAAACTTACACACACACACACAAAAACTTACACACACACACACGAAAACTTACACACACACTCCAAAACTTACACACAAAAACTTACACATGCAAACGAAAACTTACATGCACACAAAAACTTATACACACACACATGAAAACTTACACACACACGACAAAACTTGCACACACAAAAGCTAAGAAACACAAAAACTAACACACACACTCACACAAAAACTTACACCCACACTCACAAACTTACACACACACACAAAAAAACTTACACACACAAAAAATTACACACACACACACACAAAAACTTAAACCAACACACAAAAAAATAAAAAAAAAAACAAACTAACACACACACAAACACAAACACACACAAAAACTCACACAAACACACACACACACCAAAACTTACTCACACACACAAAAACTTAAACACACACACACGCCAAAACTAACACACACACAAAAACTTACACACACACACACACACACCTACACACACAAAAAAACACACACACACACACACACACTAAAACTTACTCACAAACTCAAAAACTTACACACACACACACACGCAAAAACTTACACACACACAAACAATTAAACATACACACACACACACACACACACACACACAAAAACATACACAAAATCAAACGAAAAATAAAACCCACACGCAAAAACTAACACACACACACAAACACATACACACACACACACACACACAAAAACTTACACAATCACCATAACACTAAAATGCACAAAAAAACTAAGACACACACACACTAAAACTAACACACACACGTCAAAACTTACACAAACAAAATCTTATACACACAAACACAAACACACACACACACAAAAACACTAACACACACACTCACAAAAATACACACACACACACAAAAACAAACAGACACAAAAACACATACACACACACACACACACACACAAAAACATACATACACACACAAACACTTACACCCACAAAAAAAAATACACACACACACACAAAAAAAAACACTAAAACACACAAAATAACAAACACACGAAAACTTACGCACACACACTAAAACTTAAACACACACACACTCAAAAACAAACACAAACCAAAACAAACACACACACACACAAAAAAAAACACACACACACACAAAAACATACACAAACACACACACACACACACACACACAAAAACCTACATATGCACACAAAAACTTACATGCACATAAAAACTTACATTCAAACAAAAACTTACACACACGCTCAAAAACTTACACTCACACAAAAAAACTTACACACACACACTAAAAATAACACACACAAACACATGAACACTAACACACACACTCACAAACAAACACACACACAAAAAATAACACACACACACACACAAACACACACACACAAACACACAAAAACAAAAAAAAAAAAAAAAAAACACACAAACAAACACAAACACACACACAAACAAAAAAACAAACACACACACACAAACAGACACACACACACATGAATTTCTATCGTGAAATGCAAGAGTTGGAATATTTCAGTAGTGACTTGCTGTGCTTTACCTTCTCACAGTTACATTCTCATGATTTTTCGAAGTTCATTTTGAATTTTTTGGCTAAGTTTGTTAAAGACAAACTATTTTCTTGCGAAAACACACAAAATCAGAAAAAATGATCAATGTTCCTTTAGTACCTACGCAATTAGACTAAAAATGAAGATATTTATGCAGAGTTTCAACTAGCTATGGCTATGTTTGCTAAAGACAAGATATTTTCTTGTGAAAACACACAAAATCAGAAAAAATGTTCAATGTTCCTTTAGTACCTACACAATTAGACTAAAAATGAAGATATTTATGCAGAGTTTCAACTAACTATGGCTAAGTTTGCTAAGGACAAGCTATTTTCTTGTGAAAACACACAAAATCAGAAAAAATGTTCAATGTTCCTTTAGTACCTACTCAATTAGACTAAAAATGAAGATATTTATGTAGAGTTTCAACTAGCTATGGCTAAGTTTGCTAAAGACAAGCTATTTTCTTGTGAAAACACACAAAATCAGAAGAAATGATCAGTGTTCCTTTAGTACCTACGCAATTAGAGTAAAAATGAAGATATTTATGCAGAGTTTCAACTAGCTATGGCTAAGTTTGCTAAAGACAAGCTATTTTCATGTGAAAACACACAAAATCAAAAAAAATGATCAATGTTCCTTTAGTACCTACGCAATTAGACTAAAAATGAAGATATCTATGCAGAGTTTCAACTAGCTATGGCTAAGTTTACTAAAGACCAGCTATTTTCTTGCGAAAACACACAAAATCAGAAAAATGTTCAATTTTCCTTTAGTACCTACGCAATTAGGCTAAAAATAAAGATATTTATGCAGAGTTTCAACTAGCTATGGCTAAGTTTGCTAAAGACAAGCTATTTTCTTGCGAAAACACACAAAATCAGAAAAAAATGTTAAATGTTCCTCTAGTACCTACGCAATTAGGCTGAAATGAAGATATATATGCAGAGTTTCAACTAGCTATGGCTAAGTTTGCTAAAGACAAGCTATTTTCTTGCGAAAACACACAAAATCAGAAAAAAATTGTTAGGTTAGATTAAGTTAGATTAGGTTAGGTTAGCCTACGTACGCACGCATATAGGTTAGGTTAGGTTGGATTAAGTTAGGTTAGGTTAAGTTAGGTTAGGTTAGATTAAGTTAGGTTAGGTTAAGTTAGGTTAGGATAGGTTAGATTAAGTTAGGTTAGGCTAAGTTAGGTTAGGCTAGGTTAACCTACGTACGCGCGCGTACGTTTTGGCGTGTGTGTGTGTGAGTTTTCGTGTGTGTGTGTGTGTGTGTTTAAGTTTTGTGTGTGTGTGTAATTTTTTGTGTGCTTGTAAGTTTCTTTGTGCTTGTAAGTTTTAGTGTGCATGTGTAAGTTTTTGTGTGTGTGTGTGTGTGTGTGTAAGTTTGTGTGTG
This sequence comes from Artemia sp. Qi Xiang Cuo, assembly GCF_049724085.1. Taxonomy (NCBI): domain Eukaryota; kingdom Metazoa; phylum Arthropoda; class Branchiopoda; order Anostraca; family Artemiidae; genus Artemia; species Artemia sp. Qi Xiang Cuo. The sequence goes on along the minus strand of NC_142810.1, from coordinate 10,017,566 downwards.
TGTGTGTGTGTGTAAAGTTTTGGAGTGTGTGTGTAAGTTTTAGTGTGTGTGTGTGTGTAAGTTTTCGTGTGCATGTGTAAGTTTTTGTGTGTGTAAGTTTTGACGTGTGTGTGTGTAAGTTTTCGTGTGTGTGTGTGTAAGTTTTGTGAGTGTGTGTGTGTGTAAGTTTTTGTGCGTGTGTGTGTGAGTTTTTTGTGTTCATGTGTAAGTTTTTTTGTTTGTGTGTGTGTGTGTGTGTGTTTGTGTGTTTGTTTGAGTTTTTGTGTGTGTGTATGAATTTTCGTTTTGGTTTGTTTTTTCTTTTTAGTTTTTTTGTAAGTTTTGTGTTTGTTTGTGTTTGTGTTTTTAAGTTTTTGTGTGCATGTTAGTTTTTGTGTGCTTGTAAGTTTTCGTGTGCATGTGTAAGTTTTTGTGTGCTTCCCAAATCATAATTTTCTGAAAGGACACACCTATGAAAGGCTAAGAAATCTAGCTTAGAAAAGTCAAAAATAGCAAATTAACCATCCCAAATCATAGGTTTCAGTCAACACACACCTACGAATGGCTATGAAATCCTGCTCAGAAAAGTCAAAAAATATCAACCCACACACCCTCAAATCATAGGTTTCAGACATCGCACACCTACGAAAGACTAAGAAATCCGGTTATGAAAAGTCAGAAATAGCAAATTACATATCCCAAATCATAGGTTTCAGACAACACTCACCTATGAACGGCTAAGAAACCTAGCTCAGAAAATTCAAAAATAGCAAACTAGTCATCCCAAACTATATGTTTCAGACAACAAACACCTATCAAAGGCTAAGAAATCCAGCTCAGAAAAGTCAAAAGTAGCAATCCACCCACCCCAAATCATAGGTTTCAGACACTACACACCTATGAAAGACTAAGAAATCCAACTCAGAAAAGCCTGAAATAGCAACCCACACATCCCAAATCATAGGTTTCAGACACCACACACCTACGAAAGACTAAGAAATCCGGTTGTGAAAAGTCGGAAATAACAAATTACACATCCCAAACTATTGGTTTCAGACAACATTCACCTACGAAATACTAGAAAACCTTAGCTCAGAAAAGCCTGAAATAGCAAACTACACATCCCAAATCATAATGTTCTGACAACACATACCTATGAAAGGCTAAGAAACCTAGCTCAGAAAAGTCGAAAATAGCAAACTACACATCCCAAATCATAGGTTTCAGACACTACACACCTATGAAAGACTAAGAAATCCAACTCAGAAAAGCCCGAAATAGTAATTTACATATCCCTAATCATAAGTTTCAGACAGCATTCACCTACGAAATACTAAGAAACCTTAGCTCAGAAAAGTCTGAGATAGCCAACTTCTCATCCCAAACTCGAAGTTTCAGACAAGAAACACCTATGAGTGACTAAGAATCCTAGCTCTGAAAAGTCCAAAAAGCAAACTACACCTCCCAAATCATAATTTTCTGAAAGGACACACATATGATAGGCTAAGAAATCTAGCTCAGAAAAGTCAAAAATAGCAAATTAACCATCCCAAATCATAGGTTTCAGTCAACACACACCTACGAATGGCTATGAAATCCTGCTGAGAAAAGTAAAAAAATAGCAACCCACACACCCTCAAATCATAGGTTTCAGACAACACACACCTACGAAAGACTAAGAAATCCGGTTATGAAAAGTCAGAAATAGCAAATTACATATCCCAAATCATAGGTTTCAGACAACACTCACCTATGAACGGCTAAGAAACCTAGCTCAGAAAAGTCAAAAATAGCAAACTAGTCATCCCAAACTATATGTTTCAGACAACAAACACCTATGAAAGGCTAAGAAATCCAGCTCAGAAAAGTCAAAAGTAGCAATCCACCCACCCCAAATCATAGGTTTCAGACACTACACACCTATGAAAGACTAAGAAATCCAACTCAGAAAAGCCTGAAATAGCAACCCACACATCCCAAATCATAGGTTTCAGACACCACACACCTACGAAAGACTAAGAAATCCGGTTATGAAAAGTCGGAAATAGCAAATTACATATCCCAAACTATTGTTTTCAGACAACAGACAACTCATAAATAAAATAAAAAATGATATCATAAAATAATTTATTTGCTAAATACCACTAAAATATCAGACTTATAATACAAAATAGACCTATTAAAGTATAATAAACCTAACTCAGAAAAGTCGAAAATATCAATTTATACATCACAAATCATAGATTTCAGACACTACACACCTATGAAAGACTAAGAAATCCAACTCAGAAAAGCCCGAAATAGTAATTTACATATCCCAAATCATAAGTTTCAGACAGCATTCACCTACGAAATACTAAGAAACCTTAGCTCAGAAAAGTCTGAAATAGCCAACTACTCATCCCAAACTCGAAGTTTCAGACAACAAACACCTATGAGTGACTAAGAATCCTAGCTCAGAAAAGTCCAAGAAGCAAACTACACCTCCCAAATCATAATTTTCTGAAAGGACACACATATGATAGGCTAAGAAATCTAGCTCAGAAAAGTCAAAAATAGCAAATTAACCATCCCAAATCATTGGTTTCAGTCAACACACACCTACGAATGGCTAAGAAACCCAGCTCAGAAAAGTCAAAAAAATAGCAACCCACACATCCCAAATCATAGGTTTCAGACACCACACACCTACGAAAGACTAAGAAATCCGGTTATGAAAAGTCGGAAATAGCAAATTACATATCCCAAATCATAGGTTTCAGTCAACACACACCAAAGAAAGGCTAAGAAAACCTAGCTCAGAAAAGTCAAAAATAGCAAACTATTCATCCCAAACTATTGGTTTCAGACAACATTCACCTACGAAATACTAGAAAACCTTAGCTCAGAAAAGCCTGAAATAGCAAACTATACATCCCAAATCATAATTTTCTGACAACGCATACCTATGAAAGGCTAAGAAATCCAGCTCAGAAAAGTCGAAAATAGCAAACTACACATCCCAAATCATAGGTTTCAGACACCACACACCTATGAAAGACTAAGAAATCCAACTCAGAAAAGTCAAAAATAGCAAACTACATATCCCAAATCATAAGTTTCACTCAACACACACCAACGAAAGGCTAAGAAACCTAGCTCATAAAAGCCTGAAATAGCAAACTACTCATCCCAAACTATTGGTTTCAGACAACATTCACCTAGGAAATACTAGGAAACCTTAGCTCAGAAAAGCCTGAAGTAGCAAACTACACATCCCAAATCATAGGTTTCAGACAACACACATCAACGAAAGACGGTTGCTCGGGGAGAGCCTTTGAGGATCTGTGGGTCCCTTGAGGGTCGGTGGTCCTTTGGGAGCTCGGGGGGACCTTTGGTGACCAGGGGATGGGCTTTGGGGGTCCGGGGATGGCATTTGGGGGTCTGGGGGGGCCTTTGGGGCGCCGGGAGGGCCTTTGGGGGTCCGGGGGGGGGCAGTTGGGGGCCTGGGGGGCCTTTGGGACCCCATTGGTCCTTTGGGAGCTCGATGGGCCTTTGGGGGGCCCGGGGATGGCCTTTGGGGGTCTGGGTGGGCCTTTGGGGGCGCTGGTGGCCCTTTGGGAGCTTGGGGGGGCCTTTGAGGGTCCGGGGGGACAGTTGGTGGCCTGGGGGACATTTAGGGACCGGTGGAGGGCCTTTGGGAGCTTGGGGGGCTTTTGAGGACCGGGGGCTTCCTTCGGGGTTGGGGTAGGAGGATTGGAACCCTTTGGGGTTGGGTTAGAGGACCTCACAACACTGTTCAAATGAAACTTGTGTATTATAACGACCACACTAAAATTCTATTCTAAAATCTCTTCAAAAATCTTCTTTTAAAATGTCTCTATCTGTTTAGCCGAAATAGTTACATAACCTGTCTAAAACGGTTTCGCCCAAATAATCACTAAACGTAAATTCAGCGTGTTCCTTTGTTATTGTCATCTCTGCGCTAACGCATTTCAAATTAATAGGAAGCCTTTTCGCGCGCTAAAACAATTCATCGCTAAGATGTTTCTTGCCTAATTGTTTCCATGGCCTTTGGTTATTAATATCCTTTGGAGTTCGACCAGTAGAACTGTTCCCGGGGCAAAGACATTAATGATTTGGATCTATTCCTGGAGAAATGTTTCTAGGCGAAAATTTTTAAAGTCTGACAGATGATGTCATTGATTGATTGATCTGTCAAGAATGGGGAATTAATTTGTTGTTTCTAAGGGGAATTATTGATTCACGATAGGGGAATTGAGGTCGACAGCACAGGGGTCCTGACTCGTGACAGCACCACGTGGTTTATGGTTTTCTCGGTGAGAAAGTTCCTGTTTTTTCAAATTATCACTGACAAAAAACATAAAAAAATACAAAAATGTGAGAAAGTTCCTGTTTCTCAAATTCTCACTGACAAAAACCATAAAAACAGACATAAATGTGACAAAATTCATGGTTTTCAAATTCTCACTGACAAAAACCATAAATCATCCATAACCATCCATGAAAACAGACATAAATGTGACAAAATTCATGGTTTTTCACATTCTCACTGAGAAAACCATAAACCACGTGGTTCTCGTGAGGGCGTTAAAAAAAGTTATAGGTGGCAGCAGGGGTGACTCGTGGGGGCTTTAGGGTCCTCTCTACTTGCATCGCAGGACACAAGTTGTTTTACATCTGTCTTGCCCTCGGATTATTGTATTATTACAAGCAGTAGGTGAAATTACTGCCCCTTGTCGAGCCCCTTTTTTAAATGGGACAACAGGATTATTTTTTATTTTATGATCGGGATGCTGATGTGAGAGCTTAAGTTCGGCTTTCAGATTTGCACAAATATCTTTTAAATGAAGAAGGGTTCCTTTTTTTACACCACGCCTTCCCATATCCAATATCAACTCATCATGAATCAAAGAGTCAAAGGCACGTTGAACATCGTACGTTGCCAGAGCAAAACTTCCTCCAGTTTTCGTGGCATCAACTAGAATAGATGCTACGGCAGACAACGCATGGCAACAACCCAGACGCGGCTGGAATCCAAACTGTGAATCCGGGCTATAAAACTTATTTCGGACTTCATTAATTATCAAAAGCTCAAATATTTTACAAAAAATCGTCAAAACCGTGATCGGTCGAAAAGACGAACATTCCCGATGAGGTTTACCTTTCTTAAGGATCGGAGTTAAGCCCCAATACAAAAAGATGACGGAACTATTCCGGTGACAAAAATCATTTGAAATAACAGAGTAATATGATGAAGGAATAACTGACTACATATTTTGACATGGAACGTGGAAATATTATCTGAACCCCTGGATTTTGTTTTTTAAGGCGATTAATAGCATTCATTACACACTCTAGAGGGACCACAAAATCAGAATTAGACGAACTAGCTAAAAAATAATCTAACTCACACTTATAATAATCCGCAAGGCACTTTTCAGGGGCAGAGAACACGTTCTCTTAATATTCTACCCAAGGTGATTCAGGGATGTCATAATCCGATATATTATCAAGGCAATTACTCTGTGGTTTTAGCACCATTTTCGAAAGCTCATTTGAATCACTTTATCGGACTTAAGAACTTTATCGACCATTCGACCACAAGAACTTTTAAGAACTTTATAGGAATAAACTGACTAAATTTAGTTCCTATTTTTGGCAAGCTCATTTGCGAACCGTTTTTTAGTTTGCAATCTTATTTGATTTACAATATCAGACGTAGGAGAGCCACAGTCTCTCCAAATTTCCAACCAATATTTAGACCTATCACATGCTTCACAAAGTGTTGGGTTCGTTGACCACCCGATAATTTCCGTCCCCCTTTCAATACGCTTAATAGGAACAGCTGCAAGTTTGGCAACACGCAAAGAATTAATCAATTCGGGACAGTATACATTTAGCTTCACTCGCGTATCAACTGAGTATTCACGAGCGGACTTCCAAAGTAGATCATATGGCACACGGATTTCGGCCAGGATTACATCACACGACTCGTTAAATTTTTGAACATTCGCCCTAGACCAATTCGGTAACTTAATCCATCTTTTACTCGACTCGGCACTCTCCATATCTTGTGGTAACTGAGCCTGTGGGAAATATGCTCTAAACTTGAGTGGGAGATGGTCAGACGTAAAGTTATTATTCATAACAAGTACAGAGGGAATATTAACAGATTGGCTTGCTACAACATAGTCTTAATTGGACGTACTTCCAGAGCTATGAAGGTATGTTTATTTTTCACTTTTGACTCTGACGCATAGATCATCACTCATAATGCCGAGTAAAATACTTCTGTGACTTGACACCACGTGGTCGTCGAATTCCAGGTTGTAGTTCAAGTCACCGACTACAATACAATGAAGCTTTCCTTGACGAGCTTTTTCTAGGCATTTAGAAAGCTTAGAAACACTAATTGCGAAGCGACGTTCCGATTTGTCGTCCCGGCAGTCAGTGGGAAAATAGACATTGATTATAGCCATGTTGTTTACTCTAACAGCAAGGTAGTAGTCCTCCGAATCCAAAAGATCGGAGCTTAGGTTTGATTGAACGTACACTACTAAACCACCTGAAGGACGATCATAATCTTTTGTTTTCTTCACAGGCACAGAATATACATTATGACAAAGTGAAAGAATCAACAAGTTTATGCTCTGCTCCATAGTAAAATGTTCTTGCAGGCATATTATGTCGCACTCACGAAGAAAATCAAGGAACAAACACAACTTAAAAACAATAGGGAAATTTTTTCCAAGACAGTGCAATTTGGAAAAAATTTCCCTATTGTTTTTAAGTTGTGTTTGTTTGATATGGAAAGGCAGTGTGGTCTTCGTCAATATTTGGGAAAATCAAGGACGAAAGTGGATCGGTTTATAAAGTTCCCATTGATATTCCAATATATCAGACTATGTGATGTCGGGGTTAGCCCGATCATGGCCTAGCAGAGGTAGGCTTCTGTTTAGCAACGAGACAATTTACGCTGTAGCATGTGTGACCGTTTTTCTTACATACTACACAAAAAATATCACCAGTGCATGGATTGGAACTGCTGGAAGCGTGGTCAATTGCTCCACAGTGACCACAAATAGCGGCATTATTGCAATTGGCCGCAAGATGGCCTTCGGCGTGACAAGAGAAGCATCTTTTTTAGACCCGGCGCCTCGCCGGCGGATCAACCAAACGCCGCTGACGAGAGGCCCGGTCGATTGCCACTGAAGAGGCGCGAGGCCGGTGGCTCGCCAAAGGGGCGCTGCCACCGGCAGAGGTGGCGGCGTTCGGTCGACTTTAAATTAATTTTGCGGCAATTCTTTATTGTGTCAACCGCAAAGTCGGAGCTTTTCCTTCTCGTGTGGTTTAGTATTTCAATTTTCCTGATTAGAAATCAAGCAGGGCTTGCACTATCCCCGAATTTTCAGGTATTTCCGCAAAAATCTATGCGTCACCCCGAAAAAAAATTTGGTTCCCCGAATCCCCGAAGATTACGCAATCACGATGCCACCCCTAGCGATTTTTCACCAGTGACTTTCCCTGTCAAATAGTACTTTGCATACCATAATTCTTCACTACTCTCTTGTTCGTTAATTTTCGTCTCTTTTGTTACTTTACATAAAAACCAGACAAATGCATCATACAATTGCAAATTTGGTAATATACACAGATCTTCATATGTTGACAACAAAAGTATTCTCTTTATGAAATGAGTTTTAATCATTTCGAATGCAGTTTCCCAATCGCTATTTCTTACATCCTTCGTAGTCAAGAATTTTATTTTCAAGTTGAATAGAATTATAGAACGCATTCACTACAATACAACTTCAGCCTGCAGTTGGATTTTGAAATTGACAGCCGACAGATTGTTTCTACAGCTGAATTGTAAGTTTGCAGAATTTTTCTTTCTTTTGCTGTTTTTAGATAAGACTTTCTTAATGTTTAATACTAAATTGTTGAACGCCTGATATAAAATACAATTTTCTTTTTGAAACATTTTTACACACCCCCCCCCCCGCCAAAAAAAAACCTTCTATTGAGACAAAATCTAGCTATAGACTAACCTATGTAACCTAGGTTTGGGAATTAAAGATTTAAACGGAAGTTACCCCAAAAATATGATTCATAAATAAATTGTAAATTATTGCCTATAAGGGGGATATGGGGTTCTCATTTTTAAATGATAATACCTCACTATTTTTTTTTTATTCAAAGCAGGGATGCCAAAAAGATAATTATTTTTTTCATCTAAAGTGGAGACAGAATAAAATAATATCAAATTCCCTGGGAAACCATTGAAATTTTTTTATAGACCCCGGACCCCCCCCCCCCCCTCAATTGGGGCTTGTTCATTGTCTTGGGTATTTTGCAATTTCTCATAGGTTACTGGCCTAATTTGGCTTTTGTGTGTGCTCCCTTTTAATTAGATTCTTTGAATCTTATTGAATGCCACGGTGAATCCATGACTCAGTTTTCCAATAATTTGATGTATATCTGAATAATATCGACATTTTTGTTGTTGTCTTTGTACCCCTTTACTCATACCCTCATTTTTTTTTTTTTTTTTGATTTTTTCTTTTTTCTTTTTTTTTTTAAATGAACACTAAGCTGTTTAACTTTATTTTGCGTGTTTGTTTGAACCATATAGTGACCTAGTTAATTATTAAGTAAATTATTTTTCTAATTTAAAGCTGAGACAGTATCCTATCAAGGTGGAATCCAGAGGGGGGGGGTAGGGAGGTATTAGGCTACATTTAAATGATAATATCTCGAAATTATGTTATTGAAAGCAGGGATGCCAAAAAGTAATTTTTTTTTATTTAAAACAGAGACGGTATCCTTTCAAGGTGGAATCCAGAAGGGGGGGGGTAGGGAGGTATTACATTTAAATGATAATATCTCGAAATTATTTTATTGAAAGCAGGGATGCCAAAAAAATTTTTTTTTTTAATTTAAAACAGAGACAGCATCCTATCAAGGTGGTATCCAGAGGGGGAGGGGGGAGTGAGCTATCATATTTAAATTATAACAAGTCGATCTTTTTGAAAGCAGGGATGCCAATAAGTTAATTAATTTTTTTTGTTTAAAGCAGAGACGGTATCCTATCAAGATGGTATCCAGAGGGGGGGGCATAAGGAGTTACTATATTTAAGTGATAGTACTTTGATTTTTCTTTTATTAAAAGCAGGGATGCCAAAAAGTTGAAAAGTTGACAAAAATTAACAAGATTTTCGTGAGTTATATTTGATACAGCACTTGTATAGTTTTATCGTCCAAAGGGAAAGGGATTTATGCGTCCAACCCGTTTTTTTTCTTATTGATCAAACGGGTATACTTTGAAAACATTCATTCACAAGTACCATGCAGATTAACACTAAAACGAATTGGTGTGACGAAAGAGATATCGACATCCCCACCTAATGTTGCGCTCGAGTGACAATGGCGCCCTTGATCCAGTGGCCAAGTTACATTAAAAGGCCAGGTCATAATAAAAGCTTTCAATTTGGGATGTTCAAGGAGGAGTCTTTGACAGTCTTATGACCTCAGGGTACTAGATGTTGCAACGTTCTTACGTATCTACATTGGTTTAAAAAATCTGATCACCCCACAAATGATGACCAAAAATATGCACAAATATAACAAATGTAACATTTAGAATATTATAACACTTTTTTCAAAGCTTTGAAGAAAAGCAAAAAAGGCTAAATACCCCTAACTACGCTTGAAAGCTATTTTAAAAAGAAACTTTGGAGATTTCCATGGATATGACCATAGCAGAAGCTTTGAGCCTGGGTGGGGATCGAGTCTCTGAGTATTTTGACCACAGGTGACTTATTGTTGTGACTTTCTTGCATTTGTTAATTTTTGTGAGCATTTGGAAATCAAAGCTTAAACTCAATAACTAATACTAAGTGTCCTAACATTTTGATTGGATTAAAAGTGACGAACTAGGAAGAAAACCTCAACATCTTCCTGGAGCTACTTCAGTGTGCATATTATTTCATTTAATTACATTTAAAACGGATGATTTTTACATTTTTTAACTAAGAAAATAGCTGGCACTTTTTTTTTTCTTCATACTGAATAAACCATTAAGTGTTTCTTGTTTCACTGTAATTGAAGTGTTCTCATGTGAAGTGTTCATCATGCATTTCTCCATTTGATAAATTTAGTCCTTTTAGATGCAGTTTATAATTTGACTGATATTAGGTATTTACGAGTTTATAATTTGGAATGAAACCCCAAAAGAAAAAATGAATAATATCCAAAAGAGAAGCTAAAAGCAGTAAAAAAGCAGCAGTTCAGCCTTAGTCTACATGACATATATTCTATAAAGAGGCCAAAATAAAACTTTAAAATACATTTTTTTAAATTGTTATTAAAAACCAGTTTTTAATACAAGAAGGCTTTTTAGGAATCCAAAAGAGCAAAAAAATAAATCATTATCAAAGTCGCCCATTTCAACTGTTTCAAAGGTGACAAAACAGATATAGGCAAAGGGCATTATGAAAGAATTAAGCTTCTAAGTTCAAAGTAACATTAAAAGTTTTTACCCAGATAACTGACGAATTTTGTGATACAGTATTTGAAGTTTTTTATGCAGTAATGCTCGATGAAAAAAAACTACTAGTTATGATAATTATTTATATTAAGAATACATAGCTAATAGATACTTCAACTACTCGTATTATGCAAGACTTCTGAAACGCCACATCCATTTTGTTTCTACCAGATTTCTACTTCTCTTGATGAATAACGAAGAAGACCAGTTTCCAGCCAGCGACTTGTGAATTTTTGAACTCATGAATAGGGTCGAATCTGTTGTAAATTTAAGCTGTGATTGGAGAAAGACTGATGAAAACATTAATGTTTGCGGTCAACATTGATCGCGCCGGCGGTGCGCCGCCGACATCTTACCGGCGGCGTGGCGAAGGCGCGCTGTTTTGGCCCCGCCGCCACCGGTCTTCCCTCATCGGTGCGGTGCCGGGGTTTAATCTTCTTGGCAAAAACTTATATTCATCAACAGGAAGTACTTCGTAATCAATTTTGGCTCCGTATTTAAGGAAGGAGTCCAAGTCATCGTGGGTATCGAAGTAAACTTTGTAAGAACGTGAGCTTCCAACCCTGACAGCTTTGCCTACTCTAGGAATAAGCTGCAACAAATCCTGATCCTCTATTTCGATGGGAATTCTCTTCACTACCCCAATGAAGTTTGGACTCCATAATGATGCGCGTATTATGGGCTGTTAGCCTTTTATTTGGTCAACAACAGCTTCAGCAGTATCTTTAGACTTGAATATAAGTTTGCAGTCATCTTTACTCTTATTTAGTTCCCTTATTTGAGAAGGATTTGAACACACTGAATTGACAAAGGACTTACAAGTACTGGGGTGTTGAGTGATCCAGGTAAGTTCTTGAGTACAACTGCATAAGATGGAGCCTCGGATTCTGAAGCATTGAATTTCGAGGGCCAAGAAATAGATTTGTTATTGTTTGATTCCACTAAACAATCAATTTTCCGGGCCTAGTTCGTTTACTTTTAAAGCCAGAGTAGCCACTACTGAATCGCCTAAAGTGGGAACGTTGCAAGGATTCTCAATTACGAATTTTGGCATTGGCTTCTTTTCTTTATCCCGAGCGTGTAACTATTTACAAATTCCTGTAACATTGTCTTCGCATTTCACATTTCTAACGAACCTGCTCGTAAACTAAAACTTATCGTGCAACATCTCTTTCGCTGTAATTATGTCGTCTTTACTAAAGAAGCTTGTTGTTTGACCAACAATTAACTCAATCTTCGCACCCTCTGTCATTGATCGATAAATAAAGTTCAGAACAGGGCTTAATATTAATCCTGTCATGGTACCACAGACTTGTCTAACTGGATCTATCACCTGGCGATAAAACTCCAAATCACTGTCAAAATATCCAGTATAATATCCAGGGCAAAAGTCTGTTCATTGCACTAGGTAAAATAAGTTCATAAAAAGCTTGCCAAACAGCTTCTTAATACCCAAAATTATTTGAAAATTGATTGAAAATTGAAAGTTCTTGTTCACTTTTTAAGAGTCAAAAGAGATCGGAGGGCAACTAGCCCCCCTCCCTCCACGCCCTAAATACATCAGATAAAAATTTTGAAATAAAAATTTTGTTAAAAATAGTTCAAATTTCAGATAACAAAAACTTCAGTGTCGACGCTGCCCCCCAGGGCCAGGGGGTAGGCGTTGTAAGTTATGCCCTGGGTGCATATATGGTTGTTATGGAAGGGATGCTCCTATAAACTTCATAGAGGTATCACTTGATTGGAAATTGAAAGTTGTAATTCACTTTTTAAGATTGAAAAGTGATCGGAGGGCAGTTAGCCTCCCTCTCACCCCATTTATTTTTTTCTCAGAGGCACTTCATATTGAAGGGGTCGTCGTATAAATTTCAAAGGTGGTTCATTTAGATGGAGATTGAGAGTTCTAGTGCCTTTTTTAAGAGTCAAAAGTAATCGGAGGGCAACTAGACCCCCTCCCCAAGCCCTTTTCCCCAAATACATCTGACAAAAAATTTTATGTAGCCATTTTGTTAAAAATAGTTCAAAGGTCATATATCAAAAACTCCTTAACGTGTGGCCATTTCGTTAAAAATAGTTCAAACGTCAGATAGAAAATACTCCTATGTCGACGCAACCCCCAAGGACCCAGGGCAGGCGTTGTAAGTATCGTTTTGGGGGCATATATGTTACTTATGGAAGTTATGCTCGTATAAACTGCGGAGAGGGCTCATTTGATTGGACATTGAAAGTTCTAGTTCACTTTTAAAGAGTCAAAAGATATCGGAGTGAGATAGCTGCCCCCCCTCCATGTCTTTTTTTCCTCAAACCCATCCAATAATAACTTTGAGATAGCCCTTTTTTAAAAATAGTTCAGAGATCTTATAATGAAAACTCCGGGGTCGACACAACCCCCCGGGCCCTGAGGCAGGCGTTGTAAATAACACTCTTGGGAAATATATAGTTCTTATGGAAAGGATGCTCGTATAAACTCTCGGAAAGGGCTCATATGATTGGAAATTGAAAGTTCTCGTTCACTTTTTGAGAGTCAAAAGAGATCAGAGGGCAACTAGCACCCCTCTCCACGCCTTATTTTTCTCAAACCCATCCGATAAGAACTTTGAGAGAGCTATTTTTTGCAAAATGGTTCAACAATCATATAACCAAAACTCTGGGGTCACCACAATTCTTCAGGGCCTGGGGTAGACGTTGTAAGTTATGCTTGGGGGCATATACTGCTGTTGCGGAAGGGATGCTCGTATAAACTTCAGAGAAGGATCATTTGATTGTAAAATTGAAAGTTCTAGTTCAGATTTTAAGAGTAAAAAGAGATCATAGGGCAACTATCCCCCACGCCCCTTTTCCCCCAAATGCATCCGATAAATTTTGAGATAGCTATTTTGTTAAAAATAATTCAAAGTTCAGATAAAAAAAAACTCCGGTGTCGACACAACCACCCAGGGCCCGAGGGCAGGCGTTGCAAATTATGCACTGGGGGCACATATGGTTCTTTTGGAATGGATGCTCGTATAAACTTCAGAGAGGGCTGATTTGAATGGAAATTGATAGTTCTAGTTCACTTTTTAGGAGTCAAAAGAGATCGGACGGTCCCTCATCCCCCCAAGCCCTTTTTCCCCCAAACCCATCCATTATAAATTTTGAGATAGCCATTTTTTGTTAAATAGTCCGAAGGTCAGATAAAAAAAAAACTCCAGTGTCGACACAACCCCCCAGGGCCCAGGGCACAGGCATTATAGGCTATGTCCTGAGGTCGTATATGGTTCTTATGAAAAAGATGCTCGTATAAACTTCAGAGAGGGCTCATTTGAATGGAAATTAAAAGTTCTAATTCATTTTCTCAGAGTAAAAAAAGATCGGAGGGCAACTAACCCCTTTCGCCCTCCACGCCTTTGGGTTTATCCAATGGATAAACCCAAAACATTTGAGGTGACCATTATGTTGAAAATAGTTCAAACATCAGATATTAAAACTCCGGGGTAAACACAACCCCCCAGGGCCCAGGGACAGGCGTTGTAAGTTATACCTTGGGGGTATGTATGGTTCTTATAGAAGGGATGTTTGTATAAACTTCAGAGACGGCTCATTTGATTGAAAATAGAAAGTCCCCCCACGCCTTTTCCCCCAACCCATCCGATACAAATTTTGAGATACCATTTTGTTACAAATAGTTCAAACATCAGATAATAAAACTCCGAGGTTGACAAAAACCCATTTTTTCATTTTGATATTGTTAATTTGATACCAGTTTTAATACTTTGATGAACATTTGATTTTTTTTTTTAAGTTTGATTTTAAAATAAGGAAGTTTCAAAAATTTGAAATTTTTTGCAATCAAAAAAGACCAAAAATTAATTAAAAAAAAAACTTTCCGAAAAATAATTTTTTCAAAGGTAAGTAAATGCCATTTTAAATTTAAGCCCAGGCGATACTAATATCTGTTAAAATTCAAACTCAAAAATACCAGAAATTACAATTAAAGAATAAATGAAACCTAAGACGAACAGAAATTAAATAAACAATCACAGCAAAAAACATACAACACGTAATAATATAAATGAATAAATAGATCTTAGAGCGAGTAATGCTTGGATTGAATATGAAAATCAAGCTTAAAAGGAAAAAAAATATTTTGCTATTATAGTATAAATGAAACTTAAAACGAACAGAAATTAATTAGATAGCCAATCAATGCAAACAAACATACAATAGGTATTAATCTTAATGAATAAATTACTATTAAAACGCGTGAAACTTAAATTAGATGTGTAAATTAAGCTTGCAACGAACAAAAATCACTACAAATAAGAGTTTGGGTTTTGCTTCCTTCTTTCAATGTAAAAGCCTAAAACCTACTTCGTAACTTTTGTTTTACTAAAAACCACACGTGTCTTGAATAGTCGTGGAAAGTATAAACACCATCAAATTGAACATTTGATATATAATGATATTAATTGTTGAAAGATCCATCAGTTCAAGAATTTATTTCACTGTAATTTTATTTCCAATGCTGTAAGAACTGGAAAAGAAAAAATTTGCAATATAAATCGTTTTTAGTTAAGCGCCAATGACGCAGTAGACTTTTGGCTTTTATTTACAGTTAAGGAAGGGGGCAGTATCCAAACCCTTGTTTGTAGTGAAACTATATTCGTCTTGAATTACTTTAGAAAGAACTAATAAATTAAGCTGAATATTATATGTATAATGATATTAATTGCTGAAAGCTTGTCAGTTCAAAATTTTACTAGAATTCTAATGTTTATTTTAAATATTAAGTACAAAAGAAAGTATTTGTAATAAAATTGGTTTTCAGTAAAGCGCCAATGACGCAGTAGGTTTTAGACTTTTACAGTGTGAGATAGAGGTCATACCCAAACTCTTGTTTGTAGTGATTTTTGTTCGTTTCAAGCTTGATTTGCATATTCAATTTAAATTTCACTCGTTTTAGCATTTACTTGTTCATTTACATTAATATTCATTGTATGTTTGTTTGCATTTATCGTTTTTCAGTTTCTGTTCGTTTTAAGTTTCATTTATACTTCAATAGCAAAATATTTTTTTTTCGTACTAACCTTGAATTTCATATTCAATATAAGCATTATTCGCTTTAAGATCTATTTATTCATTTATATTATTACTTGTTGTATGTTTTTTCCTATGAGTGTTTAATTTCTGTTCGTTTTGGGTTTCATTTATTCTTTAATAGTAATTTATGGTTGTTTTGAGTTTTAATTTTAACAGGTATTTGTATCTACTGAGCTTAAATTTAAAATGACCTCTACTTTTTTTTGAAAAACTTATGTTTCAGAAAGTTTTTTTTTTAATTAATAACAAATAAGTATATGAATATCGTAGGTTGAATATCTTCCTAAGATCACTTTCAAGGCTCAACTGATCTGTTCGTCAACCTCCAAGGTTCAATTGGCCTTCAAAACGGCTAATTAAATAAAAGGTCACATAATCAAGATCAGGTCACATTCAATGCAAGATTAGCTCAGATCAGGGCCTTTAAAAATAGTAATAACGTGACTCATATTCACTCACCGTTATCTGACTGTCAAACTTCATTTTGACAGTTTTTTCCTTTTTTTAACTTCTAATTCCATAAAGATTTAAGAAAAATATATATTAAGGGTACTGGGAGGGAGAAGTGAATTTTCCCCAAGTCGTGACCTATCGAGATCATTTTTCATACCAGAAATATTAGAATGCCAATTTTCAGAAAATTAATACCGTATATTTTTTTTCGTACATCGTGCATAACCGGTGAGATTCCTGAACTTATTCACAATAAAATAAATAATGATTAAATATTAGAAATTTACCGTTATTTTTTGTATAAAAATGGATTAAAGGTAACATAGCCATAATTTTAACATGCAACATATCTCAATCTAGTCTAACATGCAAATCGTGACATATCTTATATTGAATCTTTTAAATAATATGTCGCACATATCTACGGTATTCAATTACAAAGAATATTTCCTACTGTGTTGGCCTATTCGGCCATCATCAATTAATGGTTTACAGATGATCTGGTAAATTGTATTAATCCGAAGACACACAATCAGCTAATGATGTTGGTGCCGCCTCTTTGAAATATATGCCGACAAATGTAGAAGCTATGTAGAATATACAGTTACAATTGAGATATTTTGGTTTTGAATATCGGGAATGTAATATTATTCAGGCGCAGGCGCAGAATCTGGCTCCGGACGTATTCTGGATTTAGAGAGTTTGTTCTATGGACGTTACCAGGAAGTTTTTAAAAGGGGGTATTATGCTAGTACTATTAGGAGCTTTGCTTTTGTCAAGGTTTAAATGTCAATATTCCTCGGTTTTCCATTTTTACTCATTTTGCAACGTTTTCTTGTTTCCCCAGAGGCCCCTGGCCCCTGCCGGTGCTCATGGTTTGTTTCAGTTCTAAAATAATAATCTCTGATTTTTTCAAAATTACATCATTAGAATCTATATCTGAGATCAAACATGCAGTGAGGACCTAGACCCATACCTCATGAACACAAAGTAATCACTCATTAATACCTCATTCACTCGTTAACCTTGTCATCGTCTTCAGCCATCAAGAATTAATTTGTTATTAAGTAAAAAAAAAAAAAAAAAATAAAAAAATAAAAAAGGCACGCCTATGTCATTAAATTTTTCTTTGATTTTAAATTAATACTTGCCACTCAACCACCACGTTCGCATAAATTCCAGCGAACTAAGACAGTCAAAACTCCCTTTAATTTCTTTTTTATAAAAAAAAAAAATTGATGAAAAATAGGGCATATAATTTTGTTAACTATAATGAGTAAAATTTTACAACTTTTTGTGCTTTTTTGAAATTTGGATTATAAACGAATTCTAAAACAATCTAATTTCATATATATATATATATATATATATATATATATATATATATATATATATATATATATATATATATATATATATATATATATATATATATAGCATTATCTGTAGTAATTTATAGGATTCTGGAGTCATCCAGAATACTCGGATTCATAGATGGGGTCGTGAATTAAAAGAAGTTTAAGAAGCCCTGCTATAAAATATAAATTGCTAGAAGATTATCTTGTGTTATGAGAGAAGATTTTCCTATAATTTCTTATAAATATATTGTATAAATTGTATTTATGCCAAATACTCGCACCCCATCCCCCCAAAAAGCTTCATATGTGAAGGTGAATAGGCCTATAGGAAGTGTAAAAAACTATAAGAAAAAAACAAAGCACTTGCAGAAAAAAACACACAATAAAAATGGCAAACACAAAGAGATATAAAAGAAAACAAAACCTCCACGCGAGTGGAGTTAGTAAAAGAAAACGAAACCTCTGAACCACTCCAAAAGTGGAGTGGAGTGAAAGACAACAAAACCTCCAGGTTAACTTCACGCGAGTGAAGTTAGTAAAAGAAACCAAACCTCCTAACCACTCCGAAAGCGGAGTGAAGTGAAAGAAAACAAAACCCTTAAGCGAGTGAAAATTGGTCGTTGACCTGTGATAATGCTATCGTTAAATTCCAACCCGTATTTATCTGAGCGTTTCAGTTGCCAAGCTGAATCACATACAAACTCTAAATGCTATTCTACAAAAAGTTACCCATCCTCCCCCAGGTAAAAAAGCTAGGACAACGGCAAGAAGAATTAAATTTAATAAGAATCATATTCTAAAGAATATAGAGCAAAAACACAATAAAACTTTGGGAACACATTTATTGGAGTAGATGTCTAGAGGTTGCGATTTTTGGGAAGTTTTCCTAGTGGTCCTGGAGGTAGATAAGTACACAATAAGGGTCTCCAAGTCCCTCTCTAGGCAACTCCAATCCAATACACTCTGTGAGTCCAAGTAAATTCAGTACCCCGTTTTGCATAAAAGTCCAGTGGCCATTGTCCTTCACGAACCAACCCAAAAATCTCGACAATCCCATTGTTTTATGACCATCTACCTTAGTTCTGCTCTAGTATGTATGGATGATAGACTATCTATCAACAAGGAAAAGTGACGTCATTTTTATACATTCCTGAAAAAGGCTTATGCCAGCTTTGCCTCTTACTTAGACTATCTGTCTTGGCTTTTTCTACAATTAGCCATGGCTTGATGGCAACTTGATTTTAATTATTGATTTTTGAATTAAAATCAAGTTGCAATCAAGCCATGGCTAATTGGAGAAATAGCCAAGACAGACATTTTGAGTAAGAGGTAATGCTGGTATCTTTGCATGATTTTTTATATGTTTCATCATTTTCTGCATGTTCCATATAGTTTTTCTGTTTTCGCAATTGCTTCTGATGTCATTCCTCCCCCAAAAAGACTCCCCTGTTCCCAAAATTTTACAAGGGTTGCGTAAGAGGCTGAAGACCACTGGTTTAATCATTACCGAATGGTAATTTAATAATTTGTGATATTTGCTTTGCGGTATCTTTAAAATCAGGTGTGCAGGTAGTGGGGCTTTTGGGCCCGGGCTCCCCCAATCCAAAATTTTTTAATTTTTTGGCATTTCTTATTAAAAATATAAGAAAAGTATTGTTGATCCCACCCCCCCCCCTCTTCAAAAGGAATTCTCGTGTACGCGCCTCTTATTAAGTGTGTAATGTCATTTTAGAAGTGTCCTAAAGTTCAGCTCGCGAACTTTGAAAACTTCCCAGTAAAGGAAAACCAACTTTTTTTTCATTCATTTTCCTTCATCACCTGTATTTGTTAAAATTCTTAAAATTGATTTAGCAGAAGATTATGGTTATACTTACTTTTTGAGACAAGTAGATGTGAAAAAGTGGAAAAAGTTGCCAGAAAAAGTGAAGAGAAAGATCTCAAATTTCACCAATTCAAATTTACAGAAACTGTAAAGTATAGATGCACCTTTGTCTGTCGTAAGCTTCTACATGGGACTCTTTTAATTTGTATGGTTGGCCAGCGGCATCAATTCAAGGATACTAGATCGGAGGGAGGGGGGTGTATTTTTCAAAAACTAGGAGGAGGGGGAATTTTGTTGTTTTTTCAATTTTTCAATGAAAATACCAAAAAGTTTCTTTTCAATGAGCAGACAAAAAAATTATTTTTAAAATTATAAGGGGTGTGGGGGGGGAATTCTTGGGAGGTAAGTTCTCCCTCCGCAATTTACACCACAGTGAAGTGTTTTGAAACGATGCCTAACTTGGCAGACATCAAAGAAAATGGGAAGCTTCTACGAAGTGGATATTCAGCGATTAAGAACGTAGCAATTTAAAACAATTAGGGTAACTGACACTATGACAATTTCATTAAAAGGTAGAAAACTTCAAAGAAACCTTCAAACGACTTTAGATATAATCAATGACCAATGTTATAGGAGAAAGGCTCAAATTCCTCTGTAATTTATTACATTTTTATACATTATATAAAATAACATACTATGAAACAAATCTAATTTATATATTATATTTTACATATTCATTCCTCTGTAGTAAATATAATATAATATATGTAAGTTAATATAATGTAAGTCAATTAATATATTGATGTTTTCAAAAAGTTTCAGGTATTTTATGTCAAAATATACAGTCTACAAAAAGTTGGCCTAGGCCGGCAGGGGAAAATCTTGGCAGGTTGAGTAAACACATTGGCCCTTAGTTGGTAGCAATGCTGGTATTCCCTTATTTCATTTCTCTCTTTAATACTTCTTTATTTACTCCCTCCTTCATTTTAAAATACCTGAAAAAGACACGAATGCGAAACTTTAGGTTGGCTAGAAAAACAACAGAATCGCCAAACAAGGCCGTATCCAACAATGTGTATGGGGGGGGGTGTTTTTTTTTGGGGGGGGGAGGGGGTACAAAGACACTTTTAAAAATTAATCAATAATTTGTTTGTATTCATTTTAGTTACGATTTTAGGAATCGGATATATTTTTTTGAAGGGAGGGGGGTTCAAGAACCCTATCCCCCTGGATACGGCCTTGTCACCAAACCTTAGACAATGTGTATGATTACTCTGCTGAACAGTAGCCACAGTTTTGGTTATACTATATATACATTATATACAGTATTACATATATTTTATACTATATATACTATTATACTATATATACTATATACTCTATACTATTATATACTATATATATTATATACATTATATACATTATATACATTATATACTATATATACTATATATTCAGTTTTTAGGTTTTTTATACTCTTTAGACAGAACAGAGAGTTATCTTTCAACTTTAGGTTCCCGGCAAAAGGTGAAAAGCTTCAATTTAGGGGGGGTCTATGAAAAGCAGGCTTTGCCTTATAAATAAGCCTCATTTTTACAAGCTTTATTTTAAAATATCTGAAAAAGACACGAATGTAGAGGTTTATGGTAAGCAAAAAAAAAGAACAGAATGACCAAACAAGGCTGTATCCAGAATTTTTTTTTGGGGGGGGGGTTACAAAACACCATAAATCAAATCGAAAATTTCTGTATTTGCATTTTGTTACGTTTTATGAGTCAAACAATTCATATTTTTTTGGGGGGGGGGACAAAATTTTACCAACTTTACGTCCAAGACACTGTACAAGTAGCCTACGAGCCTTATAAATAGCAAATTTTGCGGTAATGTTGAAACACACAATGTGTCAATGTCTAATCTCTGGATTAAGGAATTAATTTGTACAGTGGATCATAAAACAGTAGATATACTGGCTAGACGGGCTTATCAGGAGAGGACAGATTGTACACATCCGCTATGATTGATGTTCCGTTTCGTCATTCTAGATCGAAGGTCCTCTTGCGTTCCTTTACTGACAACACCTACGATTCGGGAATTTGGAAAGGCAGGTTGATTTCCGTAATTGATTTCCAGATAGAAATTATATTTTTGATGAGGAAACTCCCCCACAATCCTCAGTGCAAGGGTTTTAAGGTATGCCATGGGGGCATATAAGAACAATGTTTGCACAATGTATTATTTTTTCCCCCTTTAGACCAGGGCACTTTGTATCGAAGAAGTTGTCGTAGAAACTTCGAAAAGGGCTCATTCAATTGGAAATTAGATTGGCTTGTGCCCTTTTTAGTAGTCGAAAGTGATCAGAAGGCAACTAACACCCCTTCCACGCCCACCATTTCCCGAAACACATCCAATCAAAATTTTGAGATAGCCATTTTGTTCAGCATAGTTGATTTTCAACTCGAATTAATGTTTTTGAGGACACTCCCCCACAGCCCTCAGGGCAAGGGTTATAAGTCATGTCCTGTGGGCATATAAGGTTTTTATAGAAAGCGTTGTCGTAGATATTTCAAAAAGGGCTCATTCGGTTGGAAATTGAAAGGGCTAGTGCCCTTTTTAATAGTGGAAAGTGATTGGAAGGCAACTAATCCCCCTTTCACGCCCACCTTTTCCCCAAAAACATCCAATCAAAATTTTGAGATAGCCATTTTGTTCAACATAGTTAAAAGTTCGGAAAATTAGGTCTTTGAGGATTACAACCCCCCCCCCCCCCATTCCTCAGGACAAGGGTTGTAAGTTATGCCCTGGGGGCATATAAGGTTTTTATAGAAAGCTTTGTTGTAGAAACTTCAAAAAAGGTTCATTCGATTGGAAATTGAAATGGCTAGCGCCCTTTTTAATAGTAGAAAGTGATTGGAAGGCAACTAACACCCCTTCCACGCCCACCATTTCCCCAAACACATCCAATCAAAATTTTGAGATAGATATTTTGTTCAACATTGTTGAAAGCTTTGGAAATTATACCTTTGAGTAGGACACTCCCCCCACAGTCTTCAGGGCAAGGGTTATAAGTTATGCCCTGGAGGCATACAAGGTTTTCATTGAAAGGTTTGTCGTAAAAACTTGAAAAAGGGCTCGTTCGATTGGAAATTCAAAGGGCAAGTGCCAATTTTAATAGTCGAAAGTGATTGGAGGGCAACTAACCCCCCTTTCACGCCCACCAATTATCCAAAAACATCCAATAACAATTTTGAGATAGCCATTTTGTTCAACGTAAGTAGAATGCGTGGTGGGTATAATCTGGTTTGGTGGGTATAGTCTGGTTTGGTGGGTATAGTCTGGTTTAGTTTTTCAAAGAGAGTGAGTATTTGACATTTTTGCAAAAAGTGATAAGGAATTCGCAAATTGGACACTATGAACGATATTAATTAATGTTTTGAATAATAGGAGTGTCAATGATTCTAATTAGTGATTGGATTGTATGAAGGGGGGAGAAAAAAAAGGATTAAACTGATTAGAAGTTAAGGAACCCTGAAGGAGTTGTTAACTCAGGTAATTTGTTATAAATTTGAAACATCATCAGTCTATGAAAATGGCTAACGACGGTAGAATGACATTGTGACTTAACCTAGTTTTACCTTTCCGATGTGGTCTGTATAATACACAAGTGATGTTTGATAAGTATTGTCAATTTAAAATAGGATCTAACGTTCCCTTCGTTCCCTCATTTCTGAGGGCAGGGGAGGGGAGGGGTCAATTTTGGAGGGAAAACCCAAAATACTCAGAATCGAAAATAAACGGGATCTGCCTCAAGGGGAAGGCCTGGGCTGATGTTTGCAAGTCGAAAAATTTGTCTTGTTGGTTTGAATGTCTAAAGTGCCTGTCTTTCTCTGTTTACATGTCTGATTCTGTTTGTTTGCATGTCCGGGTTGGTGTTTGCAAGTCCAAGTTGGGTTTTCAGACCTACGTTTTTTTTTTAGATTTTCGTGCGTGTTTGGTTCCCGGGGTTTATTATTTGAGAAGTTAACTTTAGTATTTCGTGATTTGACGTGCCTGAAATCATGAATTAGAATAGTTAATTAGCCGTTTGGGTTTTCAGACCTAGTTTTTTAGATTTTCGTGGATGCTAGGTTC
Organism: Artemia sp. Qi Xiang Cuo; assembly: GCF_049724085.1. NCBI lineage: Eukaryota > Metazoa > Arthropoda > Branchiopoda > Anostraca > Artemiidae > Artemia > Artemia sp. Qi Xiang Cuo. Next base: position 9,994,198 of record NC_142810.1, on the reverse strand, counting down.
CTGGGTTTTATTATTTGAGAAGTTAACTTTAGTATTTCATAGTTTGACTTGCCTGAAATCATGAATTAGAATATTTAATTGGCTGTTTGGGGATTTTCAGACCTAGGTTTTTTAGCTTTTCGTGTGTGTTTGACTCCTGGGGTTTATTATTTGAGAAGTTAACTTTAGTATTTTGTGGTTTTACGTGACTGAAATCATGAATTAGAATAGTTAATTAGCTGTTGGGTTTTCAGACCGTGTATGATTGACTCCTGGGATTTATCATTTGAGAAGTTAACTTTAGAATTGTGTTGTTTTACGTGCCTGAAATAAAGAATTAGACTAATAAATTAGCTTTTTAGGGTTTTCAGACCTAGGTTTTTTAGATTTTAGTGGGTGTTTGTTTCCTGGGGTTTATTATTTGAGAAGTTAACTTTAGCATTTCGTGGTTTGACGTGCCTGAAATCATGAATTAGAATAGTTAATTAACTGTTTGGGTTTTCAGACCTACGTTTTTTAGATTTTCGTGGGCGTATCTGATGAAATAATTTAGGTCGTATGATTAATTTAATTTATTTTTTAATGCACTAGTTTTTCAGTAAGGATATTCGATATCCTAAAAGTGTTTAATTCAAACTTTTACCTTGACCATCGATGTTGTTAGCAGAATTTCAAAAGGATCATTTATGAATGCTGGCGTATCTGATGAAATAATTTAGATCGTATGATCAATTTAATTTATTTTTTAATGCAGTGATTTCATCTCTTGGATATACAGTACAGATACTTCATTCAAGAAATTATGAAAAAATCGCAAGTAAGTAACAAACTCTTTATTGTTTTCACCTCTTGGATATACAATGCGGATATTTCATTCAATAAATTATGTAAAAATTGTAAGCAAGTAACAAACTCTTTCCTGAAGTCACATCTTGGATATACGATGCAGAAACTTCATTTAAGAAACTATGAAAAAATTGTAAATAAGTAAGTAAAAAATTCTTTCTTGAAGTCACCTCTTGGATACACAATGCAGAATCATTAAAGAAATTATGAAAAAATTGTAAGTAAGTAGCAAATTCTTTCTTGAATTCACTTGCTGGATAAACAAAAGACATTTCATTCAAGAAATTATGACAAAATTCTAATTAAGTAACAAACTATTCCTTGAAGTTACCCCTTGGATACACAATGCAGAAATTTCATTCAAGAAATTATGAAAAAATTGTAAGCAAGTAACAAACTCTTTCCCGAAGTCACCTCTTGGATACACAATGCATAAACTTCATTTAAAAAATTACGAGAAAAAATTGTAAGTAAGTAAGTAACAAATTCCTTCTTGAAGTCACTTCTTGGATACACAATACAGAAATTTCATTAAAGAAACTATGAAAAAATTGTAAGTAAGTAGCAAATTCTTTCTTGAATTCACCTGATGGATAAACAAAAAGACATTTCGTTCAAGAAATTATGATAAAATTCTAAGTAAGTAACAAACTCTTTATTGTTTTCACGACTTAGATACACGATGTAGAAATTTAATTCAAGAAATTATGAAAAAAATCTCAGTAAGTAACAATTTCTTTCTTGAAGTCAACTCTTGGATACACAATACAGAAATTTCATTCAAGAAATTATGAAAATATTTGCAAGTAAGTAACAAACTCTTTATTGATTTCACCTCTTGGATATACAGTACAGATACTTCATTCAATAAATTATGAAAAAATTGCAAGTAAGTAACAAACTCTTTATTGTTTTCACCTCTTGGATATACAATGCGGATATTTCATTCAATAAATTATGAAAAAAATTGTAAGCAAGTAACAAACTCTTTCCTGAAGTCACCTCTTGGATACACAATGCAGAAACTTCATTTAAGAAACTATGAAAAAATTGTAAGTAAGTAAGTAACAAATTTTTTCTCGAAGTCTCCTCTTGGATACACAATACAGAAATTTCATAAAAGAAATTATGAAAAAATTGTAAGTAAGTAGCAAATTCTTTCTTGAATTCACCTGCTGGATAAACAAAAAGAAATTTCGTTCAAGAAATTATGACAACATTCTAAGTAAGTAACAAACTCTTTATTGTTTTCACGACTTAGATACACGATGTAGAAATTTAATTCAAGAAATTATGAAACAATTCTCAGTAAGTAACAATTTATTTCTTGAAGTCAACTCTTGGATACACAATATGGAAATTTCATTCAAGAAATTATGAAAATATTTGTAAGTAAGTAACAAACTCTTTATTGATTTCACCTCTTGGATATACAGTACAGATGCTTCATTCAATAAATTACAAAAAAATCGCAAGTAAGTAACAAACTCTTTATTGTTTTCACCTGTTGGATATACAATACGGAAATTTCATTCAATAAATTATGAAAATTTGTAAGCAAGTAACAAACTCTTTGAAGTCACCTCTTGGATACACTATACAAAAATTTCATAAAAGAAATTATGAAAAAAATTGTAAGTAAGTAGCAAATTCTTTCTTGAATTCACCTGCTGGATAAACAAAAAGACATTTCGTTCAAGAAATTATGACAAAATTCTAAGTAAGTAACAAACCCTTTATTGTTTTCATGACTTAGATACACGATGTAGAAATGTAATTCAAGAAATTATGAAAAAATTCTCAGTAAGTAACAATTTCTTTCTTGAAGTCAACTATTGGATACACAATACTGAAATTTCCTTCAATAAATTATTGAAAAATTTGTAAGTAAGTAACAAACTCTTTTTTTTTTTCACCTCATGGATCTAAAATATAGATAATTCATTCAATACATTATGAAAAAATCACCAGTAAGTAAAAAAATCTGTACTGTTTTCACTTCTTGGATATACAATACGTAAATTTCATTCAATAAATTATGAAATTTGTAAGCAAGTAACAAACTCTTTCCTGAAGTCACCTCTTGGATACACAATGCAGAAAATTCATTAAAGAAAGTATGAAAAAATTGTAAGTAAGTAAGTAAGTAACAAATTCTTTCTTGAATTCGCCTCTTGGATAAACAAAAAAAAGTCATTTCATTCAAGAAATTATGACAAAATTCTAAATAAGTAACAAACCGTTTCTTTAATTCGCCATTGGGTTGCACAATACAGAAATTTAATTCAGGAAACTATGAAAAACATTGCAAACAAACTCTTTCTCGAACTTGCTTCCTGGACAGACAATACAGCAATTTCACCCAAGAAATTATCAAAAAATTGTAAGTAAGTAGCAAACTGTTTCTTGAATTCTCCTCCTGGATGCACAATACAGATATTTCATTCAAGAAATTATAAAAAAATTGTAAGTAAGTAACAAACTCTTTCTTGAATACACCCCTTGGATACCCAATACGGAAATTTCATTCAAAAAATTATGAGAAAATTCCAAGTAAGTAACAATCTCTTTCTTGAAGTCCCCTCTTGGATACACAATACGGATATTTTATTCAAGAAATTATAAAAAAAGGAAATTAAGTAACAAACTCTTTATTGATTTCACCTCTTGGATACAAAAAAGACATTTCATTCAAGAAATTATGACAAAATTCTAAGTAAGTAAAAAAAAACTCATTCTTGAATTCACCGTTTGCATGCACAATAACGAGATTTCATTTTATAAGTCTTCTACACGTGATGAACTACATTTTTAAACTACCCACGATGATCTTGTCTTTCCTGGCCAAGGTTCAAAACTGGTGAAGATTCATTACTAGTTATTTAATGTTGCAAAAAGTGACTAGGACAAACATCCTATGTTTCCAACAAGGGTAGTTTTTCAAACAACACCCATTTTTTTTTAGTGCCCAATCAGAGACAGTAGAGGTTGTTCAATATACGATAACTTGATTGGTGACTGGTTACACACCGCAACGGCGCATACATAGTGAGAGAGACATGCAAAGTCGACATAGCTTTATTTCATTTTTTAAGGTTAATTTAGACGAGGTTACGTGCGCGCACGTAACATGTCTGGTTGGCCCGGAAACTTGTTTGGCAGGTTTTGTATAATTCCAATGCATGGGGATAGTCACTCTCTTTGAAAAGGCGTAGAACTTCTATAGAATAACGTAGAAATTGCTATATGTCCCATGGAATCCAGACGACGCATTCTACTAACGTAGTTGTAAGTTCTGGAAATTAGGTCTTTGAGGATGACAACCACTCCCCCTTAGAGCACTCAGGGCAAGGTTTACAAGTTTTGCCCTGGGGGTATATTAGGTTCTTATTGAAAGTTTTGCCATAGAAACTTGGAAAAGGGTGTATTCGATTGGACGTTCAAAGGGCTAGTGCCCTTTTCAGTTTTCGAAAGTGATTGGACGACAACTAGCCCCCCTCTCACGCCCACCTTTTCCCCAAAAACATCCGATCAAAATTTTTAGATAACATTTTTTTCAATGTATTTGAAAGTTTTGGAAATTAGGTCTGTAAGGATGACAGACCCCTCCCCCCCCCCACAGCACTCAGGACAAGGGTTGTAAGTTATGCCCTGTGGGCATATAAGGTATTTCTTAGAAATAGTTGTCGTAGAAACTTCAAAAATGGCTTATTCGATTGGAAATTGAAATGGCTAGTGCCCTTTTTAATAGTCGAAAGTGGTTGGAGGGCAACTAATCTACCTCTCACGCTAATCATTTCCCCAAACACATCCAATTAAAATTTTGAGATAGCCATTTTCTTCAACATAGTTGAAATTTCTGGAAGTTATGTATTTGTGGATGACAACCCCCTCACAGCCCTCAGGGCAAGGGTTGTAAGTTATGCCCTGGGGGCATATGAGGTGGTTATAGAAAGAGTTGTCGTAGAAACTTCAAAAAGGGCTCATTCGATTTGAAGTTGAAACGGGTAATGCCCTTTTTGATAGTCGAAAGTGACTGAAGAGCAACCAACCCCCCTCTCACACCCACCATTTTCCCAAACGCATCCAATAAAAATCTTGAAATATTCATTTTGTTCAACGTAGTTGAGAGTTCTGGAAATTATGTTTTTGAGGATGACAACCCTCCCCTCCCCACCAAAAAAAACCTCGGGACAAAGGTTGTAAGTTATGCCCTGGGGGCATATAAGGCTTTTATAGAAAGTTTTGTTGTAGAATCTTCAAAAGGGTTCATTTGATTGGAAATTGAAAGGGCTGGTGGCCTGTTTAATAGTAAAAAATGATTGAAGAGCAACTAACCCCCCTCTCACGCCCACCATTTCGCCAAACACAACCAATCAAGATATTGAGATAGCCATTTTTTTTAACGTAGATGAAAGTTCTGGAAATTAGGTCTTTGAGAATGGCAACCCCCTCACAGCCCTCAGGGCAAGGGTTGTAAGTTATGCCCTGGGGGCATATAAGATGTTTATAGAAAGCGTTGTCGTAGAAACTTAAAAAGGGCTCATTTGAATGGAAATTGAAAGGGCTAGTGCCCTTTTTAATTGTTGAAAGTGATTGGAAGGCTTGACATTTTTAAAGTAAAGATCGATCTGGGTACAATGCATTTTTTTTTTTTTTTTTTTTTTTTTTTTACCAGGGCGCTTCGTATAGAAGTAGTTCAACTCAAAACGAGCAGAAATTAACATGAGTAGGGCTCAAAATCATTATGCCTTCCCAAGGCCAGAACAGAATTTGCACTTTACTGAAACAAATACAAATGAATGTGAATTGTCAGTTTAATATACATGCACTGATATTTAGTAATCAAAATGTTTATATTATTTGATTTATTAAAGTTATAAAAGTAAACACATTTATATTTTTTCAATAAAGTACAGATCATGTTCTTGCCATGGGAAGTCATAGGGATTTTCAGACCTATTCATGTCAATCTGTGCTCGTTTTGAGTTTGACTCAGTTATTTATTGTAATTTCTGTTCGTTTTGGGTTTCATTTATTTATCGATGCTGATTTGTGGTAGTTTCACGCTTGGTAGATTTTTGATTTTATTTTTCGCTCATTTTTGGTTTATTGGAGTTCTTTAATTTTCTTTGAAAAACTTATTTTGTGGAAAAATTTTTTTTTTGTTAATTTTTAGAAAATAGCGAAGATAATTTGTGGTAGTTTCTGTTCGTTTTGGGTCTCATTTATTTATTGATAGTGATTTCTTTTCATTGGAATTGCTATTCGAATTTAATTCTGTTCATCTTCGGCTTAATCTAGTTCCTTATTTTTCTTTGTGATTTTATTGAAAAAAGTTTTTTGAACGTAAGTGAAAGTTATGAAAGTAAAGACCGAAGCTGAAACTTGAAAAGAATAAAAGTTATTACTTTGTGCCCTATCTATCTGTCCTACATCTATGCACCTTATCCTAAATCTGGGTCTAGCCCCCCCCCCCGGAAAAATCCACCTGGACCCCCACACCCCTCCCCCACAAACACACAGAAAATATCCCCCTTCAGAAAACACTCTCATCAGAAAATGCCTCCCGGTAAATATCCCCCCCCACAAATAGCCGCCCCCCCCCCACAGCTGGTTGGTCTCCAATCACTTTCGACTTAAAAAAAAACGGATTATAATTCCCGATTTCTGATGGAATCAGAACCCTCAGAAGTTTGTGTGACCATGAGGTTGAGATGGAGACGAGGAACATGCAGTCTTCCTTCTATACGGAAAAAATTCTGCTCATTTTGTGGTTTAATGTTACTCTTTCCGTTCGTTATAACAGCGTAGACCAAAAATATTCCCAGAAATCAAGAGGGATTGAATATCCATTAACATGTTGATGCATTTTTAAAGTCGTTCTGTACCCATCCCCCCAAGAAAATCAACAACACCCCCAAACAAAGGTCTTGGTTACGGCCCTGGGGATTATACATCAATTTATACCTCCACCCTCCCCTCGTCTCTCCCTTAGAACTAATTCTGTCTTTATCTGAAGGCTCAAAGAGAGTGGGGATGTTTTGGCATTAAAATGTACCCTTTGAGGTATATCCCTCTCTCCCTAACAGATAAATGCAGAATTAGTTCTAAGGGAGAGACGAGGGGAGGGTGGAGGTAGTAATTGATTTAGAACTCCAAGAGCTGTACCCAGAAATTGCTTTGGAGGGGGGCAATTTTATTTGGAGGGGGGAGTACAGAAAAATGAATAAAAACGAATCAAAATATTAAATTGGTGTATAATGCCTCTTGATTTCCGGAAATAGTTCTGGTCTACGCTGTTATTATTAAATTAAAGAATAGCATTAAACCCAAAAATGAGCAAAACTTATTCCGTATAGGAGGGGCATTGTCCCTTCCTCATTACCGTCTCCCCCTCATGGTTTCATAAACTTCGGAGGGAGATCATTTCATCTAAAATTGAGAGTTTCTCCTTTTTTATAAGTCCAAAGGGATTGGAGACCAACCAGCCGCGGGCGGGAGCGGGTGTATTATCTGGGGGGCATTGCGAGGGGGGATTTTCTGGGCAGGTATTTTCCAGGGGATATTTTCAGGGGAGTTAACGCCGACTCCTCCTACATTTATCCGAATAAAAAAAAATCGAGTTTATGTCTGCCCGTTTGTCTGTCCTTTATGCATTGCTACACTATACATCCGATAACCTAGAAACAAGAAGTTATTGAGTATATTTTTGCAAAAGTTTTGTGTAAAAAAGTTCTTTCACCCCCTCCCCAAGTTCCTATTGATACTTTTCGAGCTGATGAATTGAGAGACCCCTCAACACAAATGAGTGACGGTTCTTTCCGATATAGTTATTCACATTTTCAGGATATTCGAAAAACAGGTTAGCTAATTATGAGTTCTGTCATCTAACACACTTCAATATTTTTTTTTTCAATAAACTCCGAATTAGGTTTTCAAAAATACTCTTCAAATTAAAAAAATAATATTTTTATTTTTAATGTGGAAAAATTTTTACGCAAGAGGGTTCTTCGGAGGGACTACCCATATTCAAATGAATTAGATTTACATATCTTTTTCCGACTCTTTGCATATGTAATCAAAATAAATTGATTATTAACTGTTTATAAACCTAGGGTAAAGGACAAGGACTACTCTATTTATTCTGAGATTAACTCTACTGTTGAAAGCATGATGTTTAGAAAAATTGATGTTCGTGTTTACAGCGCACTATCGTGTTTTTCAATTTTTGGAATCAATTCCCCAACGCAGTGGAGTTTATTTGGAGGGGGGTTCATTGAAGTGCTTTCTTTTTATATTGCCGTGATGCGCAACAGTATCCAACATATATCCATAAAACTAATACAAACAAACCAACTGATGATATTGCGCTATGTTAAGAGGGCCGATTGAAAAAAATGGGTTTGAGGGGGGCAGTTGCCTTCCAAGATTTGGGGAAATGCCATTTCTTGTATTTTTTTTCGTAAAAACAACAACAAAAATGCCCCCCTTCAATTAAAAAAAAAATTCTGTTATTATGTGTTATTTATGTCATTATTATGTTACGAAAAAATAGTTGATTTTCATAAATTGGTAGCCTTGTATGTATAAGGGATTTTGCAAAAGCAGCATTTTACTGAAAACACAAGGCACGCAAACACAAAAAAACATGAATATTGTTTCAGGAGCCGGAAAGTCATTACTTAGCCTGAGTGAATCAAAAGACTAATCTATAAATCTTGCAATAGACTTTCGTCAGCCATGATGTCTATAATTTTTAACATACAATTTAAATTCTCTTAAACAGGGAGCAAAACAGAAAAAAATATTATTCTAGTAACCGCAAAGTCATTAAACATCATACAAAAATAACAGGCGACTCCTGCGACCATGAAAACTCATGTCCAAAAAAATTACTTTAAATTTTAATAGCTATAAAAAGATAAATTTAGAGATTTTTGTGGAATTTGTGTAGGTTCATGACAATCATCACATCCCGGCTGATATGCGGCTACTTTTGATTAATTAAACAAATAATCTTATCGCTGCCGCTAAAATTTGAAACCTGGAGGCTTCTACTGGCGAGCTTCCCTTTGACAACAAAGTGCCGCCGGAACATGACCGACAAAGAGAAAGATTTGCCGACAACCTAAACAATACTCATCGAGTTTCCAACTCGTCAAGAAATACTTAAGAGTTTAGACTCCTTGCCTCTTTCATTCTCCTAGACTCTCCAAAGCGTTTAGACTCCCATGATATAATCCTTTAACGAAATTAATCAAAAAAACTTTTTGCACAAAATAAAGTTTTTTGAAAAAAAGTAAAGAACAAAAGTAGAATCAAATAATCTACCAAGCATACAACTACCACAAATCAGTATCAATGAATAAATGAAACCAAAAACAAACAAAAATTAAAATAAGTCAAACTCAAAACGAACGGAAACTAATCTGAATAATACTCTAAATCTTTACGTTTTTGAAAAATTAGAATACAATTAGCAGTTTATTGAAAAAAATGCAAATGAATTTAGTGAAAAAATTGTGCCTTGTCAGTTTAATAATCATATGCTGATATTAATTCCTTAAACTCTTAATTAATTTTTGATTTCTTAAAGTTATAGAAGTGAAAACATTTAAAAGAATTTTTTTTCAGTAAAGTACTAATTATATTCTGGCTTTGGTATGCTTGGTAGATTATTTGATTCTATTTTTGTTCATTTTTGGTTTAATTGAGTTCTTTACTTTTTTTTTGAAAAATTTCTTTTGTGCAAATTTTTTTTTGATTAATTTCTGTTCTTTTTATATTGACATAGTCTTTTTCAGGGAGACTGAGACTCTTCTGAAGTTAACCAACCATCCCTTCCATAAAAACCTTTAATACCCCCTGGGCATAACTTACAACCCTTCCCCCTAGTATCTGGGGTTTGTTTCAACCCCAAAAGCCTTGTTATATGATATTTAGACTATTTTGAATAAAGTGGCAATCTCAAAATTTCTATTAGATGCATTTCGGGACAATATGACGTGTGTGTAGAGGGGAGAGTCTAGCTATCCTCTGATCACTTTGACTCTTAAAAAGAGCACTAGAGTGTCTGATTACCAATCCAATGAGCCCCCTTTGAAGTTTATATGACCACATTTTCTATAAAAACCCTATATGTCCCCAGGGCATAACTAACAACCCTTGCCCTGAGGGCTGAGGGGATTTATCATCCTCAAAGACATAATTCTAGACCTTTCTGATAGGCTTAACAAAATGGCTATATCAAAATTTTGATTGGAAGTGTTTGGGGAAATCATAGGCGTGGATGGTGACATTTGCCCTCTGATCACTTTCGATTAATAAATAAAGCGCTTGTCCTCTCAATTTATAATCGAATAAGCCCTTTTTGAAGCTTCTACGACAAAATTTCTATATAAACGTCATTTTCCCCAAGGGCATAACTTATAACCCTTGTCGTGAGGGCTATGGGAGGAGGGTTGTCATCTTCAAAGACATAATTTTCAGACCTTTCAACTACGTTGAAAAAAATAGCCATATCAAAATATTAATGGTAAGTGTTTGGGGAAATGATGGGAGGGGGGGGGGCGATTCTCTCTCTGATTACTTTTGACTATTAAAAAGGGCAATACCCCTCTCAATTTCCAATCGAAAGATCCCATATTGAAGTTTTTACGACAACACTTTCTATATGACATTATGTCCCCCAGGACATAGCTTACAACCTTAGCCATGAGGGCTGTGGGGGGTTATCATGCTCAAAAACAAAATTTTTGGACCCTTCAACTACGTTCAACAAATTGCTATATCAAAATATTTATTGGAAGTGTTTGGGGAAATGATGGATATGGAGGGAGGCATTCGCACTCCGATCACTTTTGACTATTAATAAGGGCAGTAGCCCTCTCAATTCCCAATTGAATGAGTCCTATTTGATGTTTCTACGACAAAGCTGGCAAATACCTAATTTCCAGAACTTTCAACTATGTTGAACAAAATGTCTATCTCAAAATTTAATTGGATGTTTTGGGGGAAATGGTGGGCGTGAGCGGGGCGCTAGTTGACCTCCAATTACTTTCGACTATTAAATAGGGCACTAACGCTTTCAATTTCCAATTGAATGAGCCCGTTTTGAAGTTTCTACGACAAAACTTTCATTTGGAAAAAAAGTGGATGTTTTTGGGGAAATGGTAGGCGTGGGAGCGGTATTAGTTTTCTTTCAATCACTTTTGACTGTTAAAAAGGGCACTAGCCCTTGAAGTTTCTATGACATCGCTCTCTATAAGAACCTGATATGCCCCCAAGGCATAACTTACAACCCTTGCCCTGAGGGGTTCGGGGAGGGGGGTTTATCATCCCCAAAGATATAATATCCAGAACTTTCAACTATGTTTAAAAATCTCAAAATTTTCATTGGATGTGTTTGGGGAAATGGTGGGCGTGAGAGGGTAGTTAGTTGCCCTCCAGTCAGTTTCGACTAGCCTATTAAAAAGGGCAATAGCACTTTCAATTTCAAATTGAATGAGCCTTTTTTGAAGCTTCTACGACAACATTTTCTTTAAAAAAAAAAAAGCCTTATATGCCCCCAGGGCATGCCTTACAACCATTGCCTTGAAGGCTGTGGGGGGCTGATTGTCATCCTAAAAATCCTAATTTTCAGAAATTTCATGTACGTGGAACAATATGTCAAAATTTTGATTAGGTATGGTTTGGGAAACAATTGGCTTGAGAGGGGAGTTAGTAGCCCTCTAATAAGTTGCTACTTTTGAAAAGTGCACTAGCCCTTTCAATTTCCAATCGAAGGAGCCCTTTTGGAAAGTCTCTACGAAAACGCTTTCTATAAAAACCTTATATGCCCCCAGGGCATAACTTACAACCCTTGTCCTGAGGGGTCTGGGGGGTTTGTCATCCTCAAAATCCTAAATTCCAGAACTTTCAACCACGTTAAAAAAAATACCTGTCTCAATATTTTAATTGGGTGTGTTTGGGGAAATGGTGGGCGTGACAGGGGGGTTAGTTGCCTTCCAATCACTTTCGACTATTAAAAAGGCAAGTAGCCCTTTCAATTTCCAAACAAATGAGCTTTTCTTGAAGTTTCTACGACAACACTTTGTATAACAACCTTATATGCCCCAAGGGTATAACTTACAGCCCTTGCTCTGAGGGGTTTGGGGTGGTTGTCATTTTCAAAGACCTAATTTCCAGAATTTTCAGCCAAGTTGAACAAAATGGCTATCTCAAAATTTTGATTGTATGTGTTTGGGGAAATGATGGGCGTGAGAGAGGGGTTAGTTGCCCTCCAATCACTTCCGATTATTAAAAAGGACACTAGTCCTTTGAATTTCCAATCGAATGAGCCCTTTTTCAAGTTTCTACGACAAAGCTTTCAATAAAAACCTTAAATGCCTCCAGGGCATAACTGATATGGTGAGATATTGAGTATTTAAGAATAGAAGTTGACCTTGTCCAGCTCAAAGATATAATTTGCGGACCTCTCAACTGCGCTGAACAAAATGGCATCTCAAAATTTTTACTGGATGTGTTTGGGGAAATGCTTGGCGTGGAAGGGGTGCTAGTTGCCTTCCAATAACTTTTGATTATTAAAAAGGGCTAATAAAATTTCCAATCGAATGAGCCCTTTTTGAAGTTTCTACGACAATGCTTTCTATAAACCTTATATAACTAAAAACTATATAAGCCTTTTAATAAATATAAACCTTATAAACCTTATATAACTTTATATGCCCCCAGGGCATAACTTGCAACCCTTGCCCGGCTGTTTGTGTGTGTGGGGGGGGGGATTGTCATCCTCAAAGACCTAATTTCAAGAACTTTCAACAACGTGAACAAAATGGCTATATCAAAATTTTTGATTGGATGAGTCTGAGGAAAAGTTGGGCGTGAGAGGGAGGTTAGTTGCCCAACAATCACTTTGAACTATCAAAAAAGGCACTAGCCCTTTTGAATTTCCAATCGAATGAGCCTTCTTTGAAGTTTCTACGACAACGCCTTCTATAAAAATCTTATATGCTCCCAGGGTATAACTTACGACCCTTGCCCTGAAGGCTGTAGGGGAGTGTCCTCCTCAAAAACATATTTTCTATATGGAAATCCACTACGCCGAACAAAATGGCTATCTCAAAATTTTAATTGGATGAAACTAGGAATAGACTTTTAAACAAAATCCCATTCATAGGAATTAAAAAAATCTTTTAAACGGAAAGAAAAAGGTGAGCAAGGTCGGCTCAAGAGTTTTTAGGAACTTAGGAAAAAGTACTACTAAACGTCCCTCTTCAAACAGTTCAGCCACTAAACTCTAGAATATTTAAAATACACATTCAAGAAAAATACTCAAAAATATTCTAAATCTACTATTTATTGTCAGAAAATAAAAATAACACAACAATTAGTTATACTATCTAAAGGTTAAAAATAAAAAAGAGTTTGTATTTTAGTTCTTGGCTTTCTGTTTGGCAAATGTTGAAGCAGAACCATTAAGAGAATGTAGTACCTTAAAAATCATTTTGCGAGCCTCAACGTCGGCTGACCGTTACAAAGACAAAGGGCTGATTAGCAAATTCTCCCAGAGAAGTAGCAATTATTGAGAGCTATTGAAAATGTATGGTTTGGAAATGGAATTCTATTGAAAAGGCAACAAATGTTTTTGTCGCTTTTGTCGGCAAGCTTTTCAATCAAAGCTGGTAGCACCACAGAGAGCTCCCAAAGCTGCCAATTTGCTCAAATGACATTTCCTTTGGGCTAATTATTATCATTTTGTTAGCTGATATGCTAGTACATTTTGAAGGATTGCCCTTTTCTGGACTTAAAAAAACATGTACTCCCTTTAATTAAAAAATAAAACTCAAACTTTCTAATGATACAATTTTCATTAAAACTGAATATCTCTGTTTCCAGCACAAAACGGAAGAAGCTAAATGGTTTTCCAAGGTTTTTGGGAAAGTAGATGTCGGCTTTTAGTTTTCTGTCGTTTATTATAACAGTTTTCTGTCGTTAAACATTTGCATATAAGGGCCTTAAACCTCTATAATATGGTTCTCTGAATGTTCCATTAAAACTGAAATTCAAGTTTCATTAAAACTGAATATCTCTGTTTCCAGCACAAAACGGAAGAAGCTAAATGGTTTTCCAAGGTTTTTGGGAAAGTAGGTTTCGGCTTTTAATTTATTTGGAACTCTTACACAAGCTCTAGAAGTAATGGCAAGACCGCCAATTCATTTCTAAATAATTTGGCCACACAAACTGAAAAAGTTTATAATGGGTGAGATAGGGTAATCCTTTAAGGTACCTTAGCACCAAAAGGTCTATGTTTTGGCCAGCTAGTCAAATTATTGTCCAGCTAGCCAGCCAGCCAGCTTGCCAAACCCTGTTTCAATAAAAATTAACGCCAGTCCAACCAATCTTTCTTGAGCCAAAAATGACCCGAAGTTTTCTTTGTAAACTTCAGCTTTGAGAATCTTCTTCCCCTGATACTAAAGATACTAGAGTGCTAGGAGAACTTGAAAAGTGACATGCAAATTAAATAATTTTTTCCATCTCAGACTCCGAAGTAAGAATCATAGATATCCTCTTTGTTCACCTGCTTATTAGATCGTCTAAAAATAGCTTAAGGGTTACCACACAACTCCATTGCATCCCTGTTGTTTAGCTGGTCTTTTCATCGCCTTTCAGAGTTTCCATTTTACTTTAGGACTTACTGTGCTGGTTTCTCTTCTAATGCATCCAATTGGTACAAAAACTGTTGGTTAAGCTTCACTTCGGACATAATCACGTGCGTTCCAACTTCTTGGTTCGGCCAGAGAATTACGACCTATCCCCATAAAAAAGAGAAGTGCAAACGAAGCATCGACGATAGACTCCTATAATCCCACAATTCAACGACGACCCCAGCATGTCCAGGAATACATAGCGAAAATATTAACAGAATTCAGATTGACAAAATTCGGGGTCGACGGTTTGAAGATATTCGGGTTTCGGATACAAGAAGAAAACGAAGAAAAGACAGATCTCGTAAGAAACCTGGAAACTAATTTATGAGTAAAACAACCTAAGACATAAAATTTGCTGGACTGGTGGTTATCAGCCATTGGTCTTCACAGATATGATATAGCGATATAAGGACACAGAGGTAAGAAGTCAGTAAGAGCAGACAAAGGGATACACTTATAGAAAATTGCAGAGAAAGAAGTGAAAAAAGAAGACGCAAAAAGAGTGTACAAGCTCACTAATAAAAGGATAGGAAAGCTGTTCAACATGTTTAGTCACGTAAGAGTTGAGGATGGAAAAGTTCTCATAAAAGCTGAAAAAGGAATGAGAAGTGATTTTTCCACTTCGAAAAAGTTTTAAATACACCAAGACCAGAGAACAGAGAAAGTATAGAAGGACAACTGGCCAGCTGTATATTTCTGAAGTGGGAAAGAAGATAAGATAGAGCTATCTTAGACACGGTCAAAGGACCCAAGAATTCCACATCAAGTGCAGCAATGGCTGCTATAAGTGCAGAGAGTGAAACGAAGAAATATACTCAGGTGCTCGTACAACCGCAGTTTTCTATGTGCCCCCTACGTCACTGAAACCCTATTGGGAAGATTTTCTCGCTGCAGATACCATGAGAGATGTGTACAAAGGCTTCGCCGATGCCTTATACACCATAGATAGTACAGGAGAAACTAAACTTGCGAGATGGTAATGATGTGATATGGTGAGATATTGAGTATTTAAGAATAGAAGTTGACCTTGTATTTATGTATTGGATCTTGTATTTGGTCATTTTTATCCTCACAAGAAAATATCTCTTGTTTTATTCAAATATTTTAGTCTTGAATCATACTTGAATGTCGTCGGAATGTCAAGATTTGGAGCCGACATTTACCTCTCCCCAGGGAAAATATCCCTCACGGAAAACACCCCCGCAGAAAATACCCCACCTCCTGGGAAATAACCCTTTGAAAAAAATTCCCCGCTTAAAATACCCCCCCCCCCTAACAAAAGTCCTGGATACCACCCCGAGGAATATATATCAATTTCTAACTCTACCCTCCCCACGTCTCTCCCTTACAACTAATTCTGTATTTATCTAAAGGCTCAATGCGAGTTGAGAGTTTTGGAATTAAAATGCCCCTTTAAGGGCATTGAGGTATCTTCCTCCCTCCCTAACCAAAAAACATTCAGAGATCCATATTGTACAGTTTTAAGGCCCTTATATGCAAATGTTTGGATTTGTAAAACAACAGTGAATTTACCTAAGGCAGTGAAATTTGTTCAGAACTTAAAAGTATTTTGTATAGGAGTTGGAATACCCCTGCCTTGTCCGCACCTCCGCCTAATGTAGAAACTCACATTATCAGATTCAGCGTATCAGAGAGCCCTATTCTAGAGGTTTCAAGCTCCTATCTACAGAAACGTGGAATTTGTGCTTTTAGTCAGAAGACAGATCATGGATGGGTGTTTTTTTTTCAGGGCTGATTGCATCGATCCAGATGACATAAAATGTTAGGGGTGGGATAATTTGAACGAAAATCGAAAGTTTTAGTGCCCTTTTTAAGAGACGAAAAAGATTGGAGGACAACTAGGCCCCACTCACGCACTTTTTATTTCCAAAATCTTCCGATCAAAATTTTGAGATGACCATTTTCTTCAATATAATTGAAAGGCACAGTAACTATGCCTTTAAAGATAAAATGACCCCAACAACCCCTGGGGGAAGGTCTTCAAATTATGAATTGGCCCATTGCTTACGCATAATATTTGTTATCGGAAAGTAAGCATACATTTCTCGAGTAGGGAGGGGGACGAATTTTCTGCTAGGAGATTTTCCACGGGGATAAATTTTCCATGGAGAAGTAAGTTTCCAGGGGTTGAACTTTTCAGGAGATATTCTTACTGGGGAAATTTTCCAGAACTCTTACACGAAATTCTATTTAGATGTCTTGCTTTTACTTTGCCGACTCAATTTTAGGCGTGGAAATGTTAAGGGGAATAGTCCAGGGTAAATTTTCATAGGGATTAAATTGTCTAGTGCAGTGCTTCCCAACCGATTTTGTGCCATTTCCTACCTCGGTATTTCTAAAATCCTGATGCCCTCTCGTGATGTTTAAACTTTGCTACCCAAAATATAACGCGTATTTACCTGAAGGAAGTTTAAAAGGAAATTAACTTGGTATCTTTTTTGAGTTGTCCTCTAGGCGTATTTTACGCAAATCAAGGCCGTATCCAGGGGGAGGGGTTACCCGGTTTAACCCCCCCCCCGAAATTTTTGACCGAGTCGTTGTGGGTGAAAGTTGTGGGTGAAAAAAATAAGTACTTCAACTTGTAAAATTGGTTTAGGAGGGATATTAGGAAAAGAACTTGTTCTGAAAAGATATAATAAATCCTTTTGAAAAGTATTGCTTGATGTTGGAGTATGCAAAAAGTCGTAAAGTTGTGGGTGAAAAGGATGAGTACTTCAAATTGTTAAATTTGTTTAAGAAAGGAAATTAAGAAAAGAACTTGTTCTGAAAAGATATAATAAAGCCTTTTGGAAAGTATTGCTTGATGTCGGGGTGTGCAAAAAGTCGTAAAGTATAGTTATAGGTGAAAAAGATGAGTTCTTCAACTTGTGAAATTGGTTAAAGAAGGATATTATGTAAAAAACTTGTTCTGAAAAGATATAAAAAAGCCTTTTGAAAATTATTGCTTGATGTTGGGGTATGCAAAAATTTGTAAAGTAAAGTTGTGGTGAAAAGGATGAGTACTTCGACTTGTAAAATTGGTTTAGGAAGGACATAAAGAAAGGGCCCAGGGGGTCTTTGGGGGCTCAGGGGCCCGGGGGGCCATTGGGGGACCGGGGAGCCTTTGGGGGCCCGGGGAGCCTTTGAGGGATCGGGGGCCTTTGGGGGCAGGGGGTTCCTTCGGGGTTGGGATAAGGGAGTCGGGGTCCTTTGGGGTTGGGGTAGGGGGGTTGTTGGGGTAGGGGACCTCACAAGACCCTTCAAATGGAACTTGTGTATTATAATGACCAAAGAGTTTCACCCTCGAATCAACTTCTAAATCATGTTCTAAAATCATCTTCTAAAATGTCTCAAACGGTTTCGCCCAAATAATCCCTAAACGTAATTTCTGTGTGTTCCTTTTGTTTTGGCATCCCTGCGTTGTCACATTTAAATTCCTAGGAAACCATTTCCCGCGTTAATCTCTTCATCTCATAGGTGTTTTTAGCTACACTATTATGGTTTTGATAGAATATTAATTAATCTCTGTGACCTAAAGATCAGAGAAACCGTATTTAAAAAAGGATTTTTCTATCTCTTTAGACTCCCGCATAATTCCAAGATAACAAGTGATGTCATTTCTAATTCCTGACACTAAAGATCAAAGAAGCCATATTTAAAAATAAACTATTAATTTATCTCTGTCACGTAAGATCTGAGAAGCCATATTTAAAAATAGAATTTCTATCTCTTTAGAATCCCGTATAATTCCTAGGAAACAAGTGATGTCATTTCTAATTCCCCTTTCGTAGATCAATAATTTCCCTCGATTATGCAAATCAATTTCTCAGAAATTCTGTCCCCTTCTTTTATGTAATCAATTTCTCGGAAAACCTCTCCGCACCGATTACGCAATCAAGTTCTCGGAAATCCACTTCCCCCTCGAGTCCTAGATCAATACATCTCTCCCCACCGTCAATGCGCATGTGCAAACTTCACCCCAGAGTCATTACACCTAGACAAACAAATAAATCGACCTTGAAAAAGGGATCATTGACCCGTTAGTGGATCGATAATCCTTGAATAAATTATGTCCTGTCAGTGTTAGTTGTGGGTGAAAAAGATGAGTACTTCAACTTGTAAAAATGGTTTAGGAAGGACATTACGTAAAGATATTGTTCTGAAAAGATATAATAAAGCCTTTTGAAAAGTATTGCTTGATGTTGGGGTGTGCAAAACGCCTTAAAGTAAAGTTGTGGGTGAAAAAGATGAGTACTTCAACTTTTAAAATTGGTTTAGGAAGGACATTACGTAAAGAAATTGTTTTGAATAGATATAAAAAAGCCTCCTGAAAAGTATTGCTTGATGTTGGAGTATGCAAAAAAGTCGTAAAGTAAAGTTGTGGGTGAAAAGGATGAGTAATTCAAGTTGTAAAATTGGTTTAGGAAAGGACATTAAGAAAAGAACTTGTTCTGAAAAGATATAATAAAGCCTTTTGAAAAGTACTGCTTGATGTTGGAGTATGCAAAAAGTCGTAAAGAAAAGTTGTGGGTGAAAAAGATGAGTACTTCAACTTGTAAAATTGGTTTAGGAAAGGATATTAAGAAAGGAACTTGTTCCGAAAAGATATAAAAAAAGCCTTTGAAAGTATCGCATGGTATTTGGGTATTAAAAACTTTTTAAAGTAAATTTGTATTGAAAAGAATGAGTTCTTCAACTTGTAATATTGGTTTACGAAGGACATTAAGAAAGGAACTTGTTCTGAAAAGATATAAAAAAAGCCTTTTGAAAAGTATTGCTTGTCTTTGAGGTATTCCAAAAGTTGTAAAGTAAAGTTGTGGTGAAAAGGATGAGTACTTCAACTTGTAAAATGGGTTTAAGAGGGGTATTAAGAAAGGAACTTGTTCTGAAAAGATATAATAAAGCCTTTTGAAATGTGGGGGGCCCGTCTCTGTCTCAAAAGTGCAAAAAAAAGTATTAAAAAATGGGGGGCAAAAAAGTTGGGGGGGTCTTTGGGGGCCCGGGGGCCCTTTGGAGGCCGGGGGTCCTTTGGGGATCGGAGGCCCTTTGGGGGCTCGGGGGCCCTTTGGGGGACCGGGGGTATTTGAGGGCCCGGGGCCTTTGGAGGCCAGGGGGTTTCTTCGGGGTTCGGGTAGGGGAGTCTGGGCCCTTTGGGTTGGGGTAGGGGGGTTGTTGGGGTAGGGGACCTCACAAGATTGTTCAAATGAAACTTGAGTATTATTACTATCACAGAGTTTGACCCTCAAATCATCTTCTAAATTGTCTTCTAAAATAGCTCAAATAATTCTGCTTAAATTATCTTCTAAAATGTGTCAAACTGTTTCACCCAAATAATCTCTAAACGTAATTTCTGCTTGTTCCTTTTGTTTTAGCATCCCTGCGCTGTCACATTTGAAATTCCTAAGAAACCATTTCCCGCGTTAATCTCTTCATCTCATAGATGTTCCTAGCTACACTATTATGGTTTCGATAGAATATCAATTTATCGCTGTGACCTAAAGATTTGAGAAGCCGTATTTAAAAAAGGATTTTTCTATCTCTTTAGACTCCCGCATAATTCCAAGATAACAAGTGATGTCATTTCTAATTCCTGACACTAAAGATCAAAGAAGCCATATTTAAAAATAGAATATTAACTTATCTCTGTCACGTAAGATCTGAGAAGCCATATTTAAAAATAGAATTTTTATCTCTTTAGAATCCCCTATAATTCCTAGGAAACAAGTGATGTCATTTCTAATTCCCCTTTCGTAGACCAATGATTCCCCTCGATTATGCAAATCAATTTCTCAGAAATTCTGTCCCCTTCTTTTATGTAATCAATTTCTCGGAAATCCTCTCCCCACCGATTACGCAATCAAGTTCTCCGAAGTCCACTTCCCCCTCGAGTCCTAGATCAATACATCTCTCCCCACCGTCAATGCGCATGTGCAAACTTCACCCCAGAGTCATTACACCTAGACAAACAAACAAATCGACCTTGAAAAAGGGATCATTGACCCGTTAGTGGATCGATAACCCTTGAATAAATTATGTCCTGTCAGCGTTAGACTAAATTGTAGATTTCACCAGTGGTGCCCGTCACGAGTCATTAGGGCCTCTCTACTGTTAATGTGACATAATTTACATAGTTTTTTTCTTCTAGAATTGTGGTTCTAGAGTATTATCAGTCGAAGGGTGTATGTCCTGCCCATGACCCACGAAAATATACCCATGCCTCAACGGTGGGGCTTGTATCCCAAGTTCAGAGTCACGGGTCTAGAGGATATTTCCTTAGCGAGGGGGTATTTTTCTTGGAGGTGGAGTCAGATTTCCTTGCATTATGTAAAACGCAATAAGAAATAACATAAGAAAAATATGTTTTTTTTTTTCAATTAAAAGTAAGGAGCTACATTAAAATATAAAACAAAAAGAAATTCTAAAGGGTGTTGCCCCCTCCTCAGCCCCTCGCTCTTTACACTGAAGTTCAAGCTTTGCCCCAATTCTTTTAGAACTAGTCCTGAAACATAAGGGTTTTTTAATTAGAACAATACAAAGCTTTTTTAGAAGTACGAGAAAACTTTGGCATGAAGAGCCTGATGTTCAGGAAAGGGTAATAACCCTTAAATACGTGATAATTTCACTCCGAATAAAGTTTTAATGTTACTCCTTACTTTCATTGAAAAAACCTATTTGCTTTAAATCTAATATATATATATATATATATATATATATATATATATATATATATATATATATATATATATATATATATATATATATATATATATATATTAAACAGTTCGTGACATCGAACTGTAAGTAAGGAGCGACCCGGCTCAATAGTAACCAAACTCTAAAAAACGGAATTTTGATACCAATAAATACATCAAAAGAATTAGACTTTAATGCTGATTTAAAATATATAAGCTTCATCAAGTTTAGTTTTACCCCTCAAAAGTTAAGCGCCTGAGAAAATTTGCCTGATTTTAAAAAAAGGAGGAGGCACCCCCTAAGAGATCCTTAATGAAAATCACACCATCAGATTCAGCGTATTAGAGAACCCTACTGTAGAGGTTTCAAGTTCCTATCTGCAAAAATGTGGAATTTTTTTTTTGCCAGAAGAAAGAACACGGATGCGTTTATTAGTTTTTTTTTTTTTTTCAGGGGTGATCGTATCGACCCAGTAGCCCTAAAATATCATGGGAGGGCTCATTCTAACGAAAATTAAAAGTTCTAGTGCTCATTTTAATTGACAAAAAAACGGAGGGTAACTAGGCCCCCTCCCACACTCATTTTTTCCCCAAGTCACCCGATCAAATTGTGAGATTGCCATTTTGTTTAACCTGGTCGAAAATATAATAGATATATCTTTTAGGATGACTTAATTCCTCAAATCCCTTAATGACTTAATCCCTCCCCCTCCCCGGGGGAGGGCTGAGAGTTATGAACTTTGCCCAATGTTTAAATATAGTATTGGTTATTGGGAAGTATACAGACGTTTTCAGGGGGGATTTTTTCGGGTAGCAGGGGGAGGGGGTCAGGGGTTATGTGGGAGGATCTTTCAATGGTGGAAGTTTTCATGGGGGAAGGGATATTGCTATGAAGGGTGCTCCGGATTTCCCAGCATTATTTAAAAAAACCATCAGAGATTAAATTTAAATAAAAACAAGTTTTTCAACTGAAAGTAAGAAGCAACATCAAAACTTAAAACGAACAGAAATTATTACGAGTATGATTGGGTTCGCTCCCTATTCAATACTTCGCTCTTTAAGCCAAAATTTTTTTAGTACTTTCATAAGAGCTATTCATTCTTGTTAACGGCCTTCGTGATTAAGGGGTCATATTTAAAGAATTGGAACAAAATTCGAAATTTAGCGTAAAGAGCAAGGTGTTGACTAGGGAATGAATCCCCTAATATACGTTTTGAAAATATACGAACATAGAAGTTCGTTACGAAGTCAATTCGTAAGTTACGTATATCCTTTACTAGTAAGAACGTTCGTAAATAAAATTAAACAACTTTCGAGAAAGCCATTTAACCAATTAAAAGTAAAATTAGTATGCAAATTTTGTTTTAATTATTTATATACTGTGAGCCAAAATCAAAACCTACATTAATTCAAAAGCGTTCAAAATTAAATAAAAAAACAAGTTTTTTTAACTGAAAGTAAGGAGCAACATTAAAACTTAAAAGGAACAGAAATTATTCCGTATATGAAAGGGGCTATCCCCGCCTCGACGCCTTGCTCTTTACGCTAAAGTTTTTTACTGTTAATAAAATATAAAGTTTTGAGACAGAGTCAAACTTTAGCCTAAAGAGCGAGGCGTTGTGGAGGGGATAGCCCCTTTCATATACGGAATAATTTCTGTTTTAAGTTTTAATGTTGCTCCTTACTTTTGGTTAAAAAACTTTTTTTAGTAAATTTTGATAAAATCGACTATAAAATATAGTACAGTGGGCCCGGCACGTGGCAGGCTTCTATATATAAATTCTTATTGTCTCTTGTCTTCTAACCACAGACAATTGTAGATAATTTGCTGTTTTTTTATACTACGGTCTTTTCAAAGAAAATTAGGTTAAAAAACTTTTTCCACAAAGCAAGTTTTTCAAAGAAAGGTGAAGAGCTCCATTAAGCCAAGAATGAGCAAAAATAAAGTCAAATAACCTGCCAAGCGTATACCTACCACAAATCACTATCAATAAATAAATGAAACTCAAAACAAACAAAAATTAAAATAAATAGCCGAGTCAAACTCAAAACAAGCAAAAATTAGCACAAGCAGGGCTGATAACCCCTATGCCTTCTTAAGACCAAAACACAATTTGCGCGTTGTCAGCCCTACTCATGTTAATTTTTGCTCGTGTTGAATTTTATTTGGACATCTTCGTTATGAGTAAAATATACAAAATTCGTCTAAAATGTCTTAACTTTTTACGCTTTAATAAATAACAAATTATTAAAGTTGCAAGTAACATATATAAGTGTTTATAGGCTATTCTAGACTGAAAATCCATGGTCATTTTTTTTCCAGTAAAGTGTAAATTATATATGTTTGGATATGTTTGGGAAAATAGTGGGTCAGGGAGGGAGTTAGTTGCCCTCCAATCACTTTTTACTATTAAAAAGTACACTGTCCCTTTCAATTTCCAATCGTATGAGCTGTTTTTGAAGTTTCTCTGACAACAAATAGCCATCTCAAACTTTCTATCAGATGCATTTCTGAAAAATATGAGGTGTGTGGGGGGAGGGGTGTATCCACCCTCCGATCACTCCGAATCTTAAAAAGGGTACTAGAACTTCTGCTTACGAATCCAAGAAGCCCTTTTCAAAGTTTATACAATCACTCTTTATATATATATACCTTATATGCCCCCAGGGCATAACTTACGAACCATGTCCTGAGGGCTCTGGCGAGGTTGTCATGCTCAAAGACATAATTTTGGACCTTTCAATTACATTGAACGAAATGTAAATATAATAATTTGGATTGGACGGGTTTGGGAAAATGGTGGATGTGGGAGGGGGTTAGTTGCCCTCTAATCACTTTCGACTATGAAAAAGGGCACTAGCCCTTTCAGTTTCCAATCGAATAAGCTCTTTTCGAAGTTTCTAAGACAAAAATCCTCAAACTGAATATCAGATGCATTTCGGGAGAATATGAGGTGTGTGTGGTGGGGCTTATCCACCCTCCGATCACTCTAAATCTTAAAAAGGGAACTAGAACTTCTGGTTACCAATCCAATGAGCACCCTCCGAAGTTTATACAATCACCCTTTATATATATACCCTATATGCCTCCAGGGCATAACTTACCTTGTCCTGAGGGCTGTGGGGGGGGGGCGGGGCACGGGGTCGTCCTCAAAGACATAATTTCCGGTCGTTTGAATTACGTTGAACAAAATGACGGTCTAAAAGTTTTTATTGAATGTGTTTGGGAAAATGGTGGGTCAGGGAGGGGGTTAGTTGCCCTCCAATCAATTTCGACTATTAATAAGGGCACTAGCCCTTTCAATTTCCAGTCGAACGAGCTGTTTTTGAAGTTTCTACGACAACCAATGGCCATCTCAAAATTCCTATCAGATGCATTTCGGGAAAATACGAGGTTTCTGTGTGTGTGGGGGGGGGGGGGTGTATACACCCTCTGATCACTCTGGAAAAGGGTACCAGAACTTCTGATTATGAATCCAACAAGCCCCCTCTAAAGCTTATACAACCATCCTTTCTATATATACCGTATATTCCCCCAGGGCATAACTTACAGCTCTCGCCCTGAGGGCTTTGGGGGGTTGTCATCTTCAAAGACATAACTTCCGGACCTTTCAATTACTTTGAACAAAATGGCTATCTCAGAATTTTGATCGGATGTGTTTGAGAAAATGGTGGGCGTGGGAGGTGGTTTAGTTGCCCTCCAATCATTTTAAACTATTATAAAGAGCACTAGCCCTTTCAATTTATAATTGAATGAGCTCTTTTCGAAGTTTTTACGACAACAAATGGAAATCTCAAAATTTCTATGAGATTCATTTTGGGAAAAAATAAGGTGTTTGGGGGAGGGGTATCCAGCCTCAGATTACTCTGAATCTTAAAAAGGGCACTAGAGCATCTAATTTCCAATCAATCCTTTTTATATATACCTTATATGCCCCCAGGCCATAAATTGTAGCGCTTACCCTGAAGGCTGCGGGGAGGGGGGGGGGCGGGTTGTCATCCTCAAAGACATATTTTCCCAAAATTTTTAATTACGTTGAACAAAATGGCTATCTTAAAATTTTGATTGTATGTATTCGGGGAAATGGTGGGCGTGAGAGGGGGGTTAGAAGCCCTCGAATCACTTTTGACTGTTAAAAAGGCACTAGTCCTTTCAATTTCCAATCAAATAACCCCATTTTCGAAGTTTCTACGACAACATATGGCCATCTCAAAATTGTGTGTGTGTCTGGAGGGGGGGGGGGTATTCACCCTCCGATTACTCTGAATCTCAAAAAGAGCACTAAAACTTCTGATTAGCAATCCAATGAGCCCCCTCCAAAGTTTATACGATCACCCCTTTCAATATAAACCTTAAATGCCCCCAGGGCATAACTTACAATCCTTGCCCAGAGGGCTTTGGGGGTGGGGATGTCATCTTCAAATACATAATTTCCAGACCTTTCAACTACGTTGAACAAAATGGCAATCTCAAAATTTTAATTGAATGTGGTTGGGGAGATGGTTGGCGTGGGAGGAGGGTTAGTTACCCTCCAATCACTTTTGACTATTAAAAAGGACACTAGCCGTTTCAATTTCCAATCAAATAAGCCCTTTTTAAAGTTTCTACGACAAGTCCTTCGATACTAAATGTCTCGACCTAAGACCAAAAAATAAATAATACATTGTGCCCACATCGCTCTCTACTTAGGCAGCGTTATCGCGCTTCCTTTGATATTTTATTAAATGAAAAAAAAAACAATTTTTTTTAACTGAAAGTAAGGAACGAAGTTAAAACTTAAAACGAACAAAAATTATTCCGTATATGAAAGGGGCTGTCCACTCCTCAACGCCTCGTTCTTTACGCTAAAGTTTTTTATTGTTTAAAAAAAATAAGAGTTGTGAGAAAGTCAAACTTTAGCGTAAAGAGCGAGGCGTTGATGAGGGGACAGCCCCTTTCATATACGGAATAATTTCTGTTCGTTTTAAGTTTTAACGTCGTTCCTTACTTTCAGTTAAAAAAACTTGTTTTTTTTTATTTAATTTTTGAACGTTTTTGAATTAATGCAGGTTTTGATTTTGGCTCGCCGTACATGAATAATTAAAACAAAATTTGCATATTAATTTTACTTTTATTTGGTTAAATGGCTTTCTCGAAACTTGTTTAATTTTATTTACGAACGTTTTTATTAGTAATAATTATACATAACTTACGAATTAACTTACGTAACGATCTTCTATATTCATATATTTTTAATACGTATTAGGAGGCTCGCCCCCTAGTCAATACCTCGCTCTTTAAGCTAAACTTCAAATTTTGTTCCAATTCTTTAAAAATGACCCCTTTATCACAAAGGCCGTTATTTAGAATAAAAAGCTCTTATGAAATTACTAAAAAATCTGTGGCTTAAAGAGCGAGGTATTGACTAGAGGGTGAACCCAATCATAAACGTAATATTTTCTGCTCGTTTTAATTTTTGATGTTACTCCTTATTTTCAAATGGAAAACTTGTTGTTTTTTTTATTTAATTTCTTATCTTTTTTTTTAATACTGCTGGGAAATCCGGCGCCCCCTTCATAGCAATGTCCCGTCCCCCGTGAAAACTTCCTTCATGGAAAGATCTTCCGGAATAACCTACGACCCAACCACCCCCCTACTACCAGAAGAAATCCCCCCTGAAAACGTCTGAATACTTCCTAATAACCAATACGATATTTTAACATTGGGTAAAGTTCATAACTTTCAGCCCTCCCCCCGGGGACTTCGGAGGATAAGGTCATCCTAAAGAACATACTTATCATATTTTCAACCATGCTGAACAAACTTGTTATCTCAAAATTTTGATCAGTTAACTTTGGGGAAAAATGAGCGTGGGAGGGGGCCTAGTTGCCCTCCATTTTTTTGGTCACTTAAAAAGGGCACTAGAACTTTAATTTCCGTTCCAATGAGTCCTCCCACAATATTTCTAGGACCACTGGGTCGATACGATCACCCCTGGAAAAAAAAAACAAAAAAACAAATAAACACGCATCCGTGATCTTTCTTCTGGCCAAAAAAAATGCAAAATTCTACATTTTTGTAGATAGGAGCTTGAAACCTCTACAGTAGGGTTCTCTGATACGCTGAATATGTTGGTTTTATTTTCATTAAGATTCTATAATTTTTAGGGGGTCTTTCCCCCTTTTTTCAAAAATCGGCCAAATTTTCTCAGGCGCGTAACTTTTGATGGGTAGGACTAAATGACTTGATGAAAGTTATATATTTGAATTCAGCATTAAAATTTGATTCTTTTGATGTATCTATTGGTATCAAAAACCTGTTTTCTAGAGTTTCGGTTACCATTGAGCCGGGTCGCTCCTTACTTAAAGTTCGTTACCACGAACTGTTTGATTATTAAAGCAAGTCCGATTTCTAACAACAATTTGTACTAAGCGTCAAACTTTTGTTTTCATTTTTTAAGGTTTTTGAATTTTTGTAATCCCTTGTTAGAATGTATATGAATATTTTTACAATTACCCGTTTTTTGCTCTTACCGCAATTTAATGTATTTTCATATCTGTTAAAAGATATTTGATTATTGAAGCTAGTCCGATTTCTAACAACGATATGTATTAAGCTTCAAACTTTTAGTTTTCTTTTTTAAGGTTTTTAAATTTTGTGTAATCTCTTGTCAAAATATTACTAAATATTAATACAAATGATGATTCGATATTTTGAAAGGATCAAGTTTTTTACTATTTACGCAATTTATTGTCTTTTCAATGGGGTCTTTTCAAAGATATTTGTTTACTGCAGCTAGTCCGATTTTTAACAACGATTTGTACTAAGCTTGAAACTTTTAGTTTTCATTTTTTAAGGGTTTTAAAATGTTGTAATCCCTTGTCAAAATTGAGAATCATCATTCATAATTATTGCAAATATCTAAAGGGTTGGAGAGTAACTTTTTTGGCTTATGATAGTTATGGTTTGTTATTAGCATAAAAAATAAAGTTTTCGTCGCTGGATGTTTTTTTTTTTCAGAAGGCACTACAGGTTCTAAACCGTCAAAATGGACTGTCTCTCCTTAGAATCCACTGGATAGTAATTTGGTTTATTTCATTTTCGCAAAGTGCTACCAACACCTTTAAGTACAAAAGCCACCCCTTGCTGCATGAAAATTAAGTTTTTAAACTATGTTTTGTAATTGGTTCAAATTCACGGCAGCTTTTCACATTTAATCAAGACCACAGAGCACAGGAGTATGCCTGTAAAGCATCCAGTTTTAACGAGATTGTTTTTTTCCCCGCTTTGGCTGTAATTTTTTTTCATACAAATATAGTAATGAAAAAAGATAATGCCTGTCCGGCAAAGTGCCCTTTCATGTGCCCCTTTGCAACTGGGAACAGCTTTTCGAAACAGTATTTCAGCATCTCAGGATTATGAGCAAGACAATGGCAACCATTGCAACTTGAAGACTCAGCTTATGTTTGCTTTATCAACCATATAAATAGAGGATTGGGCTACTTCACGGCACTCTTTAAACCTTTCTGACCTTATAACACAAAAAATTTAGTTTTTGAATGTCCACTTTTGCAATTTCTATTCGTATTTTAATATTTTTTTTTATTGCCAATATGAACCTCTTTGTTACTAATATTCTTTGTTGTGAAGATTCCTTTAGTGGTTTAGTATCTAAATGGTCGGAAACTCCTTCGTTTTTGGCTGATTATAGTTATCTTTTATTATCAGCATAAAAATAATAAAAGTTTTCGTTCCTGGAAGTTTTGGTAAAAAGGTGGTACAGGTTCTAAGCCATTAAAATGAATGGCACTCCAGATACAAATGTTAGCATATATAGTTTCCACTTATTAGGTTCGAAAGAGCTAGAACGAGAAGAAGCCTGCACCAGAAATATCTTTTTTTGGGGTCACCTAGCTTCATAAGCATTCTTTTTAAGAGTTTTCTTCCACAAGAAAAAAAAACATTACTTTGTCTTTCACTTTATAATTTTATTTCAGAAATCTCAAGTCTGCCGTTACCCGTTGCCTCTAGTCCTCACTCACATCTGACTACAGAGCCGCTTCCTGACACCTCGGCCGTGGATAACAAGCTGTTACCACCGACTTTTTGCCACAACTCCGATACAGACGTTGTTGAAGTGCAGCGCTCTGATCAGTTTGTAGGAGGATCGAAGCATAATACAAAACCAAGGGGAAGCAGACGCAAACGACACAGCCAGGTGGCAGTACTACCTCCTCGTGTGAGAGGCATTGCGTCCTTCTCTGACTTTGGTTTTGCAGTAATATTCAAAGAAAAAACAAAAACAAACAACTATTGTCGGGAGAAATAAAGTTTTTTTCTCAGTGAAAGATGGAAGCCCATGAACCAAGCTGAACTTCCGACTTCAATACAAAGGCGAAAGGAGAGAGAAGTTACTCGTCGACTTTGTATTGAGCTTCATTCCCAATATCCCTGGCTTACGTCGAGCCGTCACAAAGAGCATGAGAGACTTTGGTGCAGCCTTTGAGTCACGATAAGGACCTCCGATAGCACCGGAGGATGGTTTGCTGTTTCTGGGGTTGGCGGGGGGGGGGGCAAAAATGGGTTGGCTTGTCTTAAAGCCCCTGAAGGACCACTCAAAAATGATAGGAAAAGATGGTGCACTTACACGCCATGCCGAGTAACAGTTTCACATTCATTGTCAAGATAGAGTTGAAGCGCTATTAGCTTCGTTCAAGGAAGGCAATCAATAGGTCAGGAATGCTTTGGACTGTGAAAAACTAAAACAAATACACCAAAATCGTTAACTCATCTCAAGCATTGTGAAAATACTTAAAATTTGTGGGGCGCAGAATATCCCCCTTCGTGACCACTGGGACGATAGTAAACTTGATAGCCAGGGTCCTAATGCTGTTGCAGCAGAAAATGATGGAAATTTTCGTCATCTACTTCGGTATCGTGTTTATGAGAGTGATTTGCGGTATCAATGACCTCTGAATACTGTACCCGGAAATGAAAAATATACTAGTAAGCATATCCAAAATGAACTAATTGGGACGATTGGAGAACTTTTAAAGTCTGAAGTAGTCAGAAAAGTTAACACAGCAAGAGTTTTGTTTCTCCTTGCTGACGAATCCACTGAAATAGACAAGTAACTCATGACAGCTGTGTGTCTTTATGTGTATAAATCATAAGAGGATCATATAATTTGAGGAGATCCTGTTGCCATAGTAGACGCCATTCAAAACTTATCGGGGCTCTCTGAAGATAAAAAGGCCCAAATTATGAAGACAGGGTTGACGGCAAAAGCCTTGGCAAGCCAATTTTATATGACGTTCCCAAATCCGGCTTGGACATGATAAAGTGCGTCTGCCAAGTTTATGACAAAGCCGCCATCATGTCAAGCAAATGGTGCTGCTGGTGTAACAAAGCATCAAAATTAACCAGTTGCTTATTTTCATTGTGGGAGCCATGTCACCAAACTTTCCTACTTGAAGATAGTTTCAGTACCAATTCTATGGAACGCGCAAGATGTCTTACGAAAAACAATCTCTCATTTCAGCTAGAGTGCCAAACAAACACGGCTTCTGAAAAAACGTCTAATGTCAGCTTGAGCTGAGGCTCTCAATAGTCTTTGTACCACAAGATTTGTAGACAGGCATGGAACAATTAGTCGTGTTTTGGATCCCTTCTCGTCGCTTATTTCTGCTCTGCAGGAGATGGAAGGTTGGCAGGACTGAGAGGCTAGCAGGAAAGCATATGTACTATGTTCTTGCATTGTTGATCGGACTGGTCTGCTTGAACTCGTTTTTGGCGGTTATGAAACTATTGGCAGAGTCACATAAACAAAAGGACGTTGATCATGTCAGAGCTTTTGGATTTATAAGAAGTGTAAAAGCAACATTAGAAAAAATGTGAGCCCATGTAGAAACCGAGTTCCGGTCTCTCTATACGGAAGTTGAAAATATGGCAGAAAAATTGATTTTGCCATGGACATTGTCCAACCATGCTTAGCCTCGCACTCTGTCTACTGAACAATAATTCCAAATATGGATCCAGTGGGCTATCATAGGATAACATCATTCATACGAGCCCTGGATGCCATTCTACTTGACTTCACGGAAAGATTTGGCTTCCATTTTGCTAATGCCGCAAAACTGTCTTCATCAATCACAGCAGTTTTTCATGGCAAGAATTGGAACGATCACAAAGAAGGCTACGAGAAATACAAGGATCTTATCAGTGGTACACAGACAGACTTGAAAATGTACTTCCAGATCTGGGAGACCCACTGGTCAAATATTGCAAAGGAAAAGCCAAATACGACCATTTTGGCTCTCAACAGCTGTCAGGAGCAGATTTTCCCAACATCTGTGTTTTGATCATAATCCTTGCAACGCTTTTAGTTTGATATGCGAGGCAGAAAGAAAGTTCTTCAAGGTTGACAGGGCGTGTTCTGCGTGAGAAGAACAATGTCGGAGGAAAGGTTGGAGTCACTGTTGTTTATTCAAACATATAGGAAGGAACTGCTGAAAACAGGAAACATTATTTGTTTGTTTACCATCAGAAAAGCTCGGGGACTTTATCTGATATTGTAGTATTGCCTTCTTTTTCTTTTGTTTAGCTTTCTTTTCAGAGGCATCGCTATAGCGTTACCTATAGTAAAGGCCATATGGGTCCAATGTCTTATTAATCATTTTTCTTCCCAGAGGCACTTCGTTAGGAAGGGTCGTCGTATAAACTTCGGAGGGGGGCTCATTCGATTGGAAATCAAGAGTTCTAGTGCCCTATTTAAGGGTCAAAAGAGATTGGAAGGCAACTAACGCCCCTTCCAAGCCCACCATTTCCCAAAACACATCCAATCAAAATTTCGAGATAGCCATTTTGTTCTACGTAGTTGACTTCCACACAGAAATTATGTTTTTGAGAAGGACACTCCCCCAAAAGCACTCAGGGCAAGGGTTGTAAGTTATACCCTGGAGGCATATAAGCTTTTTATAGAAAGCTCTGTCATAGAAACTTCAAAAAGAGCTAATTCGATTGGAAATTCAAGGGGTTAGTGCCCTTTTTAATAGTCCAAAGTGATTGGAGGGCACCTCTCACGCCGACCTTTTCCCCAAACACATCCAATCAAAATTGTGAGATATCCATTTTGGTCATAGTAGTTGAAAGTTTTGGAAATTAGGTCTTTGAGGATGAACCCCCCCCCCCACAGCCCTTAGGGCAAGGGTTTGAAGTTGTGCCCTGGGGGCATATAAAGTTTTTATAGAAAGCGTTGTCGTAGAAACTTTAAAAAGGGCTCATTCTAATCGAAATTTAAATGGCTAGTGCCCTTTTTAAATGTCGAAAGTGATTGGAAGGCAACTAACACCCCTTCCATGTCCACCATTTCCACAAACAGATCCAATCAAAATTTTGAGATAGCCATTTTTTTAACGTATTTGAATGCTCTGGAAATTATATATTCGAGTAGGACACTCCCCTCACAATCTTCAGGGCAAGGGTTGTAAGTTATGCCTTGGGGGAATATATGGTTCTTATGGAAGGAATGCTCGTATAAATTTCAGAGAGTGTTCATCTCATTGTAAATAGAAAGTTTTAGTTCACATTTTAAGCGTCAAAAGATATCAGAGGGTAACTAGCTCCCTTCCACGCCCTTTTTTCCCAAATGCATTCGAAAAAAAAGTTTTGAGATATCCATTTTATTAGAAGTAGTTCAAAGATCATATAACAAAACTTTGGTATCCACACAAACTCCCAGGGCCCGGGGGCAGGTGTTGTAAGTTATGCCCAGGGGGCATGTATGGTTCTTATGGAAGGGATAATCGTATAAACTTCAAAGAGGGCTCATTTGATTGGAAATTGAAAGTTCTAGTTTACTTTTTAAGAGTCAAAAGAGATTGGAGGGCACCTAGTCCGCCCCTCGCCTTTTATGCCCTTTTTTCCCCAAACCCACTCGATAAGAACTTTGAGATAGCTTTTTTTTAATTTCAAAGACCATAACGAAAACTCCGGGATTAACAGAGCCCCCCACCCCAGGGCCCGAGGGCAGGCGTTGTAAGTTATGCCCTGGGGGAATATATCGTTCTTATGGAAAGGATGCTCGTAAGCACTTCAGAGAGGGCTCATTTGATTGGAAATTAAAGTCCTAGTTCGGTTTTTGAGATTCAAAAGAGATTGGAGGGCAACTAGCCCCCCCCCCCACACCCCTTTTTCTACAAATGCATCCGATAAAGATTTTGAGATAGCCATTATGTTAAGAATTGTTCAAAAGTTAGATAACAAAACTCAGGTGTTGACACAACCCCACAGGGCCCGGAGCAGGCGTTGTAAGTTATGCATTGGTGTATGTATGGTTCTTAGGAAAGGGATGATTGTATAAACTTCAGAGAGGGCTCATTTGATTGGAAATTGAAAGTTCGAGCTCACTTTTTTATAGTCAAAAGAGATAGAAGGGCCTGAGATAGCCAGCTTTTTGAAAATTGTTCAAAAATTAGATAACAAAAACTCCGGTTTCCACACAACCCCCAGGGCCCGGGGGGTAGGCGCTGTAAGTGCTGTCCTGGGGGCGTATATGGTTCTTATAAAAAGGATGTTCGTATTAACTTCGGAGAGAGCTCATTTGATTGGAAATTGAAAGTTCTAGCTCACTTTTAAGAAGTCAAAATATATCCGAGGGCAACTAGCCCCCCCCCCGAACACCCTTTTCTCCCCAAGCCCATCCGATATAATTTTTAAAAGAGCCATTTCATTAAAAATAGTTCAAAGGTCAGATAAGAAAATCTCCTATGTCGACGCAACCCCCTAAGGCCCGGAAGCAGGCGTTGTAAGTAATGCTCTGGGGGCATATATAGTTCTAATGGAAGGGATGCTCGTATATACTTCGGAGAGGGCTCATTTGATTGTAAATTGAGAGTTCTTGTTCACCTTTTAAGAGTCAAAAGAGATCGAAGGGCAATTAGCCCCCCCCCCCCTTGACGCCCTAAATGCATCAGATAAAATTTTGAGATAGAAGTTTTGTTAAAAAT
Organism: Artemia sp. Qi Xiang Cuo; assembly: GCF_049724085.1. Lineage (NCBI taxonomy): Eukaryota > Metazoa > Arthropoda > Branchiopoda > Anostraca > Artemiidae > Artemia > Artemia sp. Qi Xiang Cuo. Next base: position 9,959,982 of record NC_142810.1, on the reverse strand, counting down.
TGTTCAAAATTCAGATAACAAAAACTCCAGTGTCGACACAGCCCCCCAGGGTCCGGCGGTAAGTGTTGTAAGTTTTGCCCTGGGGGCATATATGGTTGCTATGACAGGGATGCTCGCATAAACTTCTTAGAGGGCTCATTTGATTGGAAATTGAAAGTGCTAATTCACTTTTTAAGAGACAAAAGTGATCGTTGGGCAGCTAGCCTCCCCCCACACTCCTTTTATTTTTCCCAGGGGCACTTTATATAGAAGGGGTCGTCTTATAAACTACAAAGGGGGCTCATTCGACTGGAAATCGAGAGCTTTAGTGCCCTTTTTAAGAGTCACAAGTGATCAGCGGGCAACTAGCTTCACCCCCTTAAGACTTTTTCCCCCGAATGCATGTGATGAAAGATTTGAGGTGGCTATTTTGATAAAAATAGTTCAGAGATCATATAATAAAAACTCCTTTGCGTGTGGCCATTTCGTTAAAAATAGTCCAAAGGTCAGATAAGAAAAACTCCTGTGTCAACGCAACCCCCCAGGGCCCGGGGCAGGCGTTGTAAGCATTGCTCTAGGTGCATATATTGTTCTTATGGAAGGTATGCTCGTATAAACTTTGGAGTTGAAAGTTTTAGTTAAGTTTTTAAGAGTCAAAAGAGATCAGAGGGCTACTATCCCCCCCACACCCCTTTTCTCCCAAATTCATCCGATAAAAATTTTAAGATAGCAATTTTTCAAAAAAAAGTTGAAAGTTCAGATAGAAAAGACTCCGGTGTCGATACAACCACAAAGGGCCCGGGGACAGGCATTGCAAGTTATGTCCTGGGGCTAAATGTGGTTCCAATGGCAGGGATGCTCGTATAAGCTTCAGGGAGGGCTGATTTGAATTGAAATTGAAAGTTCTAGTTCGATTTTTGAGAGTCAAAAGAGATTGGAGGACCTTAGCCCCCCACACCCTTTTTTCCTCAAACCCATCCGATACAAATTTTGAGAAAGCCATTTTTTTTAGTTCAAAGGTCAGATGACAAAAGCTCTGGTGTCGACACAGCCCTCCTGGGTCCGGGGAGCAGGCATAGTAAGCTCTGTTCTGGGGCCGTAAGTAGAGAGGGGTCAGAAGGCCCCATTGCTCACCCCTGCTGCCACCTACAACTTTTTTTAACACCATATATTGGCACGAGAACCACGTGGTTTATGGTTTTCTCAGTGAGAATGAAAAAACAGGAATTTTGTCACTTGGAAAAACAGGAATTTTGTCACATTTATGGTTGTTTTCATGGATGGTTATGGATGGTTTATGGTTTTCTCACTGAGAATTTGAAAAAACAGGAACTTTGTCACATTTATGTCTGTTTTTATGGTTTTTGTCAATGAGAATATGAAAAACAGGAACTTTCTCACATTTTTGTATGTTTTTATGGTTTTTGTCAGTGAGAATTTGAAAAAAACAGGAGCTTTCTCACTGAGAAAACCATAAACCACGTGGTGTAGTCACGAGTCAGAACACCTGTGCTGTCGACCTCAATTCACCTATCGTGAATCATTAATTCCCCTTAGAAACAACAAATTAATTTCCCCTTTCTTGACAGATCAATCAATCAATGACATCATCTGTCAGACTTTAAAAATTTTCGCCTAGAAACATTTCTCCAGGAATAGATCCAAATCATTAATTTCTTTGACTCGGGAACAGTTCTACTGGTCGAACTCCAAAGGATATTAATAACCAAAGGCCATGGAAACAATTAGGCAAGAAACATCTTAGCGATGAATTGTTTTAGCGCGCGAAAAGGTTTCATATTAATTTGAAATGCGTTAGCGCAGAGATGCCAATAACAAAGGAACACGCTGAATTTACGTTTAGGGATTATTTGGACGAAACCGTTTTAGACAGGTTATGGAACTATTTCGGCGAAACAGATAGAGACATTTTAAAAGAAGATTTTTGAAGAGATTTTAGAAGAGAATTTGAGTGTGGTCGTTATAATACACAAGTTTCATTTGAACAGTATTATGAGGTCCTCTAACCCAACCCCAAAGGGTTCCAATCCTCCTACCCCAACCCCGAAGGAAGCCCCCGGTCCTCAAAGTCCCCCAAACTCCCAAAGGCCCTCCACCGGTCCCCCAAAGGCCCACCCAGACCCCCAAAGGCCATCCCCAGGCCCCAAATGTCCCCCAGGCTCCCAACTGTCCCCTGGACACTCAAAGGGCCCCCAAGCTCCCAAAGGGCCTCCGGCCCCCCAAAGGCCCACCCAGACCCCCAACTGCCATCCCCGGGCCCCCCCCAGGCACATCGAGCTCCCACAGGACCAACGGGGTCCCAAAGGCCCTCCCCCGGTCCCCAACTGGCCCCCATGCACCCCCAGCCGCGCCCGGCGCCCCCAAGGCCCACCCAGACCCCCAAATGCCAACCCCGGACCCCAAAGCCCATCCCCCGGTCCCCCAAGGTCCCCCGGGCTCCCAAAGGACCACCGACCCTCACGGGACCCACAGACCCTCAAAGGCTCTCCCCGAGCACCCGTCTTTCGTTGATGTGTGTTGTCTGAAACCTATGATTTGGTATGTGTAGTTTGCTACTTAAGTCTTTTCTTAGCTAAGGTTTCCTAGTATTTCCTAGGTGAATGTTGTCGTAAACCAATAGTTTGGTATTAGTAGTTTTATATTTCAGGCTTTTATGAGCTAGGTTTCTTAGCCTTTCGTTGATGTGTGTTGAGTGAAACTTATGATTTGGGATATGTAGTTTGTTATTTTTGACTTTTCTGAGTTGGATTTCTTAGTCTTTCATAGGTGAGTGGTGTCTGAAACCTATGATTTGGGATGTGTAGTTTGCTATTTTCGACTTTTCTGAGCTGGATTTCTTAGCCTTTCATAGGTATGCGTTGTCAGAAAATTATGATTTGGGATGTATAGTTTGCTATTTCAGGCTTTTCTGAGCTAAGGTTTTCTAGTATTTCGTAGGTGAATGTTGTCTGAAACCAATAGTTTGGGATGAATAGTTTGCTATTTTTGACTTTTCTGAGCTAGGTTTCTTAGTCTTTCGTTCGTGAGTGTTGACTGAAACCGATGATTTGGGATATGTAGTTTGCTATTTTTGACTTTTCTGAGCTGGATTTCTTAGTCTTTCATAGGAGTGTGTTCTATGAAACCTATTATTTGGGATGGGTGGATTGCTACTTTTGACATTTCTGAGCTGGATTTCTTAGCCTTTCATAGGTGTTTGTTGTCTGAAACCTATAGTTTGTGATGACTAGTTTGCTATTTTTGACTTTTCTGAGCTAGGTTTCTTAGCCTTTCATATGTGAGTGTTGTCTGAAACCTATGATTTGGGATTTGTAATTTGCTATTTCCGACTTTTCATCACCTGATTTCTTAGTCTTTCGTATGTGTGTGTTGTCTGAAACCTATGATTTGGGGTGTGTGTTTTTCTCTTCTTTTGACTTTTCTGAGCTGGATTTCTTAGCCTTTCGTAGGTGTGTGTTGACTGAAACCTATGATTTGGGATGGTTAATTTGCTATTTTTGACTTTTCTGAGCTAGATTTCTTAGCCTATCATATGTGTGTCCTTTCAGAAAATTATGATTTGGGAGGTGTAGTTTGCTTTTTGGACTTTTCAGAGCTAGGATTCTTAGTCACTCATAGGTGGTTGTTGTCTGAAACTTCGAGTTTGGGATGAGTAGTTGGCTATTTCAGACTTTTCTGAGCTAAGGTTTCTTAGTATTTCGTAGGTGAATGCTGTCTGAAACTTATGATTTGGGATATGTAAATTACTATTTCGGGCTTTTCTGAGTTGGATTTCTTAGTCTTTCATAGGTGTGTAGTGTCTGAAACCTATGATTTGGGATGTGTAGTTTGCTATTTTCGACTTTTCTGAGCTAGGTTTCTTAGCCTTTCATAGGTATGTGTTGTCAGAACATTATGATTTGGGATGTGTAGTTTGCTATTTCAGGATTTTCTGAGATAAGGTTTTATAGAATTTAATAGTTGAATGTTGTCTGAAACCAATAGTTTGGGATGAGTAGTTTGCTATTTCCGACTTTTCATAACCGGATTTCTTAGTCTTTCGTAGGTGTGTGGTGTCTGAAACCTATGATTTGGGATGTGTGGGTTGCTATTTCAGGCTTTTCTGAGTTGGATTTTTTAGTCTTTCATAGGTGTGTAGTGTCTGAAACCTATGATTTGGGGTGGATGGATTGCTACTTTTGACTTTTCTGAGCTGGATTTCTTAGCCTTTCATAGGTGTTTGTTGTCTGAAACATATAGTTTGGGATGACTAGTGTGCTATTTTTGACTTTTCTGAGCTAGGTTTCTTAGCCGTTCATAGGTGAGTGTTGTCTGAAACCTATGATTTGGGATATGTAATTTGCTATTTCTGAATTTTCATAACCGGATTTCTTAGTCTTTCGTAGGTGTGTTTTGTCTGAAAACTATTATTTGGGGTTGGGAGGTTTTTTTTTTTTTGTCTTTTCTGAGCAGGATTTCATAGCCATTCTTTGGTGGGTGTTGACTGAAACCTATGATTTGGGTTGGTTAATTTGCTATTTTTGACCTTTCTAAGCTAGATTTCTTAGCCTTTCATAGGTGTGTCCTTTCAGAAAATTATGATTTGGGAAGCACACAAAAACTTACACATGCACACGAAAACTTACATGCACACAAAAACTTAAATGCACACAAAAACTTACACACACACACACACACACACAAAAATTACACACACACATACACGAAAACTCACACACACACGCCAAAACTAACACACACACAAAAACTTACACACACACACACACACACAAAAACTAACACATGAACACAAAAAAACTCACACACACACGCACAAAAAATAAAACACACACACACTCACAAAACTTACAAATACACACACGAAAACTAACACACACACGCAAAAACTAACACACACACAAAAACTTACACATGCACACGAAAACTTACACACACACACACACGAAAACTTACACACACACACAAAAACTAACACACACACACACAAACAAACATACACACACACACACACACACACAAAAACTTACACAATCACACTAAAAATTAAATGCACACAAAAAATTAAATTCACACAAAAAATCACAAACAAAAACACAAAAAAATATTTAACACAAAAAAACACGAGAAAACTCTAACACACACACGAAAAATATTACACACACACAATAAATTACACACACACACACACACACATACACAAACAAATACACATGAACAAAAAAAAAACTAACAAACACACACTAAAAAAATTAAAAAAAAAAATAAAATAAAACAAACACAAAAAAACAAAAAAAAAATAATACAAAATAAAACAAAAACTAAAACACACACACCCAAAAAAAATTACACACACACACTCACAAAACTTAAACACAAACACACCAAAACTAACACACACACGACAAAAATTACACACACACAAAAACTTACACAAACACAAAAAAAAAAACACACACAAACACACACACAAACAAAAAAACACAAAAACACAAAAAACTAACACACACAAAAACTTACACACACACACATACACACACACACACACACACACACAAAACACAAACACACAAAAAACTTATATACACATTCAATATCTTAGACACACAAAAACTTACACACACACACAAAAAAACTTACACACACGCACAAAAACTTACACACACACACACAAAAACTTACACACACACACACAAAAACAAACACACACACGCCAAAACTGACACACACACACACAAAAACTAACACACACACACACACACAAAAACTTACACATGCACACGAAAACTTACATGCACACAAAAACTTACACACACAAACACTAAAATTTACACACACACGTCAAAACTTACACACACAAGAGCTTAGACACACAAAAACTTACACACACACACACACAAAAACTTACACACACACGCAAAAACTTACACACACACACACAAAAACAAAAAAAAACAAAAACAAAAAAAAAAAAACACACACACACAAAAACATACACCCACACGCAAAAACTTACACACACACAAAAACTTACACACAAACACACACACATAAAAAAACAAACACACACAAACACACACTAAAACTAACTCAAACACACAAAAACTTACACACACACACACGCCAAAACTTACACACACACAAAAACTAACACACACACACACACACACACACACACACTCACACAAAAACCTACATATGCAAACGAAAACTTAAATTCACATAAAAACTTACATGCACACAAAAACTTACACAAACTCGCAAAAACTTACACTCACACACAAAAACTTACACACACACACGAAAACTTACACACACACACACACAAAAACTTACAAACACACACACAAACTTACACACACACAAAAACTTACACACACACACACACACACAAACACACACACACACACACACAAACAAAAACACACACAAAAACACACACACACAAACAAAAACACACACACACACAAACACACACACAAACACACATACAAAAACAAAAAAACACACATATATACATACACATATACACACACACACATACACACACATGCGCACACGCAAATTTACACAAACACACACAGACACACACACACAAATACACACAAACGCATACACACACACAAATAAACACACACACACACACACATACACACACACAAATAAACATATACACACACACACATACACACACATACATACACACACATACACACACACACACATACACACAAACCCATCCGATAACAATTTGAGATGAAAATTTATTTAAAAATGGTTCAAACATCAGATTTTAGAACTCCGGGGTCAAGACAACCCCCCTGGCCCAGTGACAGGCGTTGTAAGTTATACTCTGGGGGTATATATGGTTCTTATAGAAGGGATGCTCGTATAAACTTCAGAGAGGGCTCATGTGATTGAAATGGAAAGTTCTAGTTCACTTTTAAAGAGTCAAAAGATACCAAAGGGCAATTAGCCCCCTCCCCCCCTTTGTCCTCCATTTTCCAAATCCATCGGATTAAAATTTTGAGATAGCTATTTTGTTAAAAATAGTTCAGACACCAGTTAATAAATACTCCAAGGTTGACACAAACCCATTTTTTACTTTGATATTGTTACTTTGATACCAGTTTTAATGCTTTGATGAACATTTAATTTCTTCTAAAGTTTGATTTTGAAATCAGGGATTTCTAAAAATTTGAAAATTTTTGCAATCAAAAACGAACAAAAATTAATTAGAAAAAATTTTCCGAAAAATAAGTTTTTCAAAGAAAAGTAAAGGCTATTTTAAACTTAAGCTCAGTAGATACGAATACATGTAAAAATTTAAACTCAAAACGACTAGAAATTACTTTTAAATGTTAAATGAAACCCAAAATGAATATAAATTAAATAAACAATCAGAGCAAAAACATACAACAAATAATGATATAAATGAATAAATAGATTTTAAAGCAAGTAATGCTTAGATTGAATATGAAAATCAAGCGTAAAACGAAAAAAAATATTTTGCTTTTGAAGCATAAACGAAACTTAAAACGAACAGAGATTTAATTAACAATCAATGCAAACAGACATATAATAGATATTAATGTAAATGAGTAAATAAATCTTAAAATGAGTAAACGTTAAATTGAATAAGCAAATCAAGCTTGAAACGAACAAAAACCACAACAAACAAGAGTTTCGGTATCGCCTTCTTCTCTCACTGTAAAAGTCTAAAACCTACTGCGTCATTGGCACTTTACTGAAAACTATATGCGTCTTGAACGGTCTTGGAAAGTATAAACAAAACTAAATTGAATACTTTATGTATAATTATATTAATTCTTGAAAGATCCATCAGTTCAAGAATTTATTTCACTGTAATTTTATTTTTATTTTCAATGCTGCAAGAACTGGAAAAGAAAATATTTGTAATATAATTCGTTTTCAGTGAAGCGCCAATGACGCAGTAGGCTTTTGGTTTTTACAGTTAAGGAAGGGGGCAGTATCCAAACTCTTGTTTGTAGTGTAACTATATTCGTCTCTGCTGTCTCTGTGTCTCTGCTATTTGTATCTGCTGAGCTTAAGTTTAAAATGGCCTTTACTTTTCTTTGAAAAACTTACTCTTCGGAAAGTTTTTTTTTAATTAATTAAAAAAAAAGAACAATTTTTTCTTTAAATTAAATAAAAAAAAAAAAAAATAACGCCCCTTAAAGTAGCTAGTTCTTTTATTTTGGCATAATACCAAATATTTTTTAGCTACACTAATGTTCTTTAAATTATGAAAAAACAATATCCTATAAAGTAGCTATATCTTTTATTTTGGCATAATATATAATTTTTTTTAGTTAGACTAATATTCTTTAAACTACATTTAAAAAACAACAAAAAAAAAACAAAAAAAAAACAACAAGACATGCACTTTAAAGTAGCTAGTTCTTTTATTTCGGCTTAATACCCAATATTTTTAAGTTAGAATAACGTTCTTTAAATTACATAAGAAAACATACCCCTTAAAGTAGATTTATTTTGGCACAATACCAAATATATTTTAGTTAGACCAATTTTCTTTAAATTACATAAAAAAAACCTTAAAGTAGAGAGTTCTTTTATTTTGGCACAATTTCAAATATATTTTTGTTAGACTAACTGGTCTTTGAATCAAACTAATTCAAACGACTTTTTCTACAAAACAAGTTTTTCAAAGAAAAGTAAAGAGCTCTTTTAAGCCCTAAATGAGCAGACATAAAGTCAAGTAATCTCCCAAGCTTAAAACTACTAAAAATCACCATCAATAAATAAATCAAATTCAAATCAAACAGAAATTACAATTAATGACCGAGTCAAACTCAAAACGAGCAAAAATTAACATGTGTAGGGCTGAGAACCTCCATCCCTTTTAAAGACCAAAATATGATTTGTACTTTACTGAAAAACATAAAAAAAAAACAAATGACCGTGGATTATCCGTCTAATATAGCCTATATACATACATTTATTCCTTAAAGTTTTAATAATTCTTTATTTATTAAAATAAAAAAAAAGTGAAAACAATTGAAATGTATTTTGTTTTCAGTAAAGTGCAAGCAGAGGACTAGGACAACTGACGATACCTCAACAAACATAAGCACACCTTGACCTTTAACTCTGGGGAGGTGTGGAAAAGATGTTCTTTTGGAATATAATGTAGAATATACCTCGGAATCTGATGTAGGCTTAGTAATATAATTAAATAGAAAAAATTTTTACTGAAAGTAAGGAGTGACATTAAAACCAAAAACGAACAGAAATTACTCCGCATATGAAAGGGGCTGTCCCCTCCTCTACGCCCTGGTCTTTACGCTAAAGTTTTTTAATACTTTAAAAAGTAGAGCTTCGACAAAGAGTCAAAATTTAGCGTAAAGAGCGGGGCTTTGAAGAGGGGACAGCCCCTTTCATATACAGAATAATTTCTGTTCGTTTTAAGTTTTAATGTCACTTTTTTTTCAACTTAATTTCTGAACGTTTTTAACTATTTCAAATTCGGCTCACCACATATAAGAAATTAAAATGAAATTTGCATAATAATTTTGGCAAAGTCCCCCCCCCCTCCCCTGTGTAAAATTTCCTCTGGAAAGTTCACTGATTTTAGGCTGTGTAATATCAGTTATAACACACAAAAAGCTAACAAAATAATGTTTCTAAGAGGTGAAATCATAAATACATGAAATTGTTTTTTTTTTTGTTTTTTTTTTGCTGTGAAACTGTAATAAAAACCACAGATAAAGATATGCGGTTGTTGTTGATAATAATAAACAACTGTTTAAACAATCGCCGATTAAATAGTTTCAGAAAATGTAGAGCCGTTTTCTCACTTCATAAATCAAAGAAAATGATTAGTTAACAATTCACTAAGTAGCGTAAACAGTGGGGTATTTAGGAAGAGATAACCCCATCTTACGCGTAATAATGTTTGTTATTTTTAAGTTTTCATGTTGCTCTCACTTTTAGTTGAAAAAACCTTTTTTTAATTTAATTTCTGATCTCTTTTAAATAATTCTAGGAAATCTGGCTTCACCCTTCATCGAAAATTCCTTCCCATTGCAGTAAATTCCTGCATGTAAAGTTCTTCCTACATAAAATATCCCACCCACCAGGAAAATTCCACCTAAAAAATTATATTCTAGCTGAACACTACCCCCGAAAAATTCGTGTTGACGATTACGGCTGAAAATTTTTCTTACCCCGCTTTCATTTGAAAAATACTTATTTAGGGTTATTTTTAAAATCATGCCAAAAATACTTCTCCGCGGAATATTCTTCCAACAAAGACCCCTCCCCCACCCCCTTATAGAAAGGAGATCCCGCAGTAAATTCTCTCTGGAAAATTTGTCCTGTGGAAAACTCCCCGATGGAAAATTTCTCCCGTAGAAAACCCCCTACCTAAGGAAAGATAATATAGACAATTTCAGCCCAGGTAAATATTTCCACCGGACAATTCCCGTATTTTAAACAAAAGACTATTTTAGACAAAATGGTTCTCTAAAAATTTCTATCGGTTGCATTTAGGGAAAACAATACTTGGTGAGGGCTAGTTGCCCTCCTATCACATTTGACTTTTAAAAAGGACGCTAGAACTTCTGATTTCCAATTGAATGAGCCACATCCGATTTTTGTGCTCATGTATGGCTATCTAAAAATTTTGGTTGGAAGTATTTGGGAAAAATGGCAGAGGGCCTCGTTGCCCTCTGATCACTTTTAACTTTTAAAAAGGGAGCTAGAACGTTCTATTTTACAATGAATGAGCCTGCTCCGAAGTCTATAAGACCCCCTTTCCAGAAGAAACCTTAAATGTTAACAATGCACAAATAGTACAGCTTATAGCCTTTGCCCAGAGAGCCGTGGGGTTGTCATCCCCAAAGACATAATTACTGGACGTTTCAAATATGCTAAACAAAATGGCTATCTCAGAATTTTGATTGGATATGTTTTACAAAATGATGGGTGGGGCGGGGGGGGGGCTTGCTACTCGCAAATCCCTTTTGACTATTTGAAAGTGCACTAGAATTTCTGATAATAATTCAATGAGCATTCTCCAAAGTTTATATGACCAACTTTTCTATAAAAACCTTATTTGCCCCCAGGGTATAACTTACACACCTTGCCCTGAGGGCTGTGGGAGCCTCATCCTCAAAGACATAATTTCTGGACTTTTCAACTATGCTGAACAAAATTTTGACTGAATGTGTCTGGGGAAAGGATTGGCGTGGGGGTGGCTATTTGCCCTTCAATCGCTTTCGACCATTAAAAAGGGCACTAGCCCTTTCAATCTCCAATCGAATGAGCTCTTATTGAAGATTTTACGACACCTTCTTCTGTACGAAGTGCCCTGGTCTAAAAAAAAAGTAATTGCCTTGTACTGACATCGCTCTTTACTTAAAGACTGGGGCTCTGATGGGAACAAAAATAAAAAGTTTAATTGCCTTTTTAAGTGACCAAACAGAATAGAAGGCAAATACCCCTGGCAAAAATTCAGAGATATTTGGTTCATCAAAATTCCCTTCTAATTGCACAAGAACTGTTTCTGGCGTTTATTTTAATGTTTTATTTAATTGAAATAACTTTATTCATAATGCAGTGACCTATTATTAAGGAGGAGAATGGGGAGCAACTAGCCCCCTTCTCCTGTCCTTTTTCCTCCAAAGACATCAGAACAAAATTCTGAGAACACCATCTGGATGATCAATATTCCCTTTTTATTGCTCAAAAATATTTTTGGCGTTTATTTTATGCTTCATTTAATTAAATAGAAAAAAAAGTTTTTTAAACTGAAAGTAAGGAGCGACATTAAAACTTAAAACGAACAGAAATTATTCCGTATATAAAAGGGGCTGTCCCCTCCTTAATGACCCGCTCTTTACGCTAAAGTTTTCTTATTTTTTTTAAAAACAAAGCAGTGAGAAAAAGTCAAACTTTAGCGCAAAGAGTGAGGCGTTGAGGAGGGGACAGCTCTTTTCATATAATGAATAATTTCTGTTCGTTTTAAGTTTTAATGTCGCCCCTTACTTCCAGTTAAAAAAAACTATTTAATTTCTGAAAGTGTTTGAATTAATGCAGGTTTTGATTTTGGCTCATCGTACATGAATAATTAAAACGAAATTTGCATATTAATTCTACTTTTTTGGCTAAATGGCTTTCTCGAAATTTTGATCGGACGATTTTGAGAAAAAAGAGAAGAGGGGGGGTCTAGTTGCCCTTCAATTTTTTTGGTTACTTAAAAAGGGTACTAGAAATTTTAATTTTATTTACGAACGTTATTATTGGTAATACATAAGTAGTAAGGGGTTAATAGATTGAAAACCTAAATGCAAACTTACGCCTGAAGGCATAGATATGTGTTTAGGTTTTCAACGAATTGGACGGTTACCAGGGTCATTTGCCTATTACAATGAACTCTACATGGGTTGAAAGACATGTTTTCTATTATGACACCTATGTTTGGAGGACAACCAAAGAGTGAGAGCAACGGTCACACTAACTACTTGATTAGTAGTTGGATTCGTATATAAGGGGTAATTTTCATTGTATTTAATATTAGTAAGATAATTTAATTAAAAGAGAATAGTTTATTTGATTGTATATTAGTTAAAAAAAAAAAGAGTGGTGCATTTACACTTTTGGAGATTAATGATGGAACTGACAGCAGCAGCAGCAACGATATACGAGTACCTAATGTAGCTGTGGAAATAACCGCTGGCTGTAGACTATGTCTTGAATGGGACATTATGTATTCAAGATATGTGATATCACTAAGCAAATTTAAGCAGGAGGAGCAGCTATGTTTTGCTGGAAAAGTGAATATTCTCCATATAAATAAACTTCGGTCAGCATTAGATGTCCTATCGAAATATATTGATGAGAACAAAATGCATCAGTGAATATTATTATTGTAATTATGATCAATAAAAATGTTTCTAAATCAATGGTATTTTTTTTTCTTTCTATATTAGACAAGGTTATATTTTATAGAGTAGAAAAAATAAATTCTGATTATTCTGAAGTTGATTGTGATAGATTTAGGACTAAAAAAAAAAAAATGGAGATATTCGGGAAAGATCGAGTAATGAGGAATCTATTTATTATTGAAAAAAATTTAATTATAGATGATTATTTTCTAGATTTGTATATTAAAAGGAAGATATTTTCTCGGGGACTGCTTGTCGATATAATGAAAACTGATTCTCCATCATTAGACTATTGCATGAAGCTTCTACATTGTGGTCCAAATGCATTTACACAATTTATTGATATATTGATCACGACAAAACAAAATGACATTGTGGATATTCTTTTAAACAATAGTTTATAAATTTAGGACTTTTTTTTTTCATAGGAAAGATAGTGCTCAAGAATGATTTACTCCTCTCTCTCTCTCTCAGACAATTTTTTTTGTTGCTCGCTCAGTTTAATTGTGTTAGTGAGAGGGATAACACTTGACAAAATTTTCCATACATGTCCGTTATGTATGTACACACAGGGCAATTGGTCATCATGTGAGAATTGCACAATGATTGAGGAGTATGATGAAAAGTGTAGATTATGCAACCCGTGTAAATTGCATAGAGGATATGCTATACAAATTAAAGGTTGTAATTCCTGTCTTGAAGAGGTGTGTGACTCTCATCCTAGAGGTCACCTATGCTCCAATTGTCATTATGATAAATGCAAGCAGTGGGAGAGTACATATCCCGATATGATTGGAAAGAATTCTACCCGTGATTTTAGTTTATTGCTACGAGAGTGGTATCGTCGTGGTTTTAGATTGTTCTGGGAGGAGGAACCGGGTCAACAATTCAACTGTTCGAACAAGAAAAGAATATGGTTTCTACGTCATCGTTGTGAAGACAATGGGTGTTATGATTATCAGCCCACTGATTTTTATTTGGCTGTGACGGAATGTGATTCGACACTTGAGGACACTGTTTGTGAAATTGCTTCAAATAAGCAAATTGAAACATGTGAATTCTTTAGAATGAATGCGAATAGTATCATTGACTATACAAAGAGATATGACAAGAGTGAAGTCACGCTCTACTGTAGAAAATGTGACCCTGACATTGCACTACATCAGGATCAGTACACTGTGAATTCAGATAATCTACCCGCACTAGTCGTTGTCGACAAAGACCTAGTAGCGGATGAAATCTAAAGAGTAGAAAAGTCGTTTTATCATGTATATAAATTTTTTTTATTAATAAACAATTTAACATACATCTTTAGAACATTTTATTCTTAGGGCACTAAAATCAATATTAAATACACTTGTAAGTATATTCTCCACTAGAAATTCGTTCAATTGAGGTAAGTCAATGTAGATGTTGAGAAACTGTTTGTAGGTGTACCCACGACATCTGAACATGAAAAAGAGTAGTGCATGAAAGCCACATGTCCTAGTCGCTAAATCTTGTACTCTTCGTAGATTTTGAATAATGGTTTTCCCACTGCTTTCAATAAAGTTGCTGATGTATGGAGCGTAGAATTTATACGATAGACCAAGAGGATAAAAAAATTCAATATTCGTCGCTTTTTGAAAGATGCATAGCCAATGACCGGTAGTCAAAGTCGACGGACTTCTATTAAAAATGATTAGGGTATTGTTAACACTGGGAATTTTTTCAATGAAGTCCTAGGTTATTATCTAGGAATTGTATCGGGATCTGTCTGGGTACATAATAAATACAGTGATTATTTGTTTTGTGTTAATGGTGCAAGGTCTAGTAGAACACTACCATCGGTCGTGATTTCACAATAGGTTTCAAATTGACTCAGTGATAGTAGCGTGATACTCTCGGTCAGAGCATTGCCAAATGTACACTCTAAACGTACATTCCCTGTTCGTACTATGGTCATATCCTGTGTGCCTGACAAATCCAAAACAATTACCCCATGATTTTTAGAAAACATTGAATCGATTATTCCATTTTCAAATAGTTGAGAGTCATGATCTAGGGATTGCATGGTCGGCTCGCACAGAGTTCTATAGGATTTTTGTCAAATGATAGAGTGTACAGTGGAATACCAATCACTTTGCACACGAGGCTAGATAGTCCGAAAAAATTAAAATCATGGGGGGATTCAGTCCAGGATCCAACGGCACTACCACTCTTCACAAAGGCCAAAGCCAATTTTGATGGGATTTCTCCATTGATAAATGATTAATCGCTATAGCTACGAGAGCCGGTGGCTCTGTGACGTTGATTGGTGATTGTATGGGGGAAAAGAAGTTTAATGTTGTTACCATTGTCTCTTAGCTTTTCCACTGCCAATGCACAAGGGCTCATAACCTGTTTTTTTCGGACGTGGAGAAGTGCCGATGTAATAATGACATTTGCATCGGGTGCTGCAGGAAGTGTTTTTCTCAAAATGAAATTCGATGGTGCCATCTGTACCTTTATGTCAATCTTGACATTGAGGGGTAGCCATTGGGATATATTGAATATCTCATGATTTAATTTTCCAACTAGATGATACTCCTGGGTCACTGCTGTAGTCAACTCACCGTCAGTATCAACACCTGTTCGATATTCATAGCCCAGCGATTGTCCTCTCATCTCCTTGTATGCCTTTGGCGTCATAATCATAAATTGTATGTAGCTTGCATAGTTGGATAAATTATTGCTAGTGCTCACCAATGTTCCATTAAAAAATACATTAATTTGTTTGAATAGGTTGTGTAGAATACAGTTCTCGAGAGACCATCACCGGCATTTGAAGTTGTATTATCTGACTTTTTCTACACCACAACATTTAAATCAATAAATGTTGATGACAAATCAATGAAATAGTCTTCATTGGAAAATATTTGAAAGTGTATATTTTCCGAGAGGGTTTGTTGGGGGTGAAACTGTTCATAGTAGCCATACTTGACACTGACATCAACATTTTCAGCATTGAATAGATTCAATGAGGAACTGATTGATGGATATGATTCCTTGTGGGGGAGATAAGTCATCTTAAGAGAAGAAATCCTTCTTTGATCTAACAATCTTTTCTTTTTTTTCTTCCTCTTTTGCCTATTGGACTTCGTTGTTTGATGCCTGAATCTCCTTATTTATCTCCTTTGCTTCTTACCTTGGAAAAGACTGATGAGAGATTAACATGAACTCGTCCTTTTCAACGACTCACCATTGCGGCTATATCCTCACTGCTAGCAAACGGCTTTTAATGTAGATCTCACATTTTCCTTAAAAGGCTCATTAAAACTCTTGGCTGACCCCCAGTCCTACAGTGTGAAGACAGAAAAATTCGACGCAGTAGGTACAATATATTTTCTGGCAAGGGGTAGTATAGAACAAAATATCTTAGCATACAAGCTACGAAGACCTTAGCCAGACATTGCAGTACGCCCCTTTTAGTAGTCCAGTCCATTGCCTATTTGACGTGGACTCAAAGCACCAACATAACAGTCAATATCGGGACAGACAAATGGAATTCTTCTAGTGTTCATTTTTTAGGTTATTGTACTGTCGTTGTCTATGGGTCGAACATTAGATGTAAACAAAGCCAGGCAGTTCGACATTGATATTGGATCACCAAATTCAGTTCTTATCGTTAAATTACATAGCTCCAGATATTAAGAGTCCAATGTGCCATAATGAAGCTTCTTTATCTTTTAGTGGAGAACATGTTCTTGATTGTTTTTTTGTTCAAGAACTCGTAGGAGTGTAACATTTGAATTACCAACCCGAGATGTTTCCACAAATGAAGCGTAGAGAAATATACAATTGTCCGTGGAGAAGCTGGGTGCATAGTCTGCATAGATAACTTGGTCACTACCACTGAAATTTTCTGTCCTAATAATACGTTTTTTAAAACCAAGAACCTCACGTAAATTCTCATTGAGGAAAATTCTTTCATTCTCAAATGGATTGGTAATATAAATTCTCCTTTGTTCCGTCGAGTAATTGAAAGTGAAACAGCATTTTTTTCGACTTGCAATTTTTTGTTGATAACTCGACACAGTTCATGCATGTTATTGTATTCCCTGTAGGGGATGTTAGCAATAGGGTACTGATTAGAGTCAAAAGTTGCCATTGCACCTTCATCACCGAATTCAAACGGTCTTATTTTTATTTCATATTTACGATCCTTTCTCAGGATGTAATAGGTATTTTTGAGGATGCAGTCGACACGGGCCACTTCATATGCCCCGTCAAATTTGACGGCGGGGGAGAGTTTTGTCCAAAAATCACTTGTCCTATTCAATTCATTGTAGAGAGGATCGGAAACGTTGGACATGAATGTTACATAGAAATCATTGGGCATTGTCAATATCTTCAACACTAATCCAAGAATCAAAATCAGAGTTGTATCCTAGCCAGCGGACAAGTAACTGTTTTTTACCCCTACGAGTACGTGGCTTTAATGTCTTGTCAATCTGAGAAATTTCACTAACATTTTTTACTTTTTGCAGTTAATATGCATAAAACACGCCGAGACTCTCTTCATCTTTGGTATCACGAAGATGATAAGTTATGGGTTTAGTGTCAAGCATTTTTGCCACCTTAAAAAATTTAGTGGACCACAAGTAATTCCCCTTTTCTAAAACATTTGTTGTTCTATTAATTGGAACAGTATCACCCACCTTGAAGTTATTTTTCTTCTTCTTCTTGACTGTTGTCTCATTGGAATATTGTTTAAGAAAGGTGTCAATTGTATCATGATCCGAATGATGAACTACCATTGGCATAGAGTTGGACAATGATCGATGAGGTCGTTGATTATAAATCAACATGATTTTATCAAGATCATGAATAAAACCCGATGTATTTTCTAATGTACAATATCTTGAAATTAAAAGTCGAATAGTTCTTATCAATCGTTCGGCCAATGCAGCCTTTATAGGACTGTGACTATAATACAGTAGTGTACTATATTTTTCTAGTACTTTTGCACCATGGGGATTAACAAATTCACTACCGCGATCCGTTTGAATTTTTTTATACGTATCCTGTTGGAGAATACTTTCAATGGCCTGAGCAACTTCAACACCTCTCTTTGTTCGCAATGGAATTGCATATGCATACCGACTATACACAATGATTGCAAGTAGAATGTACTTGTATTGTGTATTGTGACGTCGTTGAACCTCATCTAGAGTCAGGAGATCTGCTTGCACTATATGCAATGGGTAATAGGCTTTAGTGTTTCGATAGTGAGTTGCACGAAGTATCTGATTTTTATGCAGAGTGTACCTTGTTTCATTTTGTAGATAGTCTTGTACACTTTTAGTGCGAATACCAGCGACTTTGGAAAGAGTTGTGGGGGACCTTAAACTCCCCGCCTCACCAATATTTTCATAAACACCTTTCAGAACTTCAACCATTTTGAACGTAAACACGTTGTGTAACGCCCGCTACCCTTGTGTATACTGGTCGTTGGTAGTGGTGATGATGATGACTTGATACGTCTTCCCCTTTGTCTAGCTATCAGCGGTGTGCTAGTATTTTCCAAAATTGATTTAAAATCTTCTTCTTCAAGTTCATTTTTTAATGGTGTCAATGTTGTTGTTGATGATGATGACGATGATGCATGTTCATTTAATTTTTTTAGAATTTGTCTATTGCCAATAAGACTTTTGGGGAAGTTTAATGTATTTAGAAAGTTGTATAGATGAGTATCAAATGATAATAGTCCTTTACGATTTGCTACCATATCACAGATTAAATCAAGTGGATTATAGCTCATGCCCTGAAGTATGATGCCCTCCCCGTTAATATCAACTATAATATGACCACTTTCCAATATATATGCTCGGAGTCGTTTTCTTTGTTCACGCAAAGTGTGGGGCATTAGAATTCAAATTTTCAATAAAATTGAATCCAATTCCTCCTTCTTTAAGTGTATTCCAGCAGAAGAACGCCGTTAAGGGGATTCCGTCGTGGGATCAGCAGCAGCAGCAGCAGCAGTCGGCTATGACTGATTGGACTTGTTTTTGTCAGGTTGATAAATTTCATCTTGAAGTAATAGCAGTTTCTTATCGTCTTATAGATTTTCAGTGTAATGGACCATACAAAGAGTATTATCAAAGTTTTCGAGGAACGAAAGAACAAGCTTTCTTGTTGCCACGTACTATTTTTTCGCCATTCTCTCTCTCTCTCTTTAGAGAAAACTGTTTACAAGTCCTGCAATTATTTGCAGTAAAAGTGTGAAAAAGCTACCACCCGCCTGAAGAAGTCGTTTCCTTTTTAAATTATTTCCTTTCTTTTTATATGCCAATGTACGTACAATGGAAAGATGGTTCTTTGTCTGTTGCTTAAATACTTCTGGCACGTGAACATTAACCTCGATCAAATTTAAAAAAAGTTAGGATATTAGATTAATGAACTCGTTGTCAATACCGTGTTTGAGTATTGCTTTCCTAAGCGGAGGTTTTGAAGTGCTTAGAACTGAAAACAAATGTCTATTTTCATGTAGTTTCTTCAGTGTCATGATAGCAACTAATAGGTCTTTTTAGTGTTCACGGGGAGATATACTGTAATTTCATTGTCAAAAATATCTGTGACTACACGTAGATCCTCGGGTGTATTTTGATTAAGATCCAAAATACACCCGAGGATCTACGTGTAGTCACAGATATTTTTGACAATGAAATTACAGTATATCTCCCTGTGAACACTAAAAAGACCTATTAGTTGTGATGATGATACTGGATAAACTTCAGTAAAATAGACTATTTTCTTCGGATATCAGCCGTTCAGGAGCATCATACAAGGAGACCATACTTAAGCCTAGTATTTACAACGGTTTACACCATCCAATATCTAAACTGGGTTGAAAGTTGACTAAGGAGCAGGTTGACCCGACAGAAGTAGTTAAACAACCGGCACAACAGCATCGTTCCCCTCTACATACATTGGCCTCAAAAAGGAAAGGAAAGAATTTTAAAAGGAAACGACTTCTTCAGGCGGGCGGTAGCTTTTTCACACTTTTACTGCCAATAATTGCAGGACTTGTAAACAGTTTTCTCTAAAAGAGAGAGAGAGAATGGCAAAACCCTATAAATTGACTCTAATAGAACTCGCTCTCTCACCCGTCGAACACTTTGAGAACAGTCTGAGTAAATTCCTTGACAATGAGAATATTGAGGATGATAAAAAACTGCTTTTACTTAAAGATGCACTTCGTCGAGTGGACAAACATAAGTCATATCGGTCGAAGCCCACTGTTGCTGCTGCTGCTGATCCCAAAAAAGAATCATCTTCTCAACAGTCTGCTGCTGGAAAACAATTGAAGAAGGAAGATTTGTATTCTATTTTATTTAAATTTGTAAATATATGGCCCCACTAATTGGTTGAAAAAATAAAACGACTCCTAGCCTATCTCATGGAAAGTGGTCAAATTCAAGCTTAGAGTAATGGGGAAGGTATTATAAGTCGGAGCAAGAGCTATAATCCACTCTAATTAATCTGTGACATAGAAACAAATCGTAAATTAATACTATTATTTAATGGTCCTCTTTACAGATTTTTAGGTACATTGAACTCTCATAAAAGCCTTAATGGTAATAGATACATTCTAAAAAAATTAAATGATAGTGAGAAATTGTCATCATCATCATCAACAACAACATTGACACAATTAAAAAATTAAATTGAATAAGAAGATTTTAAATCAATTTTGGAAAATACTAGCACACCGCTGATAGCTAGACAAAAGCGAAGACGCATCAAGTCATCATCATCATCATCACCAATAGCCAGTATTCAAAAGGGTAGCGGGCGTTACACAACGTGTTTACGTTCAAAATGGTTGAAGTTCTGAAAGGTGTTTATGAAAATATTGGTGAGGCGGGGAGTTTAAGTTCCCCCACAACTCTTTCCAAAGTCACTGGTGTTCCCACTAAAAATGTACAAGACTATCTACAGAATGAATCAAGTTACACTCTGCATAGAAATCATAGACTTCGTGCCAATCAATATCGAAAAACTAAAGCCTTTTACCCATTGCATAGAATGCAAGCAGATCTCCTGACTCTAGATGAGCTTCAACGGCGTCACAATACACCGTACAAGTACATTCTACTTGCAATCAGTGTTTATAGTCGTTATGCATATGCAATTCCATTGCGAACACAGAGAGGTGTTGAAGTTGCTCAGGCCATTGAAAGTATTCTCCAACAGGATACGTATAAAAAAATTCAAACGGATCGCGGTAGTGAATTTGTTAATCCCCATGTTGCAAAAGTACTAGAAAAATATAGTACACTGCTGTATTATAGTCAACGTCCTATACAGGCTGTATTAGCAAAACGCTTGATAAGAACAATTTGACTTTCAATTTCAAGATATTTTATATTAAAAAATACACCGGGTTTTATTCTTGATAATGGTAAAATCATGTTGATTTATAATCAGCGACCTCATCGATCGTTGTCCAACTCCATGCCAACGGTAGTTCATCATTCGGATCATGATACAATTGACACCTTTCTTAAACAGTATTCCAATGAGACAACAGTCGAGAAGAAGAAGAAGAAAAATAACTTCAAGGTGGGTGATACTGTTCGAATTAATAGAAGAACTAATGTTTTTGAAAAGGGGAATTACTTGTGGTCCACTGAACTTTTTGAAGTGGCAAAAATCCTAGACACTAAACCCATAGCTTATCGCCTGCGTGATACCAAAGATGAAGAGATTCTCGGCGGCTTTTATGCCTATGAACTACAAAAAGTTAAAAATGTTAGTGAAATCTATCAAATTGAAAAGATATTAAAGACACGTACTCGCGGGGGTAAGAAACAGTTACTTGGTCACGGGCTAGGATACAACTCTGATTTTGATTCTTGGATCGGTGTTGAAGATATTGACAATGCCCAATGATTTCTATGTAACTTTCATGTCCAACGTTTCCGATCCTCTCTACCCTGACTTGAATAGGACAAGTGATTTTTGGACAAAACTCTCCCCCGCCGTCAAATTTGACGGTGCATATGAAGTGGCCCTTGTCGACTGTATCCTCAAAAATACCTATGACATACTGAGAAAGGATCGTAAATATGAAATAAAAATACGACCGTTTGAATTCGGTGATGAAGGTGCAATGGCAACTTTTGACTCTAATCAGTACCCTATTGCTAACATCCCCTACAGTGAATACAATAACATGAATGAACTGTGTCGAGTTATCAACAAAAAATGGCAAGTCGAATAAAATGCTGTTTCACTTTCAATTACTCGACGGAACAAAGGCGAATTTATATTACCAATCCATCTGATAATGAAAGAATTTTCCTCAATGAGAATTTACGTGAGGTTCTTGGTTTTAAAAAACGTATTATTAAGACAGAAAATTTCAGTGGCATTGACCAAGTTATCTATGCAGACTATGCACCCAGCTTCTCCACGGACACTTGTATATTTCTCTACGCTTCATTTGTGGAAACATCTCGGGTTGGTAATTCAAATGTTCCCCTCCTACGAGTTCTTGAACGAAAAACTAATCAAGAACATGTTCACCACTACAATATAAAGCATCTTCAGTATAGCCCTGTAAACACTTCCTATCTGGAACTCTGTCAGTTAACACTAAGAACTGAATTTGGTGATCCAATAGAAATTTCAAAAGGCCTAGCAGTGATTACATGTCATGTTCAACCCATTGACAACGACAGTACAATCACCTAAAAAATGAACAATAGAAGAATTCCATTTGTCTGTCCCGATATTGACTGTTATGTTGGTGCTTTGAGTCCACGTCAAATAGGCAATGGATTGGACTACTACAAGGGGCGTACTACAATGTCTAGGTATGGTCTTTGTAGCTGGTTTGCTAGGCTATTTCGTTCTATACTACCCCTTAACAGAAAGTATCTTGTACCTGCTGCGTCGCATTTTTCTGCCTCCACATTACAGGTCTGGGTGTCGGCCGAGAATTTCAAGGAGAGTGCTAAGGAAAATATTAGATCTACAGCAAGAGCCGTTGGTGAACAATTAAAATCTCAACAAAATGGGGAGGGATTGAAAAGGATGCGTTCACGTCATTGACTCATCAGTCTCCACCCAGGCAGAAAGCAAAGGACATCAAGAAGGACTTTGAGAAATAAAACAACAAACTCCAATAAGCAAGAGAAGAAGAAGAAAAAGAAAAAGATTGTTAGATCAAAGATGGATTTCTTCTCTTAAGATGACTTATCTCCCTCACAAGGAATAGTATCCATCAATCAGTTCCTCATTGAATCTATTCAATGCTGAAAATGTTGATGTCAGTATCAAGTATGGCTACTATGAACAATTTCACCCCCAACAACCCCTCTCGGAAAATAGACACTTTCAAATATTTTCCAATGAAGACTATTTCATTGATTTGTCGTCAACATTTATTGATTTAAATGTTGTGGTGAAGAAAAAGTCAGATAATACAACTCCAAATGCTGGCGATGGTCTCTCCTACGAGAACTGTATTCTACACAACCTATTCAAACAAATTAATGTATTTATTAATGGAACATTGGTGAGCACTAGCAATAATTTATCCAACTATGCAAGTTACATACAATTTATAATGATGACACCAAAGGCATACAAGGAGATGAGAGGACAATCGCTGGGCTATGAATATCGATCAGGTGTTGATACTGATGGTGAGTTGACTACTGCAGTGACCCGGGAGTATCATCTAGTTGGAAAATTAAATCATGAGATATTCAATATATCCCAAGGGCTACCCCCCCACTGTTAAGATGGATCTGACGTTACAACGGGACCCATCGAATTTCAGATTGAGAAAAATACTTCTTTAAGCGCTTGCTGCGAACGTTATCATCGCGCCGACAAGTCTCTATGTTCAATGACAATGGGTTATGAGTCATGTAGCATAGGTAGTAGGAATGCCATGAACCACCGGAAACAACACTAAACATTTTATCCCCCATACACCACTCAACGTCACAGTGCCACAGGCTCTCGTAGCTATAGCGATTCATCGTTTATCAATGGAGAAATCCCATCAAAATTGGCTTTGGCCTTTGTGAAGAGTGGCAGTGCCGTTGGATCCTGGACTGAATCCCCCCATGATTTTAATTTTTTCGGTCTATCTAGCCTCGTGTGCAAAGTGAATGGTATTCCACTGTACACTCTATCATTTGACAAAAAATCCTATAGAACTCTGTACGAGTTGACCATGCAATCCCTAGATCATGACTCTCAACTATTTGATCATGGAATAACCGATTCAATGTTTTCTAAAAATCATGGGGTTATTGTTTTGGATTTGTCAGGCACACAGGATATGACCATAGTACGAACAGGGAATGTACGTTTAGAGTGTACATTTGGCAATGCTCTGACTGAGAGTATCACGCTACTATCACTGAGTCAATTTGAAACCTATTGGGAAATCACGCCCGACGGCAGTGTTCTACTAGACCTAGCACCATGAACACAAACCAAATAATCAATGTATTTAGTATGGATCCATACATGTCCCGGTACAAGTCCTAGTGCCTACCTTCGGACTTCATTGAAAAAATTCCAAGTGTTAACAATACCCTGATCATTGTTAATAGCAGTCCGTCGACTTTGTAGACCGGTCAGTGGCTATGCATCTTTCAAACAGCGAAGAATATTGAATTTTTTGATCCTCTAGGCCTATCGTATAAATTCTACGCACCATACATCAGCAACTTTATTGAAAGCAGTGGGAAAACCATTATTCAAAATCAACGAAGAGTACAGGATTTAGCGACTGAGACATGTGGTTTTCATGCACTACTCATTTTCATGTTCCGAGGTCGTGTCTACAAATAAACACAAGGTCTCGATCTATGCAATTAACACACGAGATTTAATGAACTTCTCGTGTATATTGTGCCTAAATTTGAATCTGACTTTTATTACTTTGCTCAGAGCAATACTTGTCATTAAAAAGTATGGAAATTCGTTTATTAATAAAAAAAATTATATAAGCGATAAAACGGGTTTTATACTCTTTATATCTCATAAACTACTACGTATTTGTCGACAACGACTAGTGCAGGTAGATTATCTGAATTCACAGTGTACTGATCCTGATGTAGTGCAATGTCAGGGTCACATTTTCTACAGTAGAGCGTGACTTCACTCTTGTCATATCTCTTTGTATAGTCAATGATACTATTCTCATTCATTCTAAAGAATTCACAGGTTTCAATTGGCCTATTTGAAGCAATTTCACAAACAGTGTCCTCAAGTGTCGAATCACAGTCTGTCACAGCCAAGTAAAAATCAGTGGGCTTATAATCGTAACACCCAGTGTCTTCACAACGATGACGTAGAAACTATATTCTCTTGTTGTTCCAACAGTTGAATCGATGACCCGGCTCCTCCTCCCAGAACAATCTAAAACGACGACGAGACCAATCTCGTAGCAATAAACTAAACTCCCGGTTAGGATTCTTTCCAATCATACCGGGATATGTACTCTCCCACTGCTTGCATTTATCATAATGACAATTGGAGCATAGGTGGCCTCTAGGATGAGAGTCACACACCTCTTCAAGACAGGAATTACAACCTTTAATTTGTATAGCATATCCTCTATGCAATTTACAGGGATTGCATAATCTACACTTTTCATCACACTCCTCACTGATTGTGCAATTCTCACATGATGACCAGCTGCCCTGTGTGTACATACATAACGGACATGTATGGAACATTTTGTCAGGTGTTAACGCTCTCACTGCCACAATGAAACTGAGCTAGCAACAAAAAAAATTGTCTGAGAGAGAGAGAGAGGAGTAAATCATTCTTGAGCACCATCTTTCTTATGAAAAAAAAAGTCCTAAATTTCTAAACTAATGTTTAAAAGCATATCCACAATATCATTTTGTCGTGTCGTGATCAATATATCAATAAATTGTGTAAATGCATTTGGACCACGACGTAGAAGCTTCATACAATAGTCTAATTATGTAGAATCATTTTTAATTATATCAATAAGCAGTAATCGATAAAATATCTTCATTTGAATATAAAAATCTTGAATATCTTCGTATATAATTAAATGTTTTTCCATAAGAATTAGATTAATCATGATTCGATCTTTCTCGAATCTATCCATTTTTTTTTTTTTGTCCTATCTCTCTCACGATCAACTTCAGACTAATCAGAATTTCTTTTTTATAATATAGAAAATATACTCTTGTCTACTATAGAAAGAAAAAAAAATACCATTGATTTAGAAACAGTTTTATTGAAAATAATTACAATAATAATATTCACTGATGCATCTTGTTCTCATCAATATATTTCGATAGAACATCTAATGCTGACCGAAGTTTATTTATACGGAGAATATTCACTTTTCCAGTAAAACACAGCTGCTCCTCCTGCTTAAATTTGCTTAGTGATATCACATATCTTGCATACATAATGTCCCATTCAAGACATAGTCTACAGCCAGCGGTTATTTCCACAGCTACATTAGGTACTCGTATATCGTTGCTGCTGCTGCTGTCGGTTCCATCATTAATCTCCAATAGTGTAAATGCACCACTCATTTTTTTTTTTCACTAATATCCTCTCAAATAAACTATTCTCTTTGAATTCAATTCTCTTAATAATATGAAATACAATGAAAATTACTCCTTATATCCGAATCCAACTACTAATCAAGTAGTTAGTGTGACCGTTGCTCTCACTCTTTGGTTGTCCTCCAAAAATAAGTGTCATAATAGAAAACATGTCTTTCAACCCAAGTAGAGTTCATTGTAATATACAAATGACCCTGGTAACCGTCCAATTCGTTGAAAACCTAAACACATATCTATGCCTTCAGGCGTAAGTTTGCATTTAGGTTTTCAATCTATTAACCCCTTACTACTTACATATACGTAAATAACGAATGAACTTGCGTAAGGAACTTCTATATTCGTCTATTCTTATTACGTATATTAAGGGGCTCATCCCTTAATCAATACCTTGCTCTTTATACTAACATTCGAATTTTGTTCCAATTCTTTAAGAATGACCCCTTAATCACAGAGGCCGTTTAGTTAGAATAAATAGCTCTTATGAAAGTACTAAAAAAAACTTTAGCGTAAAGAGCGAGGTATTGACTAAGGGGCAAACTTCCTTATATACGTAATAATTTCTGTTCGTTTTAAGTTTTGATGTTGCTCCTTCCTTTCAGTTTTTTACTTAATTTCTGATAGTTTTTTAACCCGACTCTCCCCCAACTACCAGAAAAATTCCCGGTAAAAGGCCTGTATACTCCCCAATAACCTTTACTATATGCAAACTTTGGGCAAAGTTCATAACTTGCAGCCTTTCCACCAGGGACTGTGGGGGATTCAATCATCCTCAAAGACATAGTTATTATATTTTTTGACCATGTTGAACAAAATGGTTATCTCAAAATTTTCATCGGGAGACTTCGGGAAAAAAATGAGCGTGGGAGGAGGCCTAGTTGCCCTCCATTTTTTTGTAACTTAAAAAGGGCACTAGAACTTTGAATTTCAGTTTGAATGAGGCTTCCCGCAAAATTCTAGGACAGCTGGGTCGACACTATCACCCCTGAAAAATAAAAACAAACAAAAAAAAACAACAAATAAACACGCATCCGTGATCTTTCTTCTGGCAAAAAAATTTCAAAATTCCATATTTTTGCATATAGGACCTTGAAACCTCTACAATAGGGTTCTCTGATACGCTGAATCTGATTGTGTGATTTTCATTAAGGTTTCACGAGGGGGTGTTTCCACCTTTTTTTGAAAGTAAGGTAAATTTTCTCAGGCTCGTAAATTTTGATGGGTAAGACTAAAATTGATGAAGTTTATATATTTGAAATCAGCATAAGAATCTGATTTTTTTTTTTTTTTTTTTTTATGTATCTATTAGTATCAAAATTCTGTTTTTTAGAGTTTTGGTTACTATTGAGCCTGGTCGCTCCTTACTTACAGTTCGTTACGAAGAACTGTTTGACTGAAAGAATTTGCTTCATAATACATTAACCTATTATCAAGAACGGGTGGTTGATCTGTGTGTAGGGAGGGGGGATGGTAGGATACCAAATGGAGTACGTTTGAAGTCTCTAAGCATTTCCCAGGAGTTGTGGTATCAAAATATGGGTTCTAGAAAATTGGCAGAGGGCTCATTCAAACAAACATGAAAAGGTTAAGCGGCCTTTTTAAGTGTCAAAACATGTGTATTAAATACCTATTAAAAATCAGTCGAGTTTGAAAAAGTTTAAATGACTCATGAGCAGCCTGGCCACAATGAGCGAGGGTAGTGCCGTCGTCTGGAAGATACTTTTTTTGCATGGAAAAGTTAATCCCATGATAATCGACATCCAAAAAACACAACTAAATTAAAATTCTCAAACTTGGAAAACCATAGCCCGCGGGGGGCTATTTTCCGTGGGGAGGGGTATTTTCCGAGGGAGTATTTTAGAGGGAGGGAGAACACCTAGAGCCAACAACTGGTCTGACAAAAACGATATTGACGCTTCAACCTTGCATAAAACTCCATTACATAAACATCAAGCCTGAGTGACATGGGCACCCTTGGTCCATGTCCCCCCCCCCAAGATTTTGCTCTAGATCCGCCAGTGGTATTTTCAACAGGGGCTATTTTGTGGGGGGGGGGGGTTACACCTAGCCCTGCCAAGATTGACTGCAAATTTCTCAGAATCTTTCAAAACTATTGTTGCTTTTTAATTTTGATCTTTGAGAAATTATTTAGTCCTGCTACACTGTTTTATCGCGTAATATTTGAAGGGATAGTTCTTTTTTTTACTATTTAACAACAGAATTGGACACCTTACAGGTAATTAAATATAATTTTTGAAGGTGAAATCAGAGAGTGGAATTAAAGGAAAAGGAAATAAAACGAAAAGTTAAATAAAACTGTAAATAGAAAAGAGTAACATCACCTCCTTAAACCCAAATTTCTGCAAGCTGGGTTAATGGAGATGGACCCCCTTCATGTACTATTTTATATAAATTTACATTTTGAATTTTCTTTTTGCTATGTTTAGTTTCTTTTCAAGAAAAAAAAATACATATATATACATATACATTTACATATATATACACATACATTTTGACTTTTCTTTTTGCTATGTTTAGTTTCTTTTTAGGATGTCTCGAATTTCTCTTCTAATAGCTAAGGGTATTAAGTTGAAATTTGCTAGGAATATTGAGAGGGTAATGCACAATTAATTATGACTTGGAGAAAAGGGTATAGCTAAATCAAAAGACGCTATGTGCATCCAGGTTATTAAAATACCATGTCGCAATAATATAAGAAGGGAAGAGGCCATTCCATGTCCACCTGATTTTTCAAATTGTTTACATTATATTTGTAGATCTTGAGTTGATGCTTAAAGAAAGATCTTGATGCTTAAAGAAAGATCTTGATGCTTAAAGAAAGATCTTGATGCTTAAAGAAAGATCTTGATGCTTAAAGAAAGATCTTGAGTTGATGTTTAAAGGGGTTAATGGAGGGTAATGGGGTCGATTGTATTTTAGATTTACGAAACTATGCACATCCAGGACGTCGAAATAAAATGTCAGCAATATCTTCGGAAAGACTTGGGGGTAGCAGTTAAAACCTCTAGGTACTTTCGGAGAAAGGAGGGCGAAGGGCCAAAGAAATTGAATTTTAGACGAAAAGGATGACAGAAAGGAAAAGATAACGTTATAAAGGAAAAGTTATAACGTTATAAAGGACAGAAAGGAAAAGATAACGGGAATAACGTTATAAGCTCCTATTGGACTTAAAATTTAAAGACTTAGACATATAGATTTATATAGACTTATAGACTTAGACTAAGCCTGAATGGGGATGCTGCCGGCTGATACCTCCCTTTTTATTGTTACTGACATTTATTTAAAGCTTCATTTAACTAAACTGATTTGCCTCATATTTTATAAGACTACCCAGTAAAGTAACAGTGCACAATAACTTTTATAAAATAGGGGCAGTGGGTTATTAACCGGCCCAGGCAAGGAGGGGGCATCAAGTGCCTTGCCGGGAAACTTCCTCACTAAAATTTGGCTCTTGTACCAATTTTTAAGGAGCTACTGATGAAACACAAAAGCCATTTTTTCCATTGAGTTGGAACAAAAAGCTTTTTTAAAGCACTAAACAACTTTAGCGTAACGAACGAATGGTTTAAAAAGAGACAGCTTCCTCTTTTATGTAGGGAATAATATCTGTTCATTAAGTTTTAATATTGCTCTTTAATTTCAGCTGAATAAGATTTTTTATTTATTAAAAAAAACGAGTCAACTAGTTAAAAATCACGTCTCATGGTAGATGTCCACATTAACCATTCATCTTCTATGGACTGCGTCACTTTTCAGAAACAAATGCATCGCCGTGTGGCATTACTTCCTCTGCAAATGGGAAACTCATATATATATATATATATATATATATATATATATATATATATATATATATATATTTTTACATTTAACCCGATTGGCTATCTCAGAAGTTTCAATCGCTTGCAACTTGACCCTTTTTGGAGTAATATTATAGTTTGGTGCCAAAAATGGCAAAACGCCACTTCCTCGCAGCGCTGCCTATTTGGTCACTTAAAAAAGGTACTAGACCTTTAAATGTTCGTTTGAATAATCATTTCTCCGATCTTCCAGGACCATTGGCTCGATATAATCACCCTTGGGACAAAAAATCACGCATCTGTGATTTTTCTTCTAGGGGAAAAAATTCAGAATTTCAAATTTGTCTCTGATATAGTGAATATAATGATTTGATTTTTAAAATCGCTTGATTTTGGGGGTTATTTCCCCCCTTTTTCGAATATCAGGCATATTTTTTCAGGCTCGTAGCTTTTGACGGGTAATATTAAACTTAATAATTATTATATATTTGGAACCGACCTTCTTTCCATGCATTAGTTGTTACCAAAATTCTTTGTTTAGAGTTTTGGTTATTATTGGCCCGAGTTAGAACTTCATGAAGGTAGAAATTAGTCAAGCGCTTTTTCGGTACCGAAATCTCAAAACAGCTTTAGAGTGGAGCTGGTTAGACTGGCTTATAAAATTACAGTTACAGTTACAGTTTGTTACCACGATCTGTTTAATAAAGAAAAACTTATAAAAGATATTTGGTTTTCAGTAGTGATGCTTTGTCCTTTAAGAGGTTTATGGGGCATTGGCCCTACTTTTGTTTTTGGTAATTTCTGTTCGTTTGATGTTTGACTTCATTTTTCATTGTAATTTTGATTCGTTTCGGGTTTCATTTATTCATTGATAGTGATTTCTGTTTGTTATAAGTTTGAAGCATGATTTTCTTTGTTTTTGGTCATCTTTGGATAAATGTAGCTCTTTACTTTTCCCTGAAAAAAAATTTTTGTATTAAAAAAAAAAATTGTTTGTTTTCAAACAGTTCGTGGTAATGAACTGTAAGTAAGGAGTGACGCAGCTCAATAGTAACCAGAACTCTAAAAAATGGAATTTTGATACTTGCAGATATATCAAACGAATTGGCTTATTATGTTGATTCCAAATATATAGGCTCCGTTAAGTTTAGTGTTACCCATCAAAGGTTACGAGCCTGAAAAATTTTGTCTTATTTTCGAAAAAAGGGGAGAAACACCCCTAAAAAACGAAGAATCTTAATGAGAATCACACCATCAGATTCAACGTATAAAAGAACCTTATTCTAGAGTTTTCAAGCTCCGATCTGTAAAAATGTGGAATTTTCAGTAAGAGAAATTTATATTGCATACTGAATATTATCGATATCATTGCCGGTTAAAACTAATAAGAATCTTATAAATTTGTTTTATATTTTTTCCAGGCACGCGTTCCATAACAACTTTTCTGACCTAAAAGGAAACCCTATTAAACAGGAAACCTATTAAACAGGAGCCATCCACACGATATTAAACTAAAAAGTACAGAAATAAAACAAAAAAAACGCTTATACATTAAAGAAAAATTAAATGAAAATAATGAATACACGTATTAATCACGCTGGAGAGGTCAATTAATTCTATAAAATGTTAATTTTAATACTAAGAGCATACTTGAGGGGTGGGGGGGGGGGGGGTGTCTCCCCTCTTATATTGAATATTTTCTCATACCTTAAAGTTTTGATGTCGCTCTTTAATTTCGTTTGTGAAAAATTTTGTTAATGTTAATGGGTTAATGGGTAACCCTATTTTGTTTTAAACATAGCTGTATTTCATACAGCTATGTTTAAAACAGCTATGTGCTGCGTTTCAAAATTATGAGATAACCAATTGACATATCAAAAAGTTTGTGCTAAAAAAAAAACTTTAAGTAAAGAATGATTCGGGCCGATAGTAACCAAAATTCTAAGAAATTTAATTCGATAACAATAGATAATCAAATGAAATGATTTTTATGGTGATTCCAAATATATAAAATACATTTAGTTTAATTTTACTCATCAAAAAGTACAGCCCTAATTCTTGCCCGATTCTTGAAAAAAGAGGGGGATATACCCTTAAGAAATCAAGCAGTGTCATTGAAAACCAGACGATCAGATTCAGAATATCAAAGAGCCCTACCGTAGATGTTTCTAGCTCCTATCTACAAAAAATGTCGAATTTTGCGGGGTTTTTTTGTCTGGAAAAATATCACGGATAAATTTTTGTTTGTTGCGTTTTTTGTTTTCCCAGGGTGATCGTATTCAATCAATGGTCCTAGAAGATTGGGAGAGGGTTCATTCAAAATAAAATCAAAAGCTCTAGTGCCCTTTTATAGTGACCAAAAAGATTTGAGGGAATCTGGTTTCCCTCCTAAACTACCTTTTCCTCCAAAAACATCCGGTCAGAATTTCTAGATAGCCATTTGATTCAGTATTGTTGAAATATCTAATATAGGGAAAGAGCAGTAAGTTTGGCGATTCGCCAGCTGTTATGTAGTAGTGTTTGCTATTGAGAAACATACGGAATTTTTTTGGGTGGAGGAGGGAATTTTAGCGGGGGGATTTTTTACTACGGAATGAATTTTATATGGATAGTAGAGTTTCAGGGGGATTGCCAGCAGAAATTTTGTACAAGGGGAGAGGGAGGGGTTTGAGGAGATTTTCTGGCATGATTGGAAAGACACCCTGAGATTAGATGAAAAAAAAGTTTTTCAGTCGAAATTTAGGAGCAATCATAGACAGTGCGCTAGCGCTGCCAAAGTAAAGAACGATGTGGGCACAATGTGTGTTTTTTCTCCATACCCGGGCACTTTGTATCGAAGGAGTTGTCGTAAAAACTTCAAAAAGGACTCATTCGATTGGAAATTGGAGTTGCTAGTGCCCTTTTTAATAGTCGAAAGTGATTGGAGGGAAACTAGCCCCCCCCCACGCCCATCATTTCCCCTATTCTGAGGTAGCCTTTTTGTTCAGCATGATTCATTTACACATAGAAAATATATTTTTGGGGAGGACAATCCCCCACAACCCTCGGGGCAAGGGTTTTAAGTTATGCCCTGAGGGCATATAAGATCAATGTTGACACAATGTACAGTTTATTGTTTTTTTTTTCTTTAAATCAGGGCACTTCATACAGAAATGGCGGTCGTAGAGACTTCAAAAGGGGTTCATTTGATTGGAAATCGAGAGTTCTAGTGCCCTCTTTAATAGTCGAAAGTGATTGGAGGGCAACTAGCCCACCCCCCTCACGCCCATCATTCCCCCCAACACATCCAATCGAAATTTTGAGATAACCATTTTTTTCAGCGTAGTTGATTTTCAGATAAAAATGTGTTTTTGAGGAGGAGACTCCCAAACAACCCTCAGGGCAAGGGTTTTAAGTTATGCCCTGGGGGTATATAAGGTTTTTATAGAAGGCGTTGTTGTAGAAACTTCAAAAAAGGCTTATTGGATTGGAGATTCAAAGGGCTAGTGACGTTTTTAATAGTCGAAAGTGTTTGGAGGGCAACTAGCCCCCCCCCCACGCCCATTATTCCTCCAAACACATCCAATCAAAATTTGAGACAGGCAATTTGTCAGCGTAAATGATTTCCAGATAGAAAATATCTTTTTGAGGAGGATACTCCCCCACAACCCTCGGCGCAAGGGTTTTAAGTTATTCCCTGGGGGCATATAAGGTTTTTATTGAAGGCGTTTTCGTAGAAACTTCAAAAAAGGCTCATTCGTTTCGAAATTCAAAGGGCTAGTGTCCTTTTTAATAGTCGAAAGTGATTGGAGGGCAACTAACCCCCTCCCCACGCCCATCATTCCCCCAAACACATCCAATCAAAATTATGAGATAGCCTTTTTGTTCAGCGTAAGCTAGTTGATTTTCAAATTGAAAATACGTTTTTGAGGAGGACACTCCCCCGCAACCCTCAGGGCAAAGGTTTTAAGCTATGCCCTGGGGCATATAAGGTTCTTAGAGAAGGCGTTGTCATAGAAACTTCAAAACAGGCTGATTTGATTGGAAATTCAAAGGGCTATTGCCCTTTTTAAAAGTCAAAAGTGATTGGAGGGCAACTAGCCCCCCCCCACGCCAATCATTCCCATAAACACATCCAATCAAAATTTTGAGATTGTCATTTTGTTCAGCTTAGTTGATTTAAAGATAGACAATGTGTTTTTGAGGAGGAGACTCCCCACAACCCTCAGTGAAAGGGTTTTAAGTTCTGCCCTGTGGGAATATAAAGTTTTTATAGACGGTGTTATTGTATAAACTTCAAAAAAGGCTCATTAGTTTGGAAATTCAAAGGGATTGTACCCTGTTTAATAGTCGATAGTGATTGGAGGGAGACTAGCCCCCCCCCACGCCCATCATTCCCCCAAGCCCATCTAATCAAAATTTGAGACAGGCGTTTTGTCAGCGTAGCTGATTTCTAGATAGAAAATATCTTTTTGAGGAGGAAACTCCCCCACAACCCTCGGAGCAAGGGTTTTAAGTTATGTCCTGGAGGCATATAAGGTTCTTATAGAAGGCGTTGCCATAGAAACTTCAAAACAGGCTCATTCGATTGGAAATTCAAAGGGCTAGTGCCCTTTTTAATAGTCGAAAGTGATTGGAGGGCAACTAGCAACCCACCCCCCATCGCCCATCTTTCCCCCGAAAACATCCAATCAAAATTGTGAGATAGCCATTTTGTTCAACCTAGTTAATTTCCAGATAGAAAAAATCTTTTTGAGGAGGACACTTCCCCACAACCCTTGGGGCAAGGGTTTTAAGTTATGCCCTGGGGGCATATAAGGTTTTTATAGAAGGCGTTGGCTTAGAAACTTCAAAAAAGTCTCATTCGATTGGAAATTCAAAAGGCTAGTGCCCTTTTTAATAGTCGAAAATGATTGGAGGGCACCTAGCCCCTCTCCACGCCGATCATTCCCCAAAACACATGCAATCAAAATTATGAGATAGCCTGTTTGTTCAGCGTAAGCTAGTTGATTTCAAATTGAAAATACGTTTTTGAGGAGGACACTCCCCCGCAACCCTCAGGGCAAAGGTTTTAAGCTATGCCCTGGGGCATATAAGGTTCTTAGAGAAGGCTTTGTCATAGAAACTTCAAAACAGGCTCATTTGATTGGAAATTCAAAGGGCTATTGCCCTTTTTAAAAGTCAAAAGTGATTGGAGGGCAACTAGCCCCCCCCCACGCCCATCATTCCCTTAAACACATCTAATCAAAATTTTGAGATAGCCATTTTGTTCAGCATAGTTGATTTCAAGATAGAAAATGTGTTTTTGAGGAGGACACTCCACCATAGCCCTCAGAGCAAGGGTTTTAAGTTATATCCTGGGGGTATATAAGGCTTTTGTAGAAGGTGTTGTTGTAGAAACTTCAAAAAAGGCTCATTTGATCGGAGATTCAAAGGGCTAGTGCCCTTTTTAATAGTCGAAAGTGTTTGGAGGGCAACTAGCCCCCCCCCCCGCCCATCATTCCTCCAAGCACATCTAATCAAAATTTGAGACAGGCATTTTGTCAGCGTAGCTGATTTCTAGATAGAAAATATCTTTTTGAGGAGGAAACTCCCCCACAACCCTCGGAGCAAGGGTTTTAAGTTATGTCCTGGAGGCATATAAGGTTTTTATAGAAGGCGTTGCCATAGAAACTTCAAAACAGGCTCATTCGATTGGAAATTCAAAGGGCTAGTGCCCTTTTTAATAGTCGAAAGTGATTGGAGGGCAACTAGCAACCCCCCCCCCATCGCCCATCTTTCCCCCGAAAACATCCAATCAAAATTGTGAGATAGCCATTTTGTTCAACCTATTTGATTTCCAGATAGAAATTATCTTTATCTTTTTGAAGAGGACACTCCCCCACAACCTTCAGGGCGTGCTTCAGGGCAAAGGTTTTAAGTTGTGCCCTGGGGGCATATAAGGTCTTTATAGAAGGCGTTGTCGTAGAAACTTCAAAACAGGCTCATTCGATTGGAAATTCAAAGGGCTAGTGCCCTTTTTAATCGTCGAAAGTGATTGGAGGGCAACTAGACCCCCCCCCACGCCCATCGTTCCCCCAAAAAACATCCAATCAAAATTGTGAGATAGCCATTTTGTTCAACGTAATTGATTTCCAGGTAGAAATTAGGTTTTTGAGGAGGACACTCCCCCACAATCCTCAGGGCAAGGGTTTTAAGTTATGCCCTGGGGGCATATAAGGCTTTTATAGAAGGTGTTGTTGTCGAGATTTCAAAACAGGCTTATTTGATTAGAAATTCAAAGGGCTAGTGCCCTTTTTAATAGTCGGAAGTGACTGGAGGGCAACTAGCCCCCCCACGCCCATCATTCCCCCAAACACATCCAATCAAAATTTGAGACAGGCATTTTGTCAGCGTAGATGATTTCCAGATACAAAATATCTTTCTGAGGAGGACACTCCCCATAACCCTCGGGGCAAGGTTTTTAGGTTATGCCCTGGGGGCATATAAGGTTTTTCTTGAAGGCGTTTTCGTAGAAACTTCAAAAAAGTCTCATGCGATTGGAAATTCAAAGGGCTAGTGCTCTTTTAAATAGTCGAAAGTGATTGGAGGGCACCTAGCCCCCCCCCCCACGCCCATCATTCCCCAAAACACATCCAGTCAAAATTTTGAGATAGCCTTTTTGTTCAGCGTAGGCTAGTTGATTTTCATATTGAAAATATGTTTTTGAGGAGGACACTCCCCCGCAACCCTCAGGGCAAAGGTTTTAAGTTATGCCCTGGGGCATATAAGGTTTTATAGAAGGCGTTGTCATAGAAACTTCAAAACAGGCTCATTCGATTGGAAATTCAAAGGGCTAGTGCCCTTTTTAAACGTTGAAAGTGATTGGAGGGCAACTAGCCCCCCCCCTCCACTCCCTTCATTCCTCCAAACACATCCAATGAATATTTTGAGATAGCTATTCTGTTTAGCTTTGTTGATTCCTAGATAGAAAATGTGTTTTTGAGGACGAAACTCTACCACAACCCTCCGCGCAAGGGTCTTAAGCTATGCCACGTGGGCATATAATGATTTTGTAGAAGGTGTTGTCGTAGAAACTTCAAAAAGCCTCATTCAACTGGAGATTAAAATGGCTAGTGCCCTTTCTAATAGTTGAAAGTGATTGGAGGGCCACTATCCCCCCCCCACGCCCATCATTCCCCCAAACACAGCCAATCAAAATTTGAGACAGGTATTTTGTCAGCGTAGCTGATTTCTAGATAGAAAATATCTTTTTGAGGAGGACACTCCCCCACACACCTCGGGGCAAGGGTTTTAAATTATGCCCTGGGGGCATATAAGGTTTTTATAGAAGGCGTTTTCGTAGAAACTTCAAAAAAGTCTCACTCGATTGGAAATTCAAAGGGCTAGTGCCCTTTTTAATAGTTGAAAGTGATTTGAGGGCGCCTAGCCCCCCCCCCCACGCCAATCATTCCCCTAAACACATCTAATCAAAATTTTGAGATAGCTATTCTGTTTAGCATAGTTGATTTCAAGATAGACAATGTGTTTTTGAGGACGAGACTCCACCACAGCCCTCAGGGCAAGAGTTTTAAGTTATGCCCTTGGGGCATATAAGGTTTTATAGAAAGTGTTGTCCTAGAAACTTCAAAAAAAGCTCATTCGATTGGAGATTCAAAGGGCTAGTGCCCTTTTTAATAGTCGAAAGTGTTTGGAGGGCGACTATCCCCCCCCCACGCCCATCATTCCCCCAAACACATCCAATCAAAATTTGAGACAGGTATTTTGTCAGCGTAGCTGATTTCTAGATAGAAAATATCTTTTTGAGGAGGACACTCCCCCACAAACCTCGGGGCAAGGGTTTTAAGTTATGCCCTGGGGGCATATAAGGTTTTTATAGAAGGCGTTTTCGTAGAAACTTCAAAAAAGGCTCATTCGATTGTAAATTCAAAGGGCTAGTGCCCATTTTAATAGTCGAAAGTGATTGGAGGGCACCTAGCCCCCCCCCCCTCCACGCCCTTCACTCCCCAAAACACATCCAATCAAAATTTTGAGATAGCCTTTTTGTTCAGCGTAGGCTAGTTTATTTTCAAATTGAAAATATGTTTTTGAGGAGGACATTTCCCGCAACCCTCAGGGCAAAGGTTTTAAGTTATGCCCTGGGGCATATAAGGTTCTTATAGAAGGCGTTGTCATAGAAACTTCAAAACAGGCTCATTCGATTGGAAATTCAAAGGGGTAGTGCCCTTTTTAAAAGTCGAAAGTGATTGGTGGGCAAATAGCACCCCCCCCCCCCCCACGCCAATCATACCCCCAAACACATCTAATCAAAATTTTGAGATAGCCATTTTGTTCAGCGTAGTTGATTTCCAGATAGAAAATATGTTTTTGAGGAGGACACTCCCCCACAACCCTCAGGGCAAGGGTTTTAAGTTATGCCCGGGGGACATATAAGGTTATTATAGATGGTGTTGTCATAGAAACTTCAAAACAGGCTCATTCGATTGGAAATTCAAACGGCTAGTGCCTTTTTTAATAGTTGAAAGTGATTGGAGGGCAACTAGTCCCCCACGCCCTTCATTCCCCCAAACACATCCAATCTGACTTTTGAGAAAGCCATTTTGTTCAGCGTAGGCTAGTTGATTTCCAGATAGAAAATATGTTTTTTAGGAGGACATTCTCCCACAACCCTCAGTACAAGGGTTTTAAGTTATGCCCTGGGGGCGTATAAGAAGGCGTTGTCTTAGAAACTTCAAAAATGGTTCATTCAATTAGATATTCAAAGGGCTTGTTCCCTTCTTAATAGTCGGAAGTGATCGGAGCGGAACTAGCCCCCCATACCCATCATTCCCCCAAACACATCCAATCAAAATTTGTAGATTGCAATTTTTTTCAGCGTAGTTGAGTTCCAGATAGAAAATATGTTTTTGAGGAGGACAGTTCCCAACAACCCTCAGGGCAAGGGTTTTAAGTTATTTCTTGGGGTATATAAAGTTCTTATAGAAGGCGTTGTCCTAGAAACTTCAAAAGGGGCTCATTTGATTGGAAATTCAAAGGGCTAGTGTCCTTTTTAGTAGTCGAAAGTGATTAGAGGGCAACTAGCCCCCCCCCACGTCCATCATTCACCCAAACACTTCCAATCAGAATTTGGAGATAGCCATTTTGTTTAGCGTAGGCTAGTTGATTTTCAGATAGAAAACATGTTTTTGAGAAGGACATTCCCCCACAACCCTCAGGGCAAAGGTTTTAGGTTATGCCCTGGGGGTATATATGGTTTTTATAGAAGGCGTTGTCATAGAAACTTCCAAAAAGGCTAATTCAATT